>NC_142026.1:49728382-50035882 GCF_982192425.1 Myodes glareolus | reverse complement strand
GTTCTCTGAAGTCAAACATGCTTTTTTTAAATCAAAATATGATTAAAATACCACACAACACCCTGCAACCTCTCATATATCTCACTCTTGCTACTTCAACACTCCTATGCAGCTTTCCATGGCAGAAGTCCCATAGCTTGGGTATTTCAACATCCTGTGGTCTGAAATCTGAGTTGATAGTTGAAAAAGGTTCTAAGCCATATGACTAACATAGATCAGAATAATGGGTAGCATAAATTATTAGAGCTAATAAGTAGCCTGACCTAATGGGCCAGTCAGTTTACAACCTAATGTAGACTCCGTGTGATTTTCTTTGGGACTTGCTGGATGTGGGGTACTGGGCGGGACAGAAACACCAACAAGTCAGACCTCATGTTACAAACAGAGTTATGCAAGACTTCTTGGTAGCCAAATATTTTTTCCAGATGGGCTTTGTTAGCTAGCAGCAAGGAAGGGTGCAACAGCTCCTATAAGAAAGGTCTTCCTGACTAAGCATTTGCAACAAAGGATGCACAGCTTCTTTATGGAAGGGCTTCCTGGTTTGTGCTGGCACAAATAACTTTAACTCTTTTGGGAGGTACTGCATTTAAATGGGGTCAGCATGCGGCATGTTACAAATTGCTTAATGGAGACACAGACGTGCCATGTCTTTGGAGCTGGGGCAGAGAGAATGGTTTAGAGAACTGGCAATAAATATACCTCTGCCATGTTGGACTAAGTAGAGCAAGCAGGCAGGGCTGAGGAGTTGGTCCTAGTCATGCCTGTTCAGCATTTTTTAAAAAGTGCTTCTGATCAAAAAATAATTACAAATATGCAAAAAGCCAGATTCATATCAATCACTTAAGCAGCAAAAACACAAATATGAAAATGGAAAGAGGCAAACATCTAAGAGAAAGAAGAGAAAACTAAAACTGTCTCTCCACAGAAATGTCCCAAACCTACAAAAACTCAAGTGGATCATAACATGAGAAATCTGAATACAAAATTGGTGAGACCCTTATTTTCCAAAAAATAAACAATATACTTAGATAACAATGAGTGAAATTAACAACATAGATGGGTAGCACTGACAAGCAAAGACATAAAGACAGATTATGCCCCTTTGAATAAAAACTACAAGATTCTAACCAAAATCAAACTAGGAAATCACTGACCAGCACTCATCTGACAAACTTCAGTTCTTTATCCTTTACCAATAATAGAAAATGGCTTGGGTGAGGAGGGCTGTTTCACCAAAATTGGAGAGATTCACTTAAAACCTTCTCATATCTTAACTTTGTAGAAAATAGTTTTGACTACTAATAAAATCTCCTTGTCTTATAGTAAAGAAAAGGATGTCTATTAGGATCACTGAGACACCATTTTGCTCCCCCTGATTGATGACTGCCTGTACGTCAGCAAACAGAGTGAGGAAATGAAAACATTTTAAAACAAAATGCAAGATAACAGATTTTTAAAGAATCAGTGGATACTTAAAGCAACTTGTTTTACCCTAATTGCTTTATAAATCACAAGCACTTTTGAAAACAAGTTTATTCCTATTTTCTGAAAATATCTGTGCATGAGTGAGAATGTCTTCCATAGGCATACAAGTAACACAAAAAAGAGGGGTTCAGATGCCCTGGATCTGTAATGGTATAATTATGAGCCTCGCAACTTGAGTGTAGGTATCTGAATTCAGGTCACCTCCAAAATGAATATGTGCTGAGTCACCTGCCAACATTCATAATACCTTTTATCGAATAAACCTAAATTCTCTCCCAGATTAACAACAAAAGCATCAAAACCTAAACAAATAAAGAAATAAATAAATCATCTTTGGAAACTTGATGCATCAAAATTAAGATGATGTGTATGGTACATTTGCATCATAAGAAAATATAGTACAATGTCATTTCCTATCATTTTTTAACAGAAAAGCTGATTACAAAGCTACATTCATGTTGGAAACACTCATTGTAAACAATGGGATTATGCAAAAATAGTACACAGATTGACATAATATGACTTCATTCTGGGTGATGGTGGTACATACCTTTAATCCCAGGACTCAGGAGGCAGGGACACGAGGATCTCTGTGAGTTTGAAGCCAGTCTGGTCTACAGAGTAAGTTCCAGGACAGGCACCAAAGCTACAGAGAAACCCTGTCTCAGGGGAAAAAATTACCACAACGCTGATCAATCAAGAATGTGCATGGTATTTGTGAGTGAATAAAGAGGGTGGAGAGAAAATGCCAAGAACAAAGGCAGGAAAATATAGTCAGCTATTAATCAAAAGACCAAAGGAAACTGAGTCAGAAAATGTATGATGTTGACTAATGTTACCCAGCTTCCTATGAGTCTATGTGTATAGAAATTAAGTAAATAAAGACTTCACAATTTTCCCAAAATACTTTAAAGAGACCCTGAAACTGTTGTTTCTGACCCTCCAGCTACTGGTATTTCTTCCAGACAGGCCCCATGCTCTAGAGCCCTCTCTGCAAATAGAGATGATCTCCTGCTAAGGTTCTGCAGCCCCTTAGACCTTCTTCTGTTTTCAGGTAAACCCAACCCCACTGATGCCCAATCCCAAAACAATGTAGAATAACTTCTGCTTACAGTCAAGTGGATTATAGCAAAAAGTAAAATTTTGCTCTATCTACCTTCCCAACACCTTACACACGTAAGAAACATCTGCAGCTCAGAAACTCTTTTTACCCCATGTAACTAAACAGCACTGAATCACACCATTGCAACTGGCGGAAGCAGAAAGTTAGAAGCATTTTAATCATGTATTGCTAAAGGCAATCAACATCGCCATAGTTCTACCAGCTTTTAAACTATTTGAAACATTTATAGGACAAACTTGAAAGTAGACTGCAATATTCAAAACTTCTAGACACCAGAGTATCAGTTTTCAAATCTGTCTTCCCACTGCACACCAAAAGCATGTCCCTGTGTGTTCACTGGACAATGATATTATAAGCACTATATTCAACAATACCAGTGCTGCAGAATATTCCTCTCCCCAAGAAATTCCTACACAGGGAGGCTCAGAGGACAATGAGCACTTCCCAGACCATTTCATAGAGCAATAGAACCACAGCCTGGCTCATTATCCATCCAAATCCCAGCAGAAATGACAGCTCAACAGGTCACCTGAACACCCTACACTCACTATGTCATAGCTTCTGTATGGCCTTCCTTACAACTCATCATGACAAATGAATAGAAGAAACCTGAAGAGAACCTGTAAGCTATCTGCCACTATTCTTCCTGAATTCTATGACTTCCCAGAGTCCCTCATTGGCTAAGGCCACCCTGCTGGGCCTCAGAATATTATCAGCTCCCCAAATGGGTGATTAGAAATCAAATGACTCAGACAGCACAGTACTTGCTGTTCTGCCCTTCCAGCCCAGTAGGCAGAGCCATAGTCCAGAAAGTTTGTATTTTAGTAGACATTCATCCACTTTCCTAGAGCATACCCTGTTCCTCATCCAAAGCACATTCCATTACACACTCAATGTGTAGTGCAGCCAACCCATCGCCTCTCACTTGGAAAATCCTGCAGCCAAACACAGGTCACATTCACAACTCTTGTTAAAGAAAAATGGGCCATAAATTAGAAGATAATTTGGGGTCATGGTAAGGCTTGAGGACAGGAAAGAGAATGTGAATATGATATAGTAATAATCTCAAAAATTTGTATTGAAAACTTGAAAAACGATTTATTGCCATGTGCTTTAGAAACTAGAGATTTATATTAGAGAATATCAAAGATTTCTCAAACCTTTTATCGCAGGTTTTCTATATTTAAAACCAGTCCTGTTAGGCAGGGCCATATTTTACTCAGATCGATTTTGGTTGAACTACTGCAACTATAGTAATTTGGTTTCATGCGAAGGTCAGTTCTTTATCCAGACTCTTGATAGCCCTGGCCTGTGGACAACAAGAAATGGCCACCAGGACATTGATGGAACATCTAAATTGATTACCTAATTTACAATTGGGTAATTAGTACATAGCTAAACATTGCTTATCTCAACTACTGTTGAAGTAGGAAAGTTCTCAACCACTGTTCTATCTCTCCATTTCTGCACTGTGAATCTTCCAGCTTCAAGCTTGACCTATGTACTCAATTCTTGCACTGATCCCTCATCATTTATAAGCAAGCAGTAAAAGACAGAGATGCTGGAGGTCACTCATTAGCTGGTCTATTTTTCTTCTCACAGACTAGGCACAGTCCTGAAGGAGTTGCAGGCAGCAGAGGCAGGATTACGTGTTTAAAGCAATTTTCTGTTACATAGCATGAGGCAACAGGATTATAAACTCATAATCTCCCACACAAATATGGCAGAGCCTCCCCCTCCCCCAGGGAATTGACACTCAACAAAGCTCAGAGGCGAAGGGCCACTACCCAGGTCACCACACAAATTAACAGATCTTGTCTGTCTCATGATCCGTTCCTACCCAAGCAGCTCTGACAGCTGAGCCAACCTGTTCTTCCTGCTCTTGGGATAGTGGCCTCTATAATCACTATGGCATGGCTTTGTGGTCCTACTTACAGCTCCTTCAGCAGAATAAGAGAATCCTGGAAAGAACGTATAAGCTACCTCTGACTGATACCCCTGATTGCCAAGTAGAGTCCTTCATAAGCTTGAACCACCCAGCTGGGCTTCAAGACAGTAGCAGTTTCCATACTGGGTGAACAGAGATCAAATGTCTCCTAGAGCAAAAACACTCCAGGTGTGTCCTTCCACACTATGGTGAGACAAGACCCAAATATAAGAAACTTTTAGTTTAGTAAACTCATCCATTCTCCCAGAGCACTTTCTGTTCTTCCTCCAAGGCACAGGGTCCTATGTACACACATTCCATTAGAAACTCAATGGCCAGTGTAGCCAACCCTTTACTTTATAGCTGGGAGGTCCTGCAACCAAACACAGGACACATTCAACAGTAATTTTTAAACAAAAGAGGCCATGGATTAGAACATGATAAAGGGTCCATGAGAACAGTTGGAAGCAAGAGACAGATAGTGAAAATAATGTAATTATAATATCAAAAAATATGGTTAAAATGTTGAAACAAGCTTCATGGTCATGTGCTCCAGAGACTAGGGATCTGTATTAGAGCACACCAAGTACAACTCACATCATTTCTCTCAGGGTATACAGTCATGTTAGGCAGAACCACGCCGTTTTATCCAGTTCTTCTAGTTTGCTTGAACTACTGTAACTACAGTAATTTGGTTTAATAATAAGTTCAATTTTTTTAAAGATTTATTTATTTATTATGTACACAGGATTCAACCTCCATGTATGCCTATAGGCCAGAAGAGGGCACCAGATCTCATTACAGATGGTTGTGAGCCACCATGTGGTTGCTGGGAATTGAACTCAGGAACTCTGGAAGAGCAGTCAGTTCTCTTAACCTCTGAGCCATCTCTCCAGCCCAATAAGTTCAATTCTTATACTGATTCTTGAAGGCATGGTCTGTGGTATGTCACTACTCATTGCTAATGCCAACTACTGTCACAGCAGAAAACCTTCACCCTCTTCCTTGCCCATCCCTTTTTCTTTTGTGTCTATGCTTGCTTTACAGTTGGTCAGTGAACTAAATTCTTACATCAGTCCTACTTCACTTATAAATTCAAAATAAAATATGGAGGAGTTCGAGGATACTCTTTCACTAATCTATTTCTCCTTCCCACAGGCCAGTCAAGGTCCAGCTTGCAAGAAGTTGCAGGACTATCTTTCCAGCATTGGGTAGCAGAGGCAGGATTAGGTGTTCAAAGCAAATCTCAATTACGTACTGTGAGGGAAGCCTGAGCTACAGGAGACATTGATATAAACCAGCTATTCTCAATCTTCCTAATGTTGTGAGCCTTTAAAACAGTTCCTCCTGAAATGTTGAACCCCAGTATAAAATGATTTTCACTGCTACTTTATGTTTTTGCTATTGTTATGAATTATAATATAAAAATCTGTGCCTTCTGATGGTCTTAGGCCAGTCCTGTGATAGAGTCATCTATTCCCCAAAGAGTGCTGTGACCACCAAGGCTAAGAAACACTGCTCTAGTCGGAGGCCCACATTGGAGCACCGGATTGAGCCCCCCGAGGTCCGGAGGGGGAGCGGAAGGAGGAGGCACATGAAAGACGAAATCAGTACTGCGAGGGATGCTATCACCCACTGATACAAGGGAACAGATCTGATGAGAGTTTACCAGGGCCGGTCGGACTGGGACTGAACGAGGACGTGATCTAGCCAGATTCTCGGAATTTGGCCGGATTCTCTGACTGTGGCTGGCCCGGGGTCTTTCTGAAAAGCCATTGACTATGACACTGGGACCTGTTTCCTCTGCATATGCTGGATTTTGGGGATCCAGTCTGTTTGGACGCTCGCCTTCCTGGACCTGGAGGGAGGGGGAGGGAGCTGGAGCTTCCCACAGGGCAGGAAACCCTGACTGCCCTGGGGGACGGAGGGGAAGGAGGGGGGGAGTGGGGGGAGTGGGAGGGTGTTGGGAGGGGGGGCGGAAATGGAAACTTTTATAATTTAATAAAATTTACTAAAAAAAAAAGAAAAGAAAAGAAAAAAAAAGAAACACTGCTCTAAACTGATAAAAATAAATAAACAGCACTTAAGAAAAAATGGAATGAAATTCTTAAACTAGGAAACATTGAAAAATATAGCAGTAAGGCATTTAAAGAAAATGAATGTTAAAAATGACACCAAAAATTGATGCTTTAAAATGATAAAACAAAAAGAGAACAATTATCTATACTAAATTTGAAATTGAGTAGGCCCTTCCCTAATAGAGAGAATGCCATTAATAAGAGAGTGTATGACTTTGTTCCCTGTAAAATGTTAGCTACTAAGTGATGTAATGTGATGGTGTTACAGTCAATGCCTGTTTCTCAAACCTTTCAGCTGACTTAACTGTGTCATCTAAGATTGTACATATCTGCATAGGAGAGTTCTCTAATGGGAAATTGAATACTTAGTAGTTCAAACTATCCTGCATAAACTGTATTCTCCCTAAACAACTCTGTCTGTCTTCATTCACATGGAAGGAATTAATACAAGCAGGGAAATTACAAAGAAAGTCACTCACAATGCCCCAGAAGTCCTTCTTTGTAATGGAGATCCCTGCAACTCACTGCCTTCAACTTGACCTAGCTATTATCTAGTCTGTTTCCCCCTGCAGTGAACCTGTGTTCACTGTTCTTCCTCTTTGGTCTGAAGGGAGAAGCCATACTCCACACACAAATCCTTTCCCTGTTCTGCAATGGACAGTTTCCTGCTCTGCAATGGACAGTTTCTTGCTCTGCAATGGACAGTCGTCCACTGTGTGACTCAAACACAATTTTAGAACCGTGTGGTGCTGAAGACATGCAATCCAAGGTTTACAGTGTTTGGTCAAGAGAACCAGGACAATGCCTTGTGGGGCTACAGACAGGGTTCAAGCACACTGCAGTTAAAAAAGGAGACCTTGAGTCAAAATTACTTTTCAAAAAGACTGGAAATTAATTGTAGAATTAATATACCTTTATCTCACAAGAGGACTTAATGTTGGTTGTGACCCTGTAATGGCCCCTTCAGCAGCCTTTAGAAGCCAGTTTTTTAATGGCGGAATGGGCATTTGTGCAGGTTGCAAATCAGGCTTGTCTCCTTTGTTTTGGGAATGTAGCTGGCTAATCCTGGGGGATGAACTTTTGTGTTTTATCATACTAATCTCTAACAGGCAATGTTAGAATCCCATTACCTTTGGGGTATTTGGGATGCAGTTCTCCCTTACCTAAATTTTCCTTTGTGACTTAATGTTTCCCAAGAACTGGTAATTCCTTATACCATCAATTCTTCTCTTCTATATCACAGATTAGCAGTGGAGTGCTACTCTATACAGGAAATACTCTTTACCAGCTTCACAGAATTAACTCCGGTTGGATCCTAAACCTAAATATTAAATGTTCAAGGTGCAGGAGTTCTGGAAGATACTAGACAGACCAGGGCTATGTGACTTTGGCAAATCCGTGTTCCATTGCAACAATACAAGCACTAAGGGAGCCCGCATTTCACAGTGAAGTCAACAGCAATGTTATTTCAAAGCACAGTCCCATTCCCAAATCTCTGATAGGCGCAGTAAGGATAGTGAGGTTACTCAGAGGCTGCCATTCAGCTCCGGATTTTGAAAGAAAATGCAGATTCATGCATGTTCAGGCATACCCTGCTGGGGCTTGCAGGACCAGCAGGACCAGGCAGAAACAAGACGAACTCTGCATCTGGTCACTGGCTCCCACCCGGCCAGAGGAGGATGCAGCACACTGTCTCCCATGGCTCAACTAGCCGCTTCTCCCGGTCTGAGAATAGCCCCAAACTCACCACATCGTTGTTTTCCAACCTTCCCATGCTCCTTTTTCAGCTTCCTGCACTCACAGCAGAGCACACAAAACCACTGACTCTGACTTCTCTTCAAAGTCAAGCTTGAAAATGGCTGCTATCTCCGGAAGAATCCTGAACAACTTCTGACGGGCAGGTCCCCTGGAGGGTCTGATTGGCTAGTAAGGCCTGAGTGACAGAGCACCTCCCATAGAGTTACACTGTACTTAAAGACATAACTTAGGTGAGTGGTGATGGTGGTGCTGCATGCCTTTAATCCCAGTGTGAGGGAAGCAGAGGTAGGTGAATATCTTTGATTTCTAGACCAGCCTGGTCTTCAAGAGCTAGTCACAGGAAAGGCTCCAAAGATACAGAGAAACCTTGTTTCAAAAGACAATAGATAGATAGATAAATAGATAGATAGATAGATAGATAGATAGATAGATAGATAGATAGATAGATCTATCGATCTACAAGACCTAGTTCCAGGACAGGCTCCAAAGGTGCAGAGAAACCCTGCCTTAAAAACTAAAAATGTTTTTTAAAAAAATTAGGAAAGAAAAAAAGAAAGAAAAGAAATCTGCAAGAGCTAGTTCCAGGAAAGGGTCCAAAGCTACAGAGAAATCCTGTCTTGAAAAACAGAAAATTAAATTATTAATTAAGTAAAAATTTAAAAAATGAAAATTTAAAGACACAGATCAATGGTTACTGACCCTGACTTTCATTCCAAAGACCCTTTCTAAATTAGCAGAGATGCATTTCCATAGCATGCTCCCCTGACTCCAATAACAAACCCCGCCCTATTCCTGCTCTCCACTGGCACTTCCTATTCTTGTCCTTGACACAACAATATACTATATCCCTGTCCCACAGGTGGAAGGATGCCCAGAATATTATCAGCTAAAAGGAGATTTAAAGATACAAAAGGAGATATTTGTTATTGTGAGCCCCTCACCCTGTGGAGGCCAGCCATGGAAGTTAAGTCTGGGCAGGTCATCCAAAGGAAGTTCTTTACTTCCAACCATTATCACCTGGGACTCTGGCCATCTATAAATTTCAATAGAGTCTGGAGTCTCAATAGATTACCCTGAGACAATGCCTGGCAGGCTGAGATTACCAAACCTCTCCCCAAGTGTAGACCATTCAAAGGAAATTCCTAGCATTCCAAGCACTGAAGGAGGTAGGAAAAGCATGGGAATTATGTCCAAAACAATGCTTTTCCAAAACACAGGAAGCACATGGATTTTCCTAAGGGGGTCTCTACACATTTATGTAGAGTTCTGTCTATTCCTAAGCACGTTCACTTAGCAAATCCATTTCTGAACATGATGACAATGTAAAAGCGGCACATTCTCATTTCAAAGTCATGTAGAAAGATATAAATTATAAAAATAATGTAAAGAAATGCCTCTGGCATGTTCGTCATTGCAGCTCTCCTTTTGTGACACTTTCTAAATTTACAACAACAAGGTCTTAACTGACAATCAGGTAAATGACACAGTGAAAGAATACTGCTTTGGAGTCTATGTGACCTATCAGTCTTGATGTTTGAGTGAAAAGATAACTGTACCAATGCCACAATTCTCACAGATTCAAAAGACAGAGAACATAAATACAAAAAAACTTCAAGGAAAGGTCACTTACCAGCACTGTGTACTCTGCTCTTAGATGGATGGTTATGATGAACTCTATTAACCTCAGAATAAAGCTGCTTTCACCAATGAGCAGACTGCCTTGGCAGAAGACCACAACTATTTCCTTGCAAGATCAGAAAGAATTCATTTTAAATAACCCTGGCTGCTGTCTCAGGACTGTGACATCACTGTAGAGAATTCTATTCTTTCCTTTCTCTAACTTTAAAAAATCAATAGTTGTATGAGTGTTTTGAAAGCATGTGTCTGTGCACAGTACTTACAGAGGCCAGAAAATGGAGCATGTGATCAAACTGGACACATTGAATGTGGCTGACAATGAAGGCTGACTGAGAAGCCGAGGACGATGGCACTGGGTTTTGATTCTAGTGCATGTACTGACTCTGTAGGAGCCTGGTTTGTTTGGATGCTCACCTATATAGACCAGGATGGAGGGGAGAGGTTCTTGGACTTCCAGTAGGGCGGGGAGCACTGACTGCTCTTAGGACTAGAGAGGGAGGGTGAGGTGGAGAGGGGGAGGGAAAAGGGAGGCGGGGAGGAGGTAGACATTTTTAATAAATAAATATATAATTAAAAAAATAAAAATAAATATTGTTTATGGAAAAAAAATAAGGCAGGAGATACCTGGGATTGGATTTAACAGCAAATGATTAACTACCATGTAGGTTCTGGGAATGGAACCTTGGGATCTGTAACCACACCCAGTCCTCTTAATTACTGAGCCATCTCTCTAGGCCCTCTTTTTATTTAAAACTTATTCCCATAATTGTGTGGGAGGTCCTTTAGACTCCATGTGGATTTTATTTGTTAATGAATAAAGAAAACTGCCTTGGTCAATAGCATGGGATGAAGAAGGCAGAGTTAGGGGAAGCCATGGAGCTGCCAGAGACAGACACTGGTTGGCAACTAGCTGACAAGCTACAGTCATGTGGTGATACACAGACTAATAGAAATGGGTTAAGTTAACATGTAAGAGTTAGCCAATAAGAATCTAGAGCTAATGGGCCAAGCAGTTATTTAATTAATACGGTTTTATCTGTGATTATTTTTGGTCCACAGAGAAATCCTGTCTAGAAAAAAATTAGTTAATTAACTAATTAAATAAAAATTTCAAAAATGAAAATTAAAGACACAGCTCAATGGTTCCTGACCCTGCCTTTCATTCCAAAGACCTTTTCTAGATTAGCAGAGATGCGATTCCATAGCATGTGCCCCTGGATCCAATAGCATATCCTGCTTTCTTCCTGCTCTCTACAGGTACTTCCCTTTCTTGTCCTTGACACTACAATATAGTACATCCCTGTCCCACAGGTGAAATGATGCCCAGAATATAAACAGCTAAAGGGAGATTTAAAGAAACAATAGGAGGTACTTTTTATTGAGAGATCCTCACCCTGTGGGGGCCAGTCATGAAAGCTAAGTCTGGGCATGTCATCTAAAGGAAGTTCTTTACTTTCAACCATTAGCACCTGGGATTCTGGCAATCAATAAATTTAAATGGAGTCTGGAGTCTTAATAGTTTACTTTGAGACAATGCCTGGCTGGTGGAGATTACCTAACCCCTACCCAAGAAGGGACCATTCAAAAGAAATTCCTAGCATTCCACCACCATAGATAGACATACCTACCAGCACGTCTCCAGGACACCCTAGACAAATGTCAGCCAATCAAGGGTCCTGAACCTCAGAGACCCCCTCACTATAGTGATCTGTCTCTTTAAGAAATAAGCCACGCCCACTCCCTCCCCCACCCCTTGAGGCAGGTCTTGCTTCCTGCTTGCATTCTTAGTCTCTTTCTCTTTTTTTCCATCTCACTCTCAACAGGGCAGCTTCTGCTTCTCCCCACTTTCCCCCTTGCTCTGCTTCTGTCTCTCCCTTCTGTCTCATCTCTTCTCTCTCTCTTTTCCCCCTTTTCCCTTCCCCTCCATAATCCACCTAAAAAACATTCAACCTCACTCTGCATGGTGTGCCAATCCATCTGTCTCTCACCTGCCACCACCATATAGCTCTCCACCGGGGATCAGCCTCCTTCAGAGACCTGTGGCATGGTCTCGGTGCTGTTCCTGCTTGGGACTGGCTGCTTTCAGGACCCACTGCCCGTTGCCTGCCACCACTGGGATTCTTGCAGCAGTTTTTAATAATCCATTACACTCACCCCCACCTTTACTACTATAAAAACCCTATTCTAATTGAGCTCTCAACTCTCCAGTTATTCCAGTACCTTGGACATGTGGAGAGACCGAGTTTGCAAACTTGAATGAAATAAAGGCTCTTTGCTTTTACATATGGGACTCAGTCTCCTTTGTTGGCTTTTTGGGGGGGACCCACGGATTTGGGCATAACACACCCCTCATTCTCAAAGGGATGAGAAAGATTTTCCTAGCAAAATGTTTTAAAATTAGAAACTAGCTTCACATTCCAAGAAATGTAGTGGCCTTCCCCTAAAGATAGTTGCCTTCTCCCTCCCATTTGGAAAATTCCAAAGCACAAGGACATCCAGCCACCTGGCTGGTGGAGACTGATAAAAATGGCCTGATTTAGGACCAGGGTAGCTTTGCTTTGAAAACTAAGAACACGCTGACAAAACAGGATGAGAGAGGGAGCAAGGATCTTGCACCCGTACCAAACCCTGGTGATGGCTTAAGGGCTATCTTGTACTCTGAACTTTTAAAAAAGCAACCCCAACAGATGGACTCTGAACTCCACTCTACCTTGCTGTGATGGTGTGTTGGAGACAGTTCTGAACTAGTTTGTATTACAATAATTATAAACCTTGCTTATTGCAGTCTGGGTTTCTCTGGTTTCTGGTGGTCTCTCTGAGGGTCGCTATTTGGGCACAAGTGTGTGACAGCATACTGAGGGCAAATGAACTGAAGGTAACTTTTACCTGGTTGTTACAGGGACTTCAGATAACCAGGAAAGAAAAGCAAGAACTAGATCACAGATTAAGGAAAGATAATAAGTCTTTCTCCCACCAGAAAGCTGCATGATAGCTCCAGTTTTTGGAGTTTCATTCCTGAAATTCAGAACAAACGGTTGGCAAATGGATAATAATAAAGAGTAGTCTTCACAGAAAGTTGAATACTTACAGAATAATGAGACTAGGAGAAAAGTGTTTATGAACACTAATGCCATCATATCTTCCTCAATGGGCAGGTGAAAAAACCCACAACAGCATTATTCAAAGTTGTCTACATGAATAGGACTGGTAGAATGAATCTCTCCATCTATATAGAAAGTGGAATCATTAGACTGTCTTACAATTTGTAGTTCAGGTAATAAAAATATAACTGTCTAACAATAGAAATTTAAGGAGTCTAGTAATCTATTCCTCTCTTCCTCCCTCTCTCTTTCTCTCTCTCTCTCTTTATTTTTCTCTCTCTCTTTGACTCTCTCTTCTTCTTCTTCTTCTTCTTCTTCTTCTTCTTCTTCTTCTTCTTCTTCTTCTTCTTCTTCTTCTTCTGCTGTTGCTACTGCTGCTGCTGCTCCTTTACCCAAAGACTGGTCTCCGCACCTTTTTTTCATATTCCTATTACCCTAATAAAAAAATCCCTTCATGTGAGCTCTCCTTTTGTTACACTTCTTAAAGTTACAACAACAAGATCTTAGCTGAAAATCAGGTAAATGACACAGTGAAAGAAGATTGCTTGGGAGCCTACGTGACCTGTAAATGTTGAGGTTTCATCTAAAAGATAACTATACCAATGCCACAATTCCCATAGATGCAAAATATAGAGAACATAAATAAAAAATAATCAAGGAAAAATTACTTAACAGCACTGTGTACTCTGCTCTTAGATGGACGGTTATGATGAACTCTATTAACCTCAGCATAAAGCTGCTTTCACCAATGAGCAGGCTGCCTTGGTAGAAGACCACAATTTTCCAGGCAAAATCAGAAAGAGTTCATTTTAACTAACCCTGGCTGCTGTCTCAGGACTGTGACATCACTGTAGAGAATTCTATTCTTTCCTTTCTCTAACTTTAAAAAATCAATAGTTGTATGGGTGTTTTGCCAGCATGTGTGTGCGCACAGTACTTACAGAGGCCAGAAGTAGGCAGGAGATGCCTGGGATTGGAGTTACAGCAAATGGTTAGCTACCATGTAGGTTCTGAGAATGGAACCTTGGGATTTGTTCCCACTTGTAGTGGTCTCAATTACTGAGCCATCTCTCTAGGCCCTCTTTTTATTTAAAACTTATTTCCATAATGGTGTGGGAGGTCCTTCTGTCTCTATGGTTATTGGTTAGTTAATAAAGAAAACTGGCTTAGTCTATAGCATGGAAGGAATAAGGCAGAGTTAAGAGATGCCATGGAGCTGCCAGAGACAGACACTGGGTGGAATCTAGCTGACAAGCCACAGTCATGTGGTGATACACAGATTAATAGAAATGGGTTAAATTACTATGTACAAATTAGCCAATAAGAATCTAGAGCTAATGGGCCAAGCAGTTATTTAATTAATACAGTTTTATGTGTGATTATTTTGGGTCTAAGCTAGCTGGCAGCCAGGCATCAACTAGCAGCCTCCCTGTACCACCATAAAATGATAATTAAAAGATATTGCACCACTTTCCCCTTTTATCTCTTCATTCTCTCCTTTCCCAAATCCTTTCCAATTTCTTTCTTGATTTTTATTACTTTATAAATAATACCATTCAAAATTCCCACTTCTACCCCTCATCCCACATCCTTCCTGTTCCCCCCAAACCTCCTCCCACCTTCTCCAGTCATAAGAGAAGGAAAGGTACCTTGCCCTGTGGAAAGTCTAAGGCCCTCCCTCCTACATCCAGCCTTAGGAAGGTATGCATCCAAAGAGAATAAGATCCCAAAAAGCCAGTATGTGCAGTAGAGACAAATCCCAGTGCCATGGTTCTTGGCCCCACAGTCTGCCCCAATTGTCAATCACAACCACAATCACAATAGAAACACAGGAAACAATCCAAAGAATCAATGAAACAGAGCTGGTTCTTTGAGAAAAATCAAGAAGATTGACAAACCCCTATCCAAACTAATCAAAAAGCAGAGAGAGAACACATAAATTAACATGATCAGAAATGAAAAGGGGACATAACAACAGACACTGAGGAAATTCAAGGAATCATTAGGTGTTGCTACAAAAACCTGTCTGCCACAAGATTGGAAAATGTAAAAGAAATGGACTTTTTTTTAGATAAGTACCATATACCAAGTAAAATCAAGACCAGGTGAACAACTTTAATAGACCTATAAGTCACGAGGAAATAGAAGCTGCCATCAAAAACCTCCCAACCCAAAGAAGGCCAGAACCAGATTGTTTTAATGCAGAATTCCACCAGAACTTCCAAGAAGAGCTAATACCTATACTCCTTAATGTGTTTGACATGATAGAAACACAAGAGCCATTGCCAAATTCTTTTTATGAAGCTACAGTTACTCTGATAGCAAAACCACACAAAGACTCAACCATGAAAGAGAACTACAGATCAATCTCACTCATGAACATCAAATGCAGAAATTCTCAATAAAATTCTGGCAATCTGGATCCAAGAACACATCAAAAAATTATCCATTATGATCAAGTAGGCTTCATCCCATAGATGCTAGACTGGTAAAACATATGGATATCTATCAATGTAGTCCATCATATAAATAAACTGAAAGAAAAAAACAATATGATCATTTAATTAGATGATAAAAAAGTATTGGAGAAAATTCAACACCCCTTTGTGATAAAGGTCTTGGAGAGACTAGGGATACAAGGATCATACCTAAATATAATAAAAGCAATATTCAGCAAGCCGACAGCTAACATCAAATTAAATGGAGAGTACCTCAAAAGAAGTGAAAGATCTATTTTACAAGAACTATAAGGCTTCGAAGAATGAAATTGAAGAGGATACCAGAAAATGGAAGGATCTCCCTTGCTCTTGGATTGGTAGGATCAACATAGTAAAAATGGCAGTTCTACAAAAAGTAATCTATAGATTCAATACAATCCCCATCAAAACACCAACAAAATTCTTCGCAGACATTGAGAGAACAATAATCAACTTTATATGGAAAAATAAAAAACCCAGGATAGCCAAAACAATCCTATACAAAAACGGAACTTTCAGAGTCGTCACCATTCCTGACTTCATACTCTATTACAGAGCTACAGTAATGAAAACAGCTTGGTACTGGCATATAAACAGAGACATTGACTAAAGGAATCAAATCAAAGACACAAACCTATGAACACCAGATTTTTGACATAGGAGCTAAAATTATACAATGGAAGAAAGAAAGCATCTTTAGCAAACAGTGCTGGCATAACTGGATGACAATCTGTAGAAGAATGAAGATAGACGCGTATCTATCAATTATGCACAAAACTCAAGTCCAAATGGATTAACAGTCTCAATATAAATCTGACCACATTGAACTTGATAGAAGAGAAAGTTGGAAGTAGTCTACAAAACACGGGCACAGGAGACCACTTCCTAGGTAGAACCTCAGTAGCACAGACAACCAGAGAAACAATGAATAAATGGACCTTCTGAAATTGAGAAGCTTCTGTAAAGCAAAGGACACTGTCAGTAAGACAAAAGCCTACCTTCTGACTTGGAGAAGATCTTCACAAACCCCTCATCAGACAAAGGTCTGATCTCCAAAGTATATAAAGAATTCAAGATACTAGACATTAAAACTCTAATTAATCCAATTAGAAATTGGGTACTGAACTCAACAGAGAATTCTCAACAGAAGTTCATATTGCCAAAAGATACTTAAGGTCATGTTTAACTTCCTTAATGACCAGGGAAATGAAAATCAAAACAACTTTGAGATACCTTCTTCCACCTGTCAGAATGGCTAAACTCAAAAACACAAATGATAACCTGTTCTGGAGAGGGTGTGGAGTATGGGGAACACTCATTCATTGCTGGTGGGAATGCAAACTTGTACAATCATTTTGGAAATAAGTGTGGTGGTTTCTCAGAAAATTTCGAGTCAGCCTACTTCAAGATCCAGCTATACCACTCTTGAGAATATACCCAAGAGATGCCCAATCATAGTACGAAAGCATTTGTTCAGCTAGGTTCATAGAAGCATTATTTGTAATAGCCAGAACCTGGAAGTAACCTAGATGTCCCTCAATAGGAGAATAGATGAAGAACGTGTGTCACATATACACATTAGAGTACGACTCAGTGGTAAAAGAAAAAAAAATGACATCTTGAATTTTGCAAGCAAATGGATGGAAATAAAACACACTCTCCTTAGTGAGATAACCCAGGCACAAAAGACGAATATGGTATGTTCTCACTCTTTAGTGGACTCTAGCCATAAACAAAGGACATTGAGCCTATAGTTCACAAGCCCAGAGAGCCAAATAACAAGGTGAATCCAATGAAAAACATATATAGATCCTTTATGAAATTGGAAGCAGACAAGATCGACAGGCAAAAGTTGGGAGCATGGGGTGGGCGTGGTGTGGGGAGAAGATGAGAGCAGGAGAGAGAAAAGAAAAGATGAAGATTGGGGACAGCATGTGGCAGTGGGATTGTTGATGTGGAGGAAAGGCGGATATGGGAGCTGGGAAGAAGACATATTAATTAATTGAGCCATTGTAGGGTTGGCAAGAGAATTTGCTCTAGCGGGGATCCCAGGTGTCCAAGGGAATATGCTCAGCTAGGTCCTTGAACAGTAGATGTGAGCGTGCCTGAACTGGTCTTTTCCTATAATCACACTGATGAATATCTGTAATGTCACCATAGAACCTTCGTCCTGCGACGGATGAAGATAGAGACAGAGACCCACATTGGAGCACTGGACTGAGCTCCCAAGGTCCAGTTGAAAAGCAGAAGGAGGAAGAAGATGAGCAAGGAAGTCAGGACCACTATGAGTGGTTGTTCCACCCACTGAGATTTGTGCCTGATCTAATGGGAGCTCACAAAGTCAGCTGGACTGGGATTGAACATTCAAGTGATCAAACCAGACTCTCTGAATGTGGCTGACAATGGGGTCAGACTGAGAAGTCATTGATAATGGCACTGGGATTTGTTACTTCTGCAAGTACTGGCCTTTTTGGGGGATCCTAGTCTGTTTGGAGGCACATCTTCCTAGTATTGAATGGAGGAGGGAGGTCCTTTGACTTCCCACAGGGCAGGGTAACCTGCCGTCTCTTAGGACTGGAGCAGGACAGAGAGCATGACTGGGGGAGTAGGAAGGAAAGGGGCAGAGGAAAGGAAGTGGATATTTTGAATGGTACTAATATAAAGCACTAAAAATTAAAAAATAAAAAGAATATTCTGTTGAGAATTTATATATACATATAAATCATCCTGGCTTTTTGACTCTGATAATTACATGAGATGAATCATGGAGATTTTTGCTTAGGGCATTACAGGGCACTTCAAAAGTTTCATATTTTAAACTGGGTGTGATAGCTCCAGCCTGTCATCTCAGCACTTCCAAGGATGAAGCAGGGGGTTGCCCTGAGTTCTAGTCAGCTTGGGAAGTAGAGTGAAATTTAATCTCAAAATAAAAAGAAAACAAAATTAGCTAGAAGTAGTGGGGTATATTTTTCATCTCGACACTTGGGAAGTGGACACAGAAATATCAGGAGTTCAAGGTCATTCATAGCTTCCAGGATACTTGTACTATGTGAGCCCTGTATCAGAAACAGTTTCAGATTTTGAAATTTTGTTGGAATCTTGGTTTTATTCATTTTTCTTATAAGTAGTGGTATGATGAATATGCTTTTGTATTAGGTTTCTTATTTTTATTTATTTCCCAAAGGCTATGTCTGAAAGCTAACAAGTAATTTGCTATAAATAGTTACCTAGTCTCTTGCAAAATTTCAAATAATTTTCTGAAATTTGTTTAAAATTATTTGAATTCCCACGAGTATAGGAAAGAAAAGGATATTAAAATGGATGAAGTGGCTATTGTTTAAGTAAGGGTAGGTTTAAGGAACAACTTAGTTGTGTGTGTGTGTGTGTGTTTATGTAGGTGAACTCATATGTGGTTTCTTTGTGTGTGTGTGTGTCTGTGTATGTACGTGAACTCAACTGTAGTGTTTGTCAGTTGCTATGGAATAGCCCCTGTGTATGCTGTGAATATGTTTTTTTATATTGGTTAATAAAGAAGCTTCTTTGGCCTATGGCAGGGCAGAATGTAGCTAGGTGGGAAATTCAAACAGAGATAGAGGAAGAAAGAAGGGGTAGTCAGGAAGATGCCAGAAGCTGCTGGTACAATAAGATGTACTAGAGAACAGGTAATGCCACAAAGTCATGATACATAGATTATTAGAAATTGGTTACATTGGTTATATGTATATTTAGTCAGTAAGAAACCTGAGCCATATGCAAAACAATTATACTTAATATTACGTCTCTGAGTGATTATTTTATCAGAAGCTGCGGGGACTGGTGAACAGGAAAATAAAACTGGTTTAGTGGGACCAGGTGGGACAGAGAAAAGTCTCCAGCTAGTGTGTGTGTGTGTGTGTGTGTGTGTGTGTGTGAGAGAGAGAGAGAGAGAGAGAGAGAGAGAGAGAGAAAGAGAGAGAGAGAGAGAGAGAGAGAGAGAGAGAGAGAGAGGAAGGGAGAGGGAGAGAGATTGTATGTAAGTAAACACATGTGTTTGATGCTGGGAATGGATTTAGGGATTCTAAGTACTAGGTAAGCACTCCATCACCTAAGCTTCATTTCCAGCCCATCTATCTTTCCAACGTGTCCCTTGTGAAAACCATTAAGATACTTTAGGTGGAATATAGCTCAGTGTTAAGGCACTTGCCTAAAGTGTTAAAGGCTCTGGGCTCCATTGCTAATGCTGAAAGAGAAGGCTGAGGAGATGATGGAGCAGGAACAGAAGAAGAGGTTCCCTACCCATAGAACTATCTGATGAAGATAAAGCTAAGGTAATATGCTCCAGAAAGGTAAGATGTTGCTTGTTTCAGGGAAAATAAAAAGCAACCCTAAAAAGAAAAATAAAACAAAATAGGTGAGTTTCAGGAAGCAACAGAAATTTCAGAGTCTTAAAATTAGGGCAGTATCTGGGTAGTGTTGCTACAGGTCAAGCCACAGTTCAGTTCTAGCTGAAGCAAAGAAGAATGAAGGGGAATGCACCAGATAAAGGGCAATGCAAATAAAGAAATCCCACACTAGCTCTAAACGGGGGTATAATAAGGGGTTCTTTATTTAGGGGGAACTCACAGATCCCAGACCACTGTGTGAATCAGGAACAGGAACTGAACCCAGAATTCAGGTGAGAAAAGAAGAGAAAGAGAGAACAAGCCAGCAGGCATATATTTTTGGTACTCATGGCCACACCTAAGCTGGCACAGCCTCTCAAAGGCCATTGGCTGAAGGAGGTTTTCCATCTGAAGACCTAGAGCACAGAGGGAAGGGCTTCCCATCCCCATAAGCATGGGCCATTGAGTGTGACTGGGGCTGTTGAGAAAGGCCCTCAGTTCAATTCCCAATCCCCCCACCACCAAAAGAAGAAAAATATTTCATTCTGCTTACTAACATCCTTGCATGGGTGGTAAAGAACACTGTCAGTTCGTGCAGAGGACCAGGGTTTGATTCCCAGCATTGTATGTGTCTCACAACCACCCACAACTCTAGTTCTAGGGGATCAAAAGCCCTCTTCTGACTTCTGAGCACCAGGTACACATGTGGTACAAATTCACACATGCAGGCAAAATATACATACATATATAACAAATCTAAAAATTTAAACAAACAAACATCATTGCCTGGGAGCCATAGGGCTGCTGTAAAATGTCCACCGGCCAAGCCTGTTGGGAGCAGATAGGGTTCTGAGGGTCTGACCCTCACAGCAGGACCTGGAATCCACTCATATCTTCTGCTTAGGTTTTCCTATTGCCAGGAGAAATTTATGTCTTCTTGAAAGAACCCTCTGTCTTTTCTGAGTCTAATTTTTAGTTTCTGTTGAAAAATTTCATCCCCTTGGCTCTGCTAAGAAGAGACATCCACCTTGACTTCCTGTGACTGAGTCTTTTCTCAGCACTGCAGCTCCCAGGCTAGTGCCCTGGGGTTTGCTGTTTAACTGAGTTCTTCTCCTCTGTTGTAAACATCTCTTAGGATACAAAGACAGAAACTCTGTCTCCTTGCTGGCCAGATGCTGTTGACATTACTGATATGCAAAGCATATTGATGCGATTGAAAACCAGAACCTGGAGATTTGACTCAGCGATTAAGAGCACTTACTCTTCTTGCAGAGCATCTTGATTTGGTTCCCAGCACCAAGGGGACTCAAAACTCAGCCGAGCATCCAAGGACACCAGACATGCACACACTGCACATACACACATGCAGGCAGAACATTTAGATGCATAAAACAAAAATATATATTATTTGTTATAAATAACAGATTAAAAATTTTATGCATTTCATACATAGATTTAATGCATTCCTTCATTTACTCTCTTATTAAACTTTATGTTTAATGTTTCCAGACACTTAACTCTGTATTAGGTACCAATTGTTCAAACAGGATGTAATGTGATAGTTCCTAAAGAGCTCACAGCTTTGTGAGGAAGTCAGTTAAATAAATGGGTGGTTACAGATTTAAAAATAGAGGATATTACATATTATATTATATATTATATAGAGGATATATAATATTATATATTATATATACAGGGAAGGGTTTTTCAACTCAAACTGGAGTGGTGGTACTGAGGCTAGCTAGAGAATTTTACTGTGTACTCCTGACTGGCCTGGAAATCTCTAGTTAGACTAAGCTGCCTTTGAACACACAGAGATCCTACTGGCTCTGCCTCCTAAGTATTGGGATTAGTGACATGCACCACAATGCTGAGCCTGCTTTGCTATTTTTTAAAGAGTTGATTTCTCAAGAAGGAATAGAAGCACAAGGGCCTTCTCGGGACAAAATGTGTGGTCCATGGTGTGAGGCTGGGAGCTGCAAGTAGCTATGTGTGTTGCAAGAGAGCACAGAAGGACATGGGTCAGAAGGGAGCAGGGCAGATATCGTGGGACTAGAACTCTAGGTTGAAAAACTTGGGTTTGGAGCTGGAGAGATGGCTCAGTGATTAAGAGCACTGGCTGTTCTTCCAGAGGACCTAAAATCTATCCCACAAGTACCCAAATGGTGGCCCACAACCACCTGTAACTCTAGTTCCAGGGGACCCAATGCCTTCTTCTTGCTTTCCCAGACATGAAGTAGGCATGCAGTGCACAGATAATTCATGCCCTCAGGACACCTAAATAAATAATGAATAAAAAAGTTTATGATTTTATCCTTAAGTTCATGGAACACATTCAATAAACAGTAAAATTCGTTTAAAGGAAGACATGCAATGACTAGAAATACTTTTTGTTCTATAATCAATGCCGATTCCCTTCCAGCAGATTGCAGCCTGACGGGGCTCCTGGCAAAGCTGAGGATGACCTCACAGACTGCGGGAGGTGTGAGAAGTCACCATTCTGGGAACTTCTTGGAATGTTTATCACTTCAACTACACAGCTTCACTGGGGCTTTGGCCACAGGCTGAAAGATGTGCAGGATTCCCTCTGTCAAATACCCCTGTTGGAATGGCTCTTATTCCTTTTCCCACACTCCAAACTATGGGTACAATAGACAATTGAATGTTTTCTCTTTTTTAAGAAATATTTCATTCTTCATTAGAGATAAGAGCTTCACCTCTAGTCAGAGAGGCAGGCCTTTGGGTAAATATTAAGGGCTCCAAGTGCAGTGTTCTTGTGTCATCCTGAGTGTGTGAATGAGTGGGTCTCTGTGCCTGTGTCTGTTTCTTGTGTGTCTTCTAAGGTAGGTTCTTCTCCTTTCGATGGTTTATTTTGTCCTATCCTGTTGTGTTAGATTTGCTTAATCTCAAATATTATTTTATTTTTATTCCTTAGAAGCCTATTTAGTTCTAATGAGAAACAGATAGGGAGTGGCCCTGGATAGCAGGATGTAGGGATGGACCGGGATGAGTAGAGAGTGAAAACGCTTAATCAAGCTATATATGTGAAAGCAAACATCCTATTGTCAGTAACAGAAAAATAATGAAATGCATCTCCTATGACGTTATCATTATTATCTGTCCATGGCCTCCTGGAATATTGCTCTCTTTTGTTTCTTTTAGATTTATTTATTTTATTTTATGTGTATGGGTGTCCTGTTCAAATGTGGGTATGTGCACCATGTACAGGGCCTGGTGTCCAGAGACCAAATGAGGGTGTCAGATCAGTTATGGATGGTTGTGAGTCTTCATGTGAGTGCTGGGAATGGAACCCAGGCCTTCTGCAAAATGGCCAGTGCTCGTACCCACAGAGCAACCCCTCAAGTCCCAGCAGTGCCTTTTTCATGAAGTCCCTTGGAAGACAACAATTTCTTCCTGCTGTAAACAGGTCAAGGTCAAGGCTTGTTGGTGGTATTCAATGTTAGCTTCTGTGTATTGTATATGGGTTATTGTTCTACATGTGCCTGAAGGAGGGAACTACACATGGTTTAGCTAGGAGCATTATGTGCCTTCTAGCGCAGGGTCGTGCAAGTGTTGAATGAATTGTTTTGCTGAACTATACTTTAGTGTGTGATGGTGGTTTTAAGTACCAGTGTCACTGGGTATAGAGTGGAGTGTTCAGAGATTCAGTGACACATTATTCTGGGTGTTTTGTAAGATTGTTTTGGATGAAATTAACATTTAAATGGGTCCATTAGGTATAGGCACTTGCTCTTCCTAAAGTGTGTTGGCCTTGTACAAGCAGTTGAAGATCCTACTAGAAAGAAAGGGATAACCCTTCCCTGGCTTAGAGACCTGCTCATGCATGCCTGTCTGTCTCTAAACCGAGATTTTGTTTTGTTTTGGTTTTTTGGTTTTTTTTTTCCTGCTTCCAGACTCTGTTTTAAATGTCACTTCTCCCTGGATCTTGAGTCTGCTGTTTTCTCGGCAGAAACAATTAGAGCTCTCTTATATGTTTAGCTTATGGACCCACTTTGATTCATGGTCCTATTGTTGAGTATCTATGGAGAGTTCTAATGATAACACATAGCATTTGAATTTTAGATGTATTTCTGAGAAGGAAGAAGAATTTTATCAACCATAACTAGGCCTGCATTGACAGAAGGCAGTTTTGAAAATGATGCTAATCTTTGATGCATACAACTACTGAAATTCTCAGTAGCTGAACTTTTCTCCCTACCCATGGTTTCAGGCACATAAGACTGAGTTTGTAACCTCAGCCCACCACTATAATATTTGCTTCAGGCCTACGTTGCTCTTCACTGAAGGAATGTTCCCCTCACCTCTGAGTGATTTTCCCTGCCCTACCTCATATGATACCTAACTTAGTGAGGCAGACTGGCCAGCTTTGTGACTATGGGAAAAATAAGACTGGCCAAGTGATTCATGGGGTGTTGCGAAGCAGTCTAATCTCAGAATTACTTGCTAAATGAATTGATAATTTCAGGCCTGGGGAAGACAGTCTTAGAGTAACTGCACCATGGGCTTGTGGTGGAGACCTCCTCTAGGAGCCTCAGGGTCAGCACCTTGTGCACTTACCACATTCCTGTTCCTGCATGTGAAGGCACAGCCTCCCCTAAACAGCACCAGAGAAACACTGCCACAGAAGATGCACTGGTGAGTCTAGGGCTTAGATAAAAAGAGAGATAGGAGAAATACAATGCCAACATTCCAGAGGCTGAGGCAGGATTGTTGTTGTTCGAAGATAGCCTGTGCTATGTAGGTGAAATGCTATTTTAAACCCACAAACTAAACCAATCAAGTGAAACAAAAAAAAGAGCAAACAGCTTCCCCTCCCTTTTTAAACCAGACATTTGAAAAGAATGGTGACAGAATCAGCTACATACACATCTCTGTTGCAGTTTTAAAGGCAAGGCAGTGTTGGTACATGCCTTTAATCCCAGTGGGCACACTAATTTGCCATAAAGGCCAGGTGGTGGTGGTACATGCCTTTAATCCCAGTATTAGAGAGGAATATAAGGTGGGAGGAGACGGGCCTCAAGCTCAGTCTCAGTCTCAGTCTGAGGATTTGTGAAGGCAGGATCTACCATTTTGGTCTGAAGTAGAGGTAAAAGCCAGTGGTTAGCTGTTTTGCTTTTCTGATCTTCAGCTTGAATGCCAATATCTGTCTTTGGGCTTTTATTAATGGTGCCATACAAGTACTCTACCAAATGAGAATCACCAGCTACAGATGGCTGTATCTTGAATTTTGCTTGTATTTTCTAATAGTTTCATAGCTTCAGGTCTTACAAAGTCTGGGCTTCACTTTGAATTTGTTCTAGTGTAAGAGATATGGATCTAGTTTCCTTTTTGTCTGTGTGACTATCCAGAGCACCGTTTGTGGGAGAGGTTTCTCTCCCAATGTAAGTTTGTTGTTATTGTTACAGTTTTGAGACAGGCTCTCTGTGTAGTACAACTCTTTCCTAGAGCTTCCTGTGTAGACCAGGATTGTGGAATGTCTAAGCCTGTTAAGGCTGAGAGTCAGCTGGTCTAGACAGATAGTAAAGAGCATTTGTGGTAGCTATCTTCTGATCATCAGCCTGGGTCTGCCAGAGGGTCTTGACCACAGCAGCTAAGTCTGACAGGAGATGGTGTTGGCCTATTGGTGCATCCACATCACTTCTGCAGGTTCTCTGTCCTGGGCAAAGTGTGGAATATACAAGGCTTACCCCTTCCTAAAAGAAACCAAACTTGTTTCAACCTGTTCTTGTTGCTTGTGTCATTGATACTGAGCCTACTTTTGGCTGCGACCCTGCAACACAGGCTAACCTTGGACTCACAGATAAGCCGTCTGCCTCTGCTCCTGAGTCCTAAGATTAAAAGTGTGCAGTATCGTTCCCTACCTAATGTATGGTTTTAATAGCTTTGTTAGAAACAAGGCAGTGGTGGCTGTGTCAGCTCATTTCTAGATCTCCTGTTGTATTTATTGGCTCTGCATTTCTGTCTTTGTGTGAGTGCCATGTTCTCATTGTTTCTATGATTCCATTGCATAGTTTGGAGATCAAATAAATTGTTGCCTATGTGATTAGAATACTTCTGGTTCTTTAAGATATCTCGGACTTCTGTATATACCTCAGGACCTGTTTTGTTTTTCTAGGAAGAATACTATTCAGATTTTGATGCAATGTATTGAATGTGTTGAATGGAACACGTAGGTAACTTTCTGTAATACAGCCATTTTTCCTAAATTAATTCTACTCATCCATGAGCATAAAGACTGTTCTGTTTTCTACTGTCTAATTCAGTTTTTTTCTGATGTTTTCATTGAGAGGTCTTTCACGTCTTTGGTTGGGCATAGTCTTAGTTTTTTTGGTTTTATTTTTCATTTATTTTTGTGACACTATTGTGAATGTGATTTCTGTTCTTGTTGGTTACTGGGCTTTGCTTGTTGATTTTATCTTGGTTCTTTACTGAAAGTGCTTATCAGATCTAAGAGGTTTTGGGGAGTCACTTAAGAATAGGGTGAGTGTAGCTCTTCCTTTCTTACATTTATTTCCTTTTGTTTCTTTCCGTAGTCTTACTGTTGTAGCTCAGGCTTGAAGCACTATACTGAGTATGAGTGAAGAGACTGGGTATCTCTGTCTTCATTTAGATTTTCAGGGAAAAGCCCTGAGTTTCCCTATAGTATGATGTTGGCAGTGTATCATCTGCATTGAACCTTTGTCATGTGGACACACATTCTTTAAACTCCTAGCCTCTTGAATGCTTTTGATGGAGGGTTGCTGAACTTTGTGAAGGCTTTCTGAAAATATTAAGTTGATTATGTGATTTATTTCCTTATCTCAATTTATGTACTGCATTGTTTTTTGATTTACACATGTTGAATCAGTTATATGGGAGGCTTTACAGATCTTCATGTTATCTTTCCTTATTTATTTATTTATTTATTTATTTATTTATTTATTAACAATTTCCACCTCCTCCCTGCCTCCCTTTTCCCTCCCCCTCTCCACCTTTCCCTCCGTCTCTAGTCCTTAGAGCAGTCAGGGTTCCCTTCACATGGGAAGTCCAAGGTCCTCCCCCCTCCATCCAGGTCTATAAAGGTGAGCATCCAAACAAACCAGGTTTTCACAAGGTGAGTCCATGCAGTAGAATCAACACCCAGTGCCATTGTCCTTGGCTTCTCAGTCAGCCTTGATTGCCAGCCATATTCAGAGTGTCTAGTTTGATCAAATGGTCCATCACTCCCAGTCCAGCTGGCCTTGGTGATTTCCCATTAGATCAGTCCCACTGTCTCAGTGGGTGGGCACACCCCTCGTGGTCCTGACTTCCTTGCTCATGTTCTCCCTCCTTCTGCTCCTCATTTGAACCTGGGGAGACAAGTCCAATGCTCCAAGGTGGGTCTCTTTCTCAATCTCCATCCATCACCAGATAAAGATTCTATGATGATATGCAAGATATTCATCAGTGTCGCAATGGGACAAGGCCAGTTTAGGCACGCTTTCCTCTGCTTCCCATGGAACAATCTGGGGACCTCTCATTGGACCTGGGAACCCCTTTAGATTCAAGTCTCTTGCAAACCCGAAAATGGCTCCCTCGGTTAGGATACCTTCTTCCCTGCTCACATATCTACCCTTCCTCCATCTCACCCATCCCATTCCTCCAAGCACTCCCAAATCCTCTTATTCTACCTTCTTTCTACCCATCTCTCCTTACATCAAGCCCCCACCCCGTGTCCACCCAACTTTTGCCTGTCAATCCTTTCTACTTCCAATATCCAGGAGGATATCTATATGATTTTCTTTGGGTTCACTTTCTTATTTTGCTTCTCTAGGATCATGAATTATAGGCTCAGTGTCCTTTATTTATGGCTAGAATTCACTTATGCGTGAGTACATACCATATTCCTCTTTTTGGGTCTGGGTTACCTCACTCAGTAAAGCGTTTTCTATTTCCATCCATTTGCATGCAAAATTCAAGATGTCATTTTTTTTACCGCTGAGTAAAACTCTAATGTGTATATGTTCCATACCTTCTTTAACCATTCCTCTATTGAGTGGCACCTAAGTTGTTTCCAGGTTCTGGCTATTACAAATAGTTCTGCTATGAACATAGTTGAACAAATGCTTTTGTAGTATGATAGGGCATCTCTTGGGTATATTCCCAAGAGTGGAATTGCTGGATCCCGAGGAAGGTTGCATCCCAATTTCCTGAGAAACTACCACAGTGATCTCCAAAGTGGCTGCACTAGTTTGCATTTCCACCATCAGTGGATGAGTGTTCCCCTTACTCCACAACCACTCCAGCAAAGGCTATCATAGGTGTTTTTGATTTTAGCCATTTTGACAGGTGTATGATGGTATCTCAAAGTTGTTTTGATTTGCATTTCCATGATCGCTAAGGAGGTTGAGCATGACCTTAAGTGTCTTTTGGCCATTTGAACTTCTTCTGTTGAGAATTCTCTGTTCAGTTCAGTACCCCATTTTTTAATTGGGATAATTAGCATTTTACAGTCCAGTTTCTTGAGTTCTTTGTATAATTTGATGAGGGGTTGGTAAAGATTTTCTCCCAATCAGTAGGTTGCCTTTTTGCCTTAATGACAGTGTCCTTTGCTTTACAGAAGCTTCTCAGTTTCAGCATGTCCCATTTGTTCATTGTTGCTCTTATTGTCTGTGCTACTGGGGTTCTACCTAGGAAGTGGTCTCCTGTTTCCATGTCTTGTAGACTACTTCCCACTTTCTCTTCTATCAGATTCAATGTGACCAGATTCATATTGAGGTCTTTAAGACATATGGACTTGAGTTTTGTTCATGGTGATAGATATGGATCTATTTTCATTCTTCTACAGGTTCACATCCAGTTATGCAAGCATCATTTGTTAAAGATGGTTTTTTTCTTACCTTGTATAATTTTAGCTCCTTTGTTGATAATCAAGTATTCATAAGTTTGTGGATTAATATCTGGGTCTTCAATTTGATTCCATTAATCAACATCTCTGTTTTTTGTGCCAATACTAAGCAGTTTTCTATACTGTAGCTTTGTAATAGAGTTTAAAGTCATGGATGGAAATGCCTCTAAAAGTACTTTTATTGTATAGGATTGTTTGGGCTATTCTGGGATTTTGTTTTTCCATGCAAAGTTCTCTCAAGGTCTGTGAAGAATTTTGTTGGGATTTTGATGGGGATTGCATTGAATCTATGGATTGCTTTTGGTACAACTGCCATTTTTACTATGCTGATCCTCCCTATCCAAGAGGAAGTGAGATCCTTCCATTTTCTGGTATCCTCTTCAATTTCTTTCTTTCAAACCTTAAAGTTCTTGTCAAATAGATCTTTCACTTCCTTGGTTAAAGTTACCCCATGGTAATTTATGCACTTTGTGGCTATCATGAAAGGTGATGTTTCTCTGATTTCCCTCTCTGTATCTTTGTTCTTTGTGTACAGGAGAGCAACTGATTTTTTTAAGTTGATCTTGTATCCTTCGACATCACTGAAGGTGTTGATCAGCTGTAGGATTTCTCTGGTAGAGTTTTTGGGGTCGCTTTTGTACACTATCATATCATCTGCAAATACCGAAAGTTTGACTTCTTCCTTTCCAATTCAAATCCCCTTGATCTCTTATTGCTATAAGACAGCTTAATGCTGTCTGATTGCTATTGCTAGAACTTCAAGCACTATATTGAAGAGGTATGGAGAGAGTGGACAGCCTTTTCTTGTTCCTGATTTTAATGTGATGGTCTTGAGTTTCTCTCCATTTAATTTAATGTTAGCTGTTGGCTTGCTGTATATTGCTTTTATTATATTTAGGAATGAGCCTTGTATCCCTAATCTCTCCAAGACCTTTATCATAAAGGGGTGTTGAATTTTGTCAAATGCTTTTTCAACATCTAATGAAATGATCATATGGCTTTTTTCCTTCATTTGATTTATGTGATGGATTACGTTGATAGATTTTCATACGTTGAACCAACCTTAATTCTCTGGGATGAAACTTCTTGATCATAATGTATAATTTTTCTAATGTGTTCTTGGATTCTGTTTGCCAGTATTTTATTGAGAATTTTTGCATCGATGTTCATGAGTGAGATTGGTCTGTAATTCTCTTCTTGGTTGGGTCTTTGTGTGGTTTTGGGATCAGGGTGACTGTAGCTTCGTAAAAAAAGTTAGGCAATGACTCTTCTTGGAAGTTCTGGAAGAATTCTGCATTGAAACCATCTGCTCCATGGCTTTTATTTTTTGGTAGGGAGGTTTCTGATGACAGTTTCTCTTTCCTCGCGACTTACAGGTCTGTTTAAACAGTTCACCTGGTCTTGACTTAATTTTGGTATATGGTATTTATCTAAAAAAGTGTCCATTTCTTCCACATATTCCAATTTTGTGGCATACAGGCTCTTGTAGTAAGATCTAATGATTCTCTGAATTTCCTCTGTGTCTGTGGTTATGTCCCCCTTTTTCATTTCTGATCTTGTTCATTTGCATGTTCTCTCTCTGCCTTTTGATTAGTTTGGCTAGGGGTTTGTCAATCTTGTTGATTTTCTCAGGGAACCAGCTTTTTGTTTCATTGATTTTTTGGATTGTTTTCTGTGTTTCAATTTTGTTGATTTCAGTTTGTTTATTTCCAGTCTACTCCTCCTGAGTGAGTCTGCTTCTTTTTTTTCCTACAGCTTTCAGGTGTGCTGTTAAGTCTCTAATGTGGGCTTTCTCTGTTTTCTTTATGTGGGCACTTAGTGCTATGAACTTTCCTCTTAGCACTGCTTTCACAGTGTCTCGTAGGTTTGGATATGTTGTGTCTTTATTTTCGTTGAATTCAAGGAAGACTTTAATTTGTCTCTTAATTTCTTCCTTGTCCCAGGGATGGTTCAGTAGTTGATTGTTCATGAGTTTTTAGGCTTTCTGGGGTTAGAATTGTTGTTGAATTCTAACATTATTTCATGGTTATCCAGTAGTACACAGGTGATTACTACAATTTCTTTATGTCTATGGATGTTTACTTTGTTACCAAGTATATGGTCAATTTTCGAGAAGGTTCCATGAGATGCTGAGAAGAAGGTATATTCTTTTCTATTTGGGTGGAATGTTCTATAGATGTCTGTTAGGTCCATTTGGTTCATTACATCTCTTTGTTCTCTTATTTTTCTGTTAAGTTTCTGTCTGGTGTAACTGTCCATTGGTGAGAGAGGAGTTTTGAAATCACCCACTATTAGAGTGTGGGGTTTGATGTATGTTCTGAGTTCTAGTAATGTTTCTTTTATATATGTGGGTGCTTTTATATTAGAGGCATAGATATTCAGGATTGAGACTTCCTCCTGATGAATTGTTCCTGATATGAGTATAAAGTGTCCATTTCTGTCTCTTCTGATTGATTTTAGTTTGTAATCAATTTTGTTAGATATTAGTAAAGCCACACCCACTTGTTTCTTTGGTCCATTTGATTGGAAATCCTTTTCCCAACCCTTTATTCTGAGGGAGTGTCTGTCTTTGTGATTGAGATGTGTTTCTTGTAGGCAGCAGAATGTTGGATCCTGATTTTGTATCCATTCTCTTAACCTGTGCCTTTTTATAGGTGAGTTGAGTCAATTGATATTAAACGATATTAATGACCAGTGGTTATTGACTCTGGTTATTTTTCCTGGTGGTATTTTTTGTGTTTTTTCCTTTTAGGGTTGTGTTGTTGGAGGGTTGTCAGATGCTTGTGTTATTGTGGGTGGTGTTGGTTTCCTTGGTTTGTGTTTTTCCTCCTAGTATTTTCTGTAATGCTGGGTTTGTGGCTACGTATTGTTTCAATCTATTTTTGTCCTGGAATATCTTGTTTTCTCCATCAATGGTGAATGCAAGCTTTGCTGGATATAATAGTCTGGTCTTGCATCCTTGGTCTCTTATTTTCTGCAGCACATCTATCCAAGACCTTTTGGCTTTCATGGTTTTTATTGAGAATTCAGGTGTGATTCTGATAGGTTTCCCTTTATATGTTACTTGACCTTTTTACCTTGCATCTCTTAATATTTGTTCTTTATTCTGTATGTTTTGTGTTTTGTTTATTATATGGCAAGGGGATTTTTTTTGATCCAGTCTAGTTGGTGTTCTGTATGCTTCTTGTACCATGATAGGATTATCCTGCTTTAGATTGGGAAAGTTTTCTTCAATAATTTCGTTGAATATATTTTCTGACCTTTTGAGATGCAATTCTTCTCCTTCTTCTACTCCTATTATTCTTAGGTTTCATCTTTTCACAGTGTCCCAGATTTCGTGGATGTTTTGTGTTAAGAATTTGTTGGATTTGTTTTGTTTTTTAATTAGTGAGTTTATTTCTTCTATAGTATCTTGAGTGTCTGAGATTCTTTCTTCTATCTCTTGTATTCTGTTGGTAATACTTGTCTCTGCAGTTCCTATTCATTTACCTAAATTTTTCGTATCCAGCCTTCCCTCGGTTTGCGTTTCCTTCATTACCTCCATTTCATTTTTCAAGTCTTGAACTGTTTCCCTTAACTGCTTGATTTTTTTTCTTGGTTTTCTTGTTTTTCTTGGGTATCCTTGAGAGATTTATTCATTTCATCTACCTTTTGTTTGTTATCTCCATTTCTTTATGCCAGTTTCTCACCTCCTCTTTAAGTTCCTCTATTATTTTCATATAGTTCTGTTTAAAGTCAATTTCTTCTACTTCTTCTGGAGTAGGGTGTTCAATTCTTGTTTCTTGATCCCTGGAATCTGGTGATGTCATGTTGCCTTTCAGGTTGTTGGAATAATTCTTGTATTGTCACCTGTCCATCTCTTCCTTCAAATGCAGCCAGGAGAGTCTTGGTGTCTTGGTCCAACCTTTTCTGTGGCTGACTCTGGGTGGATCTCCTCAGTGCAGGCACAGGAACTGTTCCCCGGCTGGCCAGTCTGAAAGTTTGTCCTCAACACAGGGACAGGACTCTTGGAGGTCTAATGACCCCGCAGACAAAAGGGCGAAATTGAGGGGGAGGAGAGAGTTGTGCAGAGCCAAAAAGCCAATTCAGTAGGGTCTGGAGTGCCATGCACACCCCTCCAGCCAGGCAGATACACACACCCCTCTGGGTGGGTAGCTTCAGTGAAGGAGCAGGACCTGTTCCTGGGCCAAGGACCTCACAGACAATAGGGCAGGCTTGGGGGGGAGGTTAACAGTGGGCAGGGAAATGTGGAGCAGAAAAGCCCCTGCAGCAGGAGCTAACGGGGCCTGGTGCTCCTTTCCCAGATGTTGTGCCCCATCCCGGGATGGCACCCTCTCACCGATCTGAAAGGTTGTCCTCAGCACAGGGACAGGATTCTTGGAGGTCAAGGGAACCTGCAGACAAAAGGGGGAACTCAGCGTTGGGGGGGAGAGTTGTGTGGAGCCAAGAAGCCCCTCCAGCAGGAGCTGGAGGGGCCTTACACTCCCCTCCTGCCGGTCGGGTGCATGCTCACCCCTCTGGGTGGGTAGCCTCAGTCAACACTTGTTTTTCTTGCAGAGTACCCAGGATGAATTCAGAGACCCTGAATGATGGTTTTCATATTTAAGTCTTAATTCTAGACTTTAGAGACCTGATGCCCTCTTCTAGAGTCTGTGGACACTCCACACATTTTTATATGGGAATTCATGTGTACAACATGGACACACACATACTGACACACACACACACACACACACACACACACACACACACACACACGTGAAATTAAAATGTTAAATGGACAATTTTAAAGATGGATACAACTTGAGATAAACCTTATAATCGAATTAAACCCTTCTCAGAAAGATAGTTTGCCTTGTATAATTTCTTTCAAGGTAGATGCTTTATTCTGTATATATGGATTACTGTGTTTCATATCATAAAAATACAGGAGGATCTCTATCCTTGACGACTGATGTTTAAAGGGCGTGGTTATGTGGTACAAACTGTGAGGAAGCTTGGCAACAGCAGGAGTTGCCTTCAATTTATACTATATACGATAGGAAACCTATCATGTCCGATAATTAATATCCGGAAAATAGATCCAAAGAGAAGGGTTGTATTGCCACTACAACTTTTTGTTGTTTTAATATCAAGTTAATAGTAACAGAGATTTATAACATATGAAATATTTATGAAACATATTACCTTGGAAGCATAAATTAATAATAGTAAAATTATAAAGAAAATATCAATTTTTTGCTCTAAATATACTCATGGATGAAATAAATGACTTATGTTTCTCTAGTCAATTTTAGTGTCATCAGATATTTACAAGTGTTGAAACTATGTCCATTCATATATAGAAGCATACATTCACATATGAATCTATATCCCTACAGATGTAGCTACATGTCTACATATTCACCTAAGTCTTTAAACTTTATGAATACATGTTTATCTGTATCTATAGCTCACTTTGTCTAGGTTGGATAGCACTGTGCTCCAAAGGCTTGGGCAGCACTTACATTGCATAGCCATAATATCTCAAAATATCTATATCCTTCTCCCTCTGAAGGAAAAGTTGTGATTTGCCCAGAGAGATGCACTTGACAGCATTCTCTCTTTCCTGTTGGGCCCACCTCTTCATGGCCTCCCTCTCTGGCCTCTGCTCTTTCGTGAGAGCTGTGTGATGCCTGGCCCTGGGATGTCCACTTTTTCATGGAATTGGATGGTGGCTGCAGTCTTGTAGCAGGTATTGTGTTAGAGTTTTGGAGGGTGATAGGGTCATTTTCCTTACAGCAGATGCAGGGTCCTGTTAGCTTCCGCACTTCTCTGTGGATACCCAGGCCTAATCCAGGAGCGTGCTTTCCTGAACCAGGGCCACGAGAATGGATGATTGTCCTAAGGGTTTAAACAGACAAAGACACAAGAGACCTGCTCGCTTGCCAGAGAGTAAAAAAAGCCCTTTATTAAACTCAAGTCGGGTATTTATACCAGGAGGGAAGGCCCCCTCCCATCAGGAGCAGTAGAATAGATTGATACATTCCCAGCACCTCAGGCAGAATCAGCTACGTTGGAGGTAGGCGTGGGAGGCGTGTAGGGCCTGCAGCTGCAGCCTTGTTTACAGGTGGAATTACCATAACAAAGACAGCCAAGTTCTTTCTAAGCTACCCTCAAGCCAGTGCTCATGCAGAATCTCCAGGGGCCAGAGATCAAACAGCCCTGCGAAGTGCCAAGGAAGAAAAGGGAAAAAGACCTGGGTACCTACAGGGTCCCATTTGAAATGAAGTGTGAGATGATGCTCTGTAGGGTGCAGGCAATGAGGCAGGCAGTTGAGTTTCAGTGCAAGACTGGATGGGTTTGGTAGTGTTAGGTTGTGTGGCACCAGTGGCATTCGTCAGAGTTGGTTTGTCAGAGGCCATCAATGATGTGCTGGCAGGAGCTTGTAGAGATGTCTTAAGTTAGGTAGGCTGAGATGAGTGGGAATGAAGTCTCACTGGCTAAGCTAAAGTGCACCTGCATGAATCCAGGGAGAAAAACTTTGCACAAACAGATCTGGCTTGAAGCTTGTCCAGGGCTGGGAAAGGACGAGGTACTAACTTGATCTTCTAGGTGGGGGCAGCTCATAGTGGGATAGATATTGACCCTCCTTGTGAGCACTTCTTTCTGGCCTCTGATTATTGTCCTTGATTTTTTCATGGCCTCTGCCATCATGTAGTACATCCAGAAGGGATACGATATTGGGCTGTCCTGGGATATTTACTGCTGCAGAAACTTTGAAGTTTAGCATAACCTGAAAGGAAGAGATGCCAGTTATCTTCTCAATCTTCTTCCCCAGTGGGTGAAAGACCTGCAGAGATGCCAGCATGTGCATGCTGTGGTGAATTTTAATCTTCTTAAAGATGTCATTGCTGAGCTCAGGTGGATTTCTCTTATTCTTGGTCTTGGAGATGGTGGTCTTCTCTTCTTCCTTGACACTGTAACTTGATGGCTTTAGCTCCTATATTGTCTTGGGGTTGGTTTTTCTGGTCCTCTTGGTCTTGTCTTGCACTTGTGCCAATGCTATGCTGGGCCTGTTTGGTGCCGATTTCTGAGCTTTGCCCTTCATGTGCTTGGCCATGTTGCCAATAACTCCTTTACTGGCCCCAGCACTTGCCCTAGATCTTCTCCATCCAGGAGAGTACTGATGCTGATTATGGAGTGAGGAGCTCAATGAATTTCATCAGTCATTTTGGTCTTTCTTGATCCCTGGTTCGGATAATCAAATGAAGATTCTGGCATGTGACTGGGCGTGATCCCTCCTGATGTCTGTGGAGTCTTTGGTTGGCTTGCTGTGAGATCTTCCATTTGGTCTAGGTCAGTGATGGAGTTTAAGAGTTGGGGAAGGTGAAGATCTGCCACCAGTGTAGTCATGTCTGCAAAGTCAACGCTAGACTCCATGATACTCTGCAAAGCCTCAGGCTCTTCCAGACCAAGGCTACTGTTTCCCACAGTGGCATAATGAGAAGTTTGCTTCTGTCTCAGACTCCCAGCATCAGTGTAGTTCAAGGACTGCTGCATGCCAGGGTGTGCTTAAGGGAGGAGTGATGCATCTTGGTTATATTTTGTGCCCTCATAGGAATCCAGAGGTGTTGACTGCTCAGCATTCATCTCATCTGCCTCGTTCTTCTGTGTCTTTTACAGGCTTGGGGCTGGAGGCAAGGCCAGGAATTCAGAAGGATTGTGCATGAGGACAATTAATGACCTGTTCCCATGGACAGATGTTGTCTTCATCTGGGCATCCTGGGTGCAGGCATTGCCGAGGTCTGGCCTCTGCAATGGATGGAGTGTCTGGCCTGAAGGTTTCAATCCCAGGGACATCTCCCTCTCCATCACTGAAAAAGAGTAAGTTCGAATTCAGTGCCTGATATGTGAGATGCTACCCCCCTTTCAGTGCACATCAGCACCGAGGCTCCTGCAGCATTGCAGCAGGCATTGCTGAGTTCTGCTGGAGGAGCAGGGACAGCATCTCTGTTTGGAGACACGTAGTTACTATTCAGATGTTTCTGGTGATGAGGCAATGTAAGTTTTCTCTGTTTTTTGTGTGGTATGTATGTGCTTAGTGATCATGGGGAGGTGAAAGAATTCCTTAGTGCTTGTTCCTTCCTTTACCTCCCCTCTGTCTTTGAAACAGTGCCTCCCATTTACTTGGAAGTTTGTTATCAGTCTGGTTGTCTGGTTCACTATTTTCTAAACTTACACATATTTAACAACTTCTTTCTGTTCATGGTATTACTCATATTTCCTTAGAAGCTTGGATTTTCATGTGGGTTTAGGTATCCAGACCCAGTTCTTCAATCCTGAAAGGCAAGCATTTCAAAAAATCTTGGTTTTTTTGCCCCACATTCTTTGTTCCCCACATTTCACAGATTTTTTTATAAGAAACATGAAAATTTAAAAATGAAATCTTTAGGCTTTGACTTTGTGGTAGAGAACATGGGTATGTGATCATGACCTTGGGTCACCGCTGAAGATACAGAGAGAAAGAGAAAGGGAAGAGAATGAGAAGGCATACGTGATTGTAAAAGAGAAAGAGAATAGAGAGCAAGAAAAGAGACAGAGACAGAGAGAGACAGATAGGGAGAAATATTCTTATCCTGCATAGCAATAGTATACAGGCCAAAACAAACTGTCACTGCAGCCTAAGTGTTAGAAAATGTCTCAGCAGACACTCAGAGTATGGGAGGAAGGCTTCCTCCAGGACAGATTAAGAGTTCTATTTCTCTGGATACTAGTTTCAACTTAGGGAAAATTTAGTGGTACAAAACAGAAATAAATTCTTGATGTCATCTAAAATTATGAGTGCTAGATTAGGAGGGAGGTGATGTTAGTGCACTGGAGCATGGGCCTGATTGGCCTTGGCAGTGAAATGTGTTCCTGTGGTGTGGTCCTTGGACATGTCTTAATAAAGCTTGGATGTCACTCACTGTCCTATATTCTCTCTCATTATAGAGACTGAATTTAGGGATGGTGAGCCTGAGTCACAGCTAACATGTCAGGACTCCCATTCTTCCTCTGTGTGGACATCCACTTCTGAAAGGTAGAGCTGTGTCTCCTCTGAGGGCTGACGTCACACCTCCCCTCCCGGCTTTACTCACCTTGAAGACTGGTGTCTGGCATGCTTTGAGCAGCTGTGGGACAGTAGATGGCAGAATGGAGAAAGGTGTTTGGATGTTCATTGGCTGAATCTCCTTTAGTGGCACCACCATCTCTGAGTGCAGAGAGGAGGCCTGATTCCCAGAGCAGGACACAGAGCCTTAGGCCTGCAGGCACTGCTGATTTCTCCAGCCATCAGGGACCCAGGCTCTTGTGGTTGTAGGAACAGACGTGAGTTCCTTCTTGGTAGCAAGGTCCCAGGGTGCATCCTTTATTTGATATGTGTACTGGTGTTTCCTAGACATTGTTAAGTGACTGTGTTGGATAGAATTGAACATTGGGATATAAAATATTAACATACTGGCCAGTCACAGACAGGGAGAATTGTGTGATATTCGGGTCAATTATAGTTAGAGGGAAGTCCAGGAAAGGAGCTTCCCTCCTGGCCGTGCTTCCTGTGAGTAACCAAAGGAGAACACCTGGACAGGGGAGTGCTCAAGTAGAGATCTGGCTCTGGTCACTCAGTACAATCCACATGGTCATGCCAGCTCATTGGTAAAGGTAGGCACTGCCCATGAGCTGCTGGCAATAGTGCTGGGGTCTGATGGAGGGGTCATGCTAAACCCACAGCTAGCATGGAGACTCTGGATAAGGTACAAACACTTCTTGCTGAGGGTGTGGCATTCCTCTGCAGGGGTACAGAGGGCTGCAGAGCACATTCTGTCCCAAAGAAAGGTTCAATTCAGACATTTTCTGTAGGACAGTGGGAAAATGTTAATATGGAAGTTTTCTAGCTTGCTGTGAGGAGCTGTGTTATCTCCAGGTTGTACAGTCTGGATGAGTCTAACTCCTATGTTCTGACACAGACCACAAAGGAAAGGGTTCTGAATGATTCTTGATACTAGATATAATGACACTTATTTGATGAGCTGCCTGTTCTTTCTGTGTGGGTGTGGAAATCTTAGTTGACCTGCTTTTACCCTCACTCAGATCTAGGCTGCCCAACTTGTCCTGCTTTGTATTCTTCTAATCCATTGGGTCACTGCCTCACGAACATGCTCTAGAACAGAAGATTTTAATGGTAGGAGAACCTTAGCCATGTTCTCATGCTAGAGCCTCTGTCCTTTCCTGGGACATCTAACGCCATGTAGAGGGGTAAGGTCTCTACCTAGATCAGGCAGTCCTTGAAATCACACAGAACAGATAGGCCTGTTCTGCCTCTAGAGTGTTGGTGTTGGAGTATTTGCCATGTCTGCCAGGCTTTTCTCTATGCTTAGCTTTCTGAATGAAATGAATCACGAATTTCATGGATAAGTACAGTATTTAGCTAATTATCTCTTCCTATTCTATCTTTTATTCCACTTGCATTATTATTTGATAACTTTTAAAAATTTATTTATTAAAAATGTTACCTTCTCCCCTCCTCCCATTTTCCTCCCACTCCCACACTCCCTCTCCCCCTCCTTCTCCAGTCCTAAGGGTTTCTTGCCCTGTGGGAAGTCCAAGGTCCTCCCTGCTCCATTCAGGTCTATAAAGGTAAGCATCCAAACAAACCAGGCTCACACAAAGTCAGTCCATGCAGTAGAATCAAAACCCAGTGCCATTGTCCTTGACTTCTCAGTGAGCCTTCATTGCCAGCCACATTCAGAGTGTTCGATTTGATCACATGCTCCATCACTCCCAGTCCAGCTGGCCTTGGTGAGCTCCCATTAGATCAGTCCCATTGTCACCTTAGGTGGATGCACCCCTCACGGTCTTGACTTCCTTGCTCATGTTCTTCCTCCTTCTGCTCCTTATTTGGACCTTGGGAGCTCAGTCCAGTGCTCCAATGTGGGTCTCTGTTTCTATCTCCATCCATCACCGGATGAAGGTTCTATGGTGATATGCAAGATATCAGTATGGTTATAGGATAAGGTTAGTACAGGCTCCCTCTCCTCTGCTGCCCACTTAAATAGTTGGGGAAATGGCCTTGGCCACCTGGGAACGACTCTAGAGCCAAGACTCTAACCAACCCTCAAATGGCTCCCTTTGTTAGGATACCTTCTTCCCTGCTCCCATATCCACCTTTCCTCTATCTCCATTATCCCATTCCCCCAAGCTCTTCCCAATCCTCCACTTCTTCCTTCTCTCTCTCCATGTCCCCTTCCCCCAATCCACCCTCACCCCCTGCTCCCAACTTTTACCCGACAATCTTGTCAACTTCCAATATCCAGGAGGATAAATACATGTTTTCCTTTGGGTTCACCTTCTTATTTAGCTTCTCTAGTATCACAAACTATAGGCTCCATGTCTTTTGTTTATGGCTAGAATCCACTTATGAGTGAGTACATACCATATTCCTCTTTTTTGGGTCTGGGTTACCTCACTCAGGATAGTGTTTTCTATTTCCATCCATTTTCAAGCAAATTTCAAGATATCATTGCTTTTTACCGCTGAGTAGAACTCTAAAGTATATATTGCCACACCTTCTTTATCCATTCTTCTATTGAGGGGCACCTAGGTTGTTTTCAGATTCTGGCTATTACAAATAGTGCTGCTGTGAATATAGTTGAACAAATGCTTTTGCAGTATGATTGGCCATCTTTTAGGTATATTCCCAAGAGTGGTATTGCTGGATCTTGAGGTAGGTTGACTCCCAGTTTCCTGAGAAACCGCCACACTGATTTCCAACGTGGCTGCACAAGTTTGCATTTCCACCAACAGTGGATTTGAGTTCCCTTTTACTCCACAACCTCTCCAGCATAGGCTATCATTGGTTCTTTGATTTTATCCATTCTGACTGGTGTAAGATGGTATCTCAAAGTTGTTTTGATTTGCATTTCCCTGATCGCTAAGGAGGTTGAGCATGACCTTAAGTGTCTTCTGGCCATTTGAACATCTTCTGTTGAGAATTCTCTGTTCAATTCAGTACCCCATTTTAATTGGGATAATTAGAGTTTTAGTGTCTAGTTTCTTGACTTCTTTATATATTTTGGAGATCAGACCTTTGTCTGATGCGGGGTTGGTGAAGATCTTCTCCCATTCAGTAGGTATCTTTTAGTCTTAATGACAGTGTCCTTTGCATTACAGAAGCTTCTCAGTTTCAGGATGTCCCACTTATTCACTGTTGCTCTTATTGTCTGTGCTACTGGGGTGATACGTAGGAATTGGTCTCCTGTGTCCATGTGTTGCAGACTACTTCCCACTTTCTCTTTTATCAGGTTCAGCATGGTCAGAATTATATTGAGGTCTTTAAGCAATTTGGATTTGAGTTTTGTTCATGGTGATAGATATGGATATATTTTCATTCTTCTACATGTTGAAATCCAGTTATGCAGCACCATATGTTAAAGATGCTTTCTTTCTTCCATTGAATAATTTTAGCTCCTTTGTTGAAAATCAGGTGTTCATAGGCTTTTGGGTTAATATCCAGGGGTCTTCTGCTCAATTCCATTGGATAACATCTCTGTTTTTATGCCAGTACCAGCCTGTTTTCATTACAGTAGCTCATAATACAGTTTAAACTCAGGGATAGTAATGCCTCTGAAAGTACTTTTATTGTATAGGATTGTTTTGGTTATCCTGGGATTTTTGTTTTTCCATATAAGGTTGATTATTGTTCTCTCAAGGTCTGTGAAGAATTTTGTTGGGATTTTGATGGGGATTGCATGGGATTTATAGATTGCTTTTGGTACAATTGCCGTTTTTACTATGTTGATCTTCCCAATCCAAGAGCAAGGGAGATCCTTCCATTTTCTGATATCCTCTTCAATTTCTTTCCTCAAAGACTTAAAGTTCTTGTCAAATAGATCTTTCACATCCTTGGTTAGAGTTACCCCAAGTATTTTATGCTACTTGTGGCTATCGTGAAAGGCGATGCTTCTCTGACTTCCCTCTCTGTATCTTTATCCTTTGTGTATAGGAGGGCAACTGATTTTTTGGAGTTGATCTTATATCCTGCCACATCACTGAAGGTATTTATCAGCTGTAGGAATTCCTTGGTAGAGTTTTTGGGATCACTAATGCACATTATCATATCATCTACAATTAATGAAAGTTTGACTTCTTCCTTTCCGATTCGAATCTCCTTGATCTCCTTATGTTGTCTTATTGCTACTGCTAGAATTTCATGAACTATGTTGAAGAGAAATGGTGAGACTGGACAGCCTTCTCTTGTTCCAGATTTTATTAGAATGGCTTTGAGTTTCTCTCCGTTTAATTTGATATTAGCTGTTGGCTTGCTATATATTGCTTTTATTATATTTAGATATGATCTTCGTATCCCTAACCTTTCCAAAACCATTATCATAAAGCGGTGTTGAATTTTGTCAAATGCTTTTTCTGCATCTAATCATCTAATCATATGGTTTCTTCTTTCAGTTAATTTGTATGATGGATTACATTAATAGATTTTCTTATGGTGAACCAGCCCTGCATGTCTGGAATGAAGCCTACTTGATCGAAATGGATAATTTTTTTAATGTGTTCTTGGATTCAGTTTGCCAGAATTTTATTGAGAATTTTTGAATAGATGTTCATGAGTGAGATTGGTCTGTAATTCTCTTTCTTGGTTGGGTCTTTGTGTGGTTTTGGGAGTAGGGTGACTGTAGCTTTATAAAAAGAGTTTGGCAATGAGTCTTCTGTTTCTATTATGTGAAACACATTAAGGAGTATAGGTATCAGCTCTTCTTGGAAGTTCTGAGAAAATTCTGCATTAAACCCATTAGGTCCTGGGCTTTTTTTGGTTGGGAGGTTTTTTTTATGATAGCTTCTATTTCCTCACGACTTAAAGATCTATTTAAATTGTTCACCTGGTCTTGATTTAATTTAGGTAAATTGTATTTATCTAAAAATAAGTCCATTTTTTTTTTTACGTTTTCCAACTTTGTGTCATATAAGCTTTTGTAGTAAGACCTAATGATTCTCCGAATTTCCTCAGTGTCTGCTGTTATGTCCCCCTTTTCATTTCTGATCTTGTTAATTTGCATGTTCTCTCTCTGCCTTTTGATTAGTTTGGGTAAAGGTTTGTCAATCTTGTTGATTTTCTCCAAGAACCAGCTTTTTGATTCATTGATTCTTTGGATTGTGTTCTGTGTTTCTATTTTGTTGATTTCACCCCTCAGTTTGAATATATCCAGTCTTGTACTCCTCCTGGGTGAGTCTGCTTTTTTTTCCTAGAGCTTTCAGCTGTGCTGTTAAGTCTCCAATGTGAGATTTTTCCATTTTTTTAATATGGGCACTTAATGCTAGGAACTTTCCTCTTAGCACTGCTTTCATAGTTTTCAATAGGTTTGGGTATGTTGTGTCTTTCTTTTCATTGAATTCTGGGAAGGCTTTAATTTCTTTCTTTATTTCGTCCCTGACCCAAGGGTGGTTCAGTAGTTGACTGTTCTGGTTTCATGACTTTGTAGCGTTTCTGAGGGTAGAATTATTGTTAAAATCTAACTTTATTCCATGGTGATCTGATAAGACACAGGTGGTTACTAATTTTTTTTTTGTATCTGTGGAAGTTTGCTTTGTTACCGAGTATATGGTCAATTTTTGAGAAAGTGCCATAAGATGCTGAGAAGAAGGTATATTCTTTCCTATTGGTGTTGAATGTTCTATAGACGTCTGTTAAGTCCATTTGATTCATTACCTCCATTAATTCTCTTATTTCTCTGTTAGGTTTTTGTCTGATTGACCTGTCCATTGGGGAGAGAGGACTGTTGAAGTCTCCTACTATTAGTGTGTGGGGTTTGATATCTGCCTTGAGTTCTAGTGCTCTTTCTTTTACATAAAGGGGTGCTTTTATATTAGGGGCATGGATATTCAGGATTGAGACTTCCTCCTGATGAATTGTTCCTGTCATGAGTATAAAGTGTCCATCTCCATCTCTTCTATTTGATTTTAGTTTGACGTCAATTTTGTTAGAAATTAGTATAGCTACATCCACTTATTTCTTAGGTCCATTTGATTAAAAAACCCTTACCCAACCCTTTACTCTGAGTAGATGTCTGTCTTTGTGGTTGAGGTGTGTTTCTTGTAAATAGCAGAATGTTGGATCCTGTTTTCATAACCAATCTCCTATCCTGTGCCTTTTTATTTAGATGAATTGAGTCCATTGATATTAAGTGATATTAATGACCAGTGGTTGTTACCTCTGGTTATTTTTCTTCTTTTTTTTTTCTGGTGGTATAGTTTGTGTGTTTCCCTTCTTTGTGTTGTGCTGATGAAGAAGGGTCACTAGATGTCTGACTTATTGTGGGCATTGTTGGATTCCTTGATTTGTGATTTTCCTTCTATTACTTTCTGTAAGGCTGGATTTGTGGCTATGTACTATTTAAATTTGTTTTTATCCTGGAATATTTTGTTTTCTCCATTGATGGTGAACGAAAGCTCAGCTGGGTATAGCAGTCTGGGCTTGCACCCATGGTCTCTTAGTTTCTGCAGCACATCTACCCAGAAGCTTCTGGCTTTCATGGTTTCCATAGAGAAGTAAGGTGTAAGTCTGATCGGTTTCCCATTATAAGTTACTTGACCTTTTTTCTTTGCAGCTCTTAATATTCTTTCTTTATTCTCTATGTTTTGTGTTTTGATTATTATATGGTGATGGGATTTTTTTTTGATCCAGTCTATTCAGTGTTCTGTATGCTTCTTGAAACTTCATAGGAATATCCTGCATTAGACTGGGAAAGTTTACTTCTATAATTTTGTTGAATATATTTTCTAGGCCTTTGAGCTATAATTCTTCTATTTCTTCTACCCCTTTTATTCTTAGGTTTGGTCTTTTTATTGTGTCCTAGATTTCCTGGATGTTTTGTGATAAGAATTTTTTTGATTTGCTGTTTTCTTTGATCAGTGCATTTATTTCCTCTATAGTGTCTTCAGTATCTGAGATTCTTTCTTCTATCTTTTGTATTCTGTTGTTTATGCTTGTCTCTGTGGTCTCTGTTCACTTACCTTGATTTTCCATATCCAGTCAGCCCTTAGTTTGTGTTTTCTTCATTGCTTCCATTTTAGTTTTCAAGTCTTCAACTGTTTCCATTACCCATTTGATTGTTTTTTCTTGGTTTCCTAGGGTATCTTTTAGGATTTATTCATTTCTTCAAATTTTTTCTTATTCGTCTCATCCATTTCTTTAAGGGAGTTTTTCACATCCTGTTTAAGGGACTCTATCACTTTCATAATGTCTATTTTTTTCTTCTTTTTAGGATTAGGGTGTTCAAGTCTTCCTGTTGTATGTTCGCTGGGTTCTGGTGTTATCATGTTGTTTTTCATATTGTTGGAGGAATTCTTGCATTGGTGCCTGCCCATGTCTTCCTTCAAATGGTCTCCGATGGATCTTTTGGCACAAGATCTGGGCCCCTTGCTGGCCAGGGACCTCGCTGACTAAAGGCCTAGCTTGCTGCTGCAGAGTTAGTGAAACCAGGGACAGGCCTCTTGAAGGTCGAAGGACCCCGCAGACAAAAGAACAAATTTGGTGGGGAAGGGAGGGTTGTGTGGAGCCAAGAAGCCCCTGCAGCAAGATCTGGAGGTGCCCTGCATTCCCCTCTGATCGGGGAGGCAGGACAGTAGAGAACATGCTAGACTTGAACTGACGTTCTTCCCCATCAAGTTCTCTCTCCTGGCTGTGATTGCAGGTGTGTGCCACTATCCCTGGTGTGAATATGATTTTAAGAGCAGCCCTGAATTTGATGTCATAAGGGGAAGCAGTAATGGAGGGAGACTATCCCATCAGTGTGGAGAGCTCCATCTCTGCACTCCTTCTTCATGTCCCTGTGTCTCTGGATTTTAGTACCATCAAGAAGGGCCTGATTTAATTTCCTCTTCACTTCCTTCTTAAGAGCTGACAGTACAGAATCCAGGGCACAGTGACACTGTTCTCTCCTTGAGGTGGAATGAAAACACTTGAGAGTAAACTGTTTGTCTAAATTCACCTACTTAGTAAAAACCAAAGCTAAATGTGACATTCAAATCTAGATATCTATATCAACATCAATAGTATCCACATTCAACAAAGATTTAAAAGTCTAATAAAAAATCAGGGGAGAAGTGATCTAAAGACATGTTTTAAAGTCTCTTTCCTTACCTGACTTGGTCAGGGGGAGAGGATCAGCAACCTAAAGTTCACTGGAGCAAGATAATTGGTTGGCCTTGTCTGAACTTCTGACAACAGTGGCAAGTGTGTCCAGTATCAGACAGCACTCACTTGTCACTTGTCACCTGGGCCCTGGGATGATTCAGATTTGTTTACAGTCATCACCATGGAAACACCAATATTCTTCCAGGTGCTGGTTGATTTGTAAGGTGAATGATGTCATAAATGAAGCAACAGCCAATGGGAAGGTCAGATTCCTAGCTAAAAGATAGGATTTGTTGGAGAAGATGCCAGGAGACCAAGAGTAGCCATGGTGACTGAACTGTGAGCTACTGAAAGAGGCAATCATGGAAGTGCCAACTTCCCATGGCATTAGCCTAGGCTTTCATGGCAGTGCTCTTATAAGGTCCATTGATGAAGTGGTGTAGAACATACATATGAAGTTTCACCTTCCAACAGAAAGTGCCCCATCAGCCTACACTTACATACAGTGAGTAGTCTCGGGCAGGAAGGATGGGAACACCTACATGGAAGGAACTCAGGTGACAAACCATTCCAGTTGATGTGATTTTTGAGTTGTCAGCATCTTTCCCTGACTTAAGGAGGAAATCAAAGAGCTCCCATGGGAGGTGTTAAAGGGCTGGGAATGGCACCCTGAGTACACCCTGGTGTTGATCTCTAAGATTCTTCTTTTTGCCTTTCTTCTCCTACAGTCCTTCCTTAGTCTGTGCTGACCCATGCTGGACTCACATCTTTTGTGTACATTTCCTTCTTTGTACGGTTTCATTCTTGGGACAGCCTGATCTTTCATTGTTATATTTGTGGTCAGTCTCACTGTGAACTTCCAGATCAGTGGTCCTCTGTGCCTTGTGAAGTTGTTTTTAATTGGATGCTGGTGGTAGAAGCAAGCAACTTAGTGGCTTATTGTGATCCCGGATGCACCTGCTTCTTCCTTCAAACTCTTGTTGCTGTTGAGATGCCCAGACTAGGCTACCCCTGGATTGTTGATATCCTTCTTATCTTTTGTTTTCCTGAGATAGTTTTGTCTCTGTCGTCCCTGTTGTTCTGCAACTCACTGTGTATCTCAATCTGGCTTCAGAATATGGTCATTCTTTTTTCTTACCTCCTTGCTGTTGCTATCAAAGTTGTGAGCCAGTGACTATGGCTGCCTTCTCTCTTCATTCCTGTATATAATGAATATCAGTTACTGAAGTGTCTACCACTTTGCAACAGCATCTGTAGAATCCTGTGTCTCTAGCATTCTATTTCTTGCTTGAGTCTGAGACACAGATGTATAGAGAGTAGAACTCCTGGAGAAAGATGTTGTTTATGCTTGGTGCTGGATTACATGAAAAAAATGAAGTAGAGCTATGTGAAAAGAGGAACAACGCATTTCCTATTTCTATGTGTCTTCCCAGACAGGGACGTGTTTGATGTTTTGTTGAAATATGGAGAAATCCAGTGTAGTTTTTCAGTTTGGTTTCTATTGTATTATTAATTTTTGTCATTCACTAGTAAGTTCATAGATTGCAATATAGAATGTTTCCAATGTGCACTTATATCCATCCCTTATTCTAACATCCTCACAAAGCAGTAACTAATATGACAATGTCTATCAGTTCATATTGAAAATGATCCTGGAGCCTGTTTAGCTGTGCTCCTGCATTCACAGTGGTACCAGAGCTTTCACACAGGACCTCCTTTACCCCGAGCTAGTGCACTAGCACGAGGTACATGCTCTTCTCTGTAGAATAATTAATCCATGCAGATAGTTTGGTGTTTGTATTTCTGGACATATTTCTTCAAAAATGTCCCTTTATATCATAGACCAAACTACCTCTGCCTGTTCTCTACAAATTCCACATGACACCACCCTTGTCAGATAATGTGACACACTCCCAGTGGCAAGTACTGAAGGAGTGAAGGTTCATTAGGGCTCCTGTGTTTAGACCGTTCAGAGAAGTATTGTTCTTCTGTAGCAGTGTAGACCCTAGTGAGTAGAATATCAGTGGAACTGTGTTACTGAGGAGACTGTGTAGACAGACAATGAGAGATGAATAGACAGATGGAAAGAATGATGACAGATAGGTAGATAGATGGACATATAGATAGAAATATGTTCTGATTTTATTCCCTTTCATTTCTGTGTCTTTTAAATTTTTAAACTTATTTTTGTAATACCCTCTTATTCAAAAGAACCCACTCTTTAATGACCTACACTGATTTTAGTTTTCTCTGCCTTTACTCTTTCCAATTCATTCTTAAGTCTATACCTCTCAGCATCTACTTCTTTTCTGTCTTGCTTTAGAAAAAGGCTTCCAAGATATTGCAACCAAATATTAAAAAAGGAAATATAAAAAATGATGAAACTGTTATTATAACCATATTGAACATGGCTACCAATCACCAGATAAGGATCCTAACTGCTGGCAGAGTAGTCCAAATCTTATTCTAAGATTTCAGAGTACTATGATGTTCTAAGGTAATAGCTATAATATATGCACATAGGCTCTGGGATAGACCTATGTACGCCACCACTTGAGACTCTGTGAGATTAGATCGCTGGGTTTTGTTGATGCATAGGGATTTTTGCTTTTGTTCTCCTCTGGCCTGGTGACTCTTAAAGCCTTCTTCCTTCTTTCACATGTAACTCCCTTAACTTTGAGGGATAGATTTGATGGAGACTTCCCATGTAGATTCTCTCGTCCCATATTGTTTGGCTGAGGTTCTTTGTATATGTTTCCATCTTCTGCCAGATGCGGCCCCTATGATGATGAATGGGTAAGGTACTGACATATGAATAAAACAGTATATCATTAGTTGTCATTTTTGGAATTTATTTTTAAACTAGTAGTGTTTGCTTTTCTCCTTAGGACTCTGAACTAACTAGTTTCTGGCTCTTGGTTACACAGGCAGTGTTGGTTATTGGTGCCATCTTTTGAGTGTGTCTTATGCCTAATCAGACATTATTTGGCTCTCACACATGCTCTGTGTCACCAGTGCCCTATCAAAATTTATAGGCAAGACAGATTGTAGGCCAAAGGGTTTTTGGCTGTGATGGTTTCCACATTTCTCTTCCCTCAGCCTGTAGAAAACCTTTCCATACCAAAGACACTAGATTGTATGGGTTAAGGTTGTATGTAGGTAATATGTTGCTATCTCCAAGTTCAGTGAGTATGTGGGTTTTTGTCCTGTAAATGGTGCCCTCTCTGTTCCTTTGCAGAGAGCATCCATGTATTTTAGCAACAGTCTGACATATTTGAGGATTTTGATAGCTCTCTCTAGGACAATAACTGAAGTAAATACAATTAAATTAATTAAATTCTGCTCCTGGATACCTTGACTGGTGAGGAAAGTTGATTTGTCGAGGCTCCATATATGTTATTTTTAGGAGTTCTTTTTTTGAATCATCTTCATGGTTTGTGGAAAGATTCCACAGTACTAATTTTACACATGAACTGGGAAAAGCCTCTCTCCCTATGTCAAGTCAACTCTTCCTGTCCTCTGTCCTACCAACCATTCCCCCTGTCCCCATATGCCCTCCACTTCAGTCACTACCCACCAGTAATCGATGTGTCCACTAAGTCTCTCCCGTTTTCTCAACCTATCTGGATCTCCAGATTGTAACTTGATTATTATTTACTGAACAGTTAATATCCACATTTAAGTGAGTATGTTTCATGTTTGTCTTTCTATTGTGAACGTGATTTCTGCTCTTGTAGGTTAGTGGGCTTTGCTTGTTGATTTTCTCTTGGTTCTTTACTGAAAGTGCTTATCAGATCTAAGTGGTTTTTGGGAGTCACTTAGGAATAGGGTGAGTGTAGCTCTTCCTTTCTTACACTTATTTCCTTTTGTTTCTTTCCGTAGTCTTACTGTTGTAGCTCAGGCTTCAAGCACTATACCGAGTATGAGTGAAGAGACTGGGTACCCCTGTCTTCATCGAGATTTTCAGGGAAAGGCACTCAGGTTCCCTCTAGTGTTATGTTGGCAATGTATCATCTGCATTGAACCTTTGTCATGTGGACACATTCCTTAAACTCCTAGCTTCTTGAGTGCTTTTTATGAAGGGATGCTGAACTTTTTGAAGGCTTTCTGAACATATTAAGGTGATTATGTGATTTATTTCCTTAACTCAATTTATGTACTGCATTATGTTTTTTGATTACACATGTGGAATCAATTATATGCCAGGCTATTCAGATCTTCATGTTATCCTTTCTCAGAGGCCAGGTTAATCTCTCTGTCATTTCACTTAGCATAATTCTGTCTCCGCGAACATCACTCTCTTCCTTTCCATAGATCCACTCCTGACAGAGTCAAATTCTCCATCACTTACCTCCATCTACCTTTGGCATACTTGAGTAGATTTTGTTCTCTGTTGTGCAACACAAACTGTTCTCCTGAAGGTCAGCAGTGTTGAGACTGCCCATAGTACAATAAACTCATCTCCAGTCATGTCACCTGTGGTCACAGAGCACATAAGGAGGTAACCACTGCTTCTCTCAGTCACAGCTGTTTCTCCGCCACTTCTGCCTTCCTCTCTCCTCTCCTCTCCTCTCCTCTCCTCTCCTCTCCTCTCCTCTCCTCTCCTCTGCCCTCCCTTTTCCTTTGTCACCCATGTTTCCTTCCCTTAAAGATCAGTGTTCAGCAGTGTTCTGTTCCGTGTCCTATCTCTTTCTTCATGTGCTCACAGAGCCCTCTGTTGGCTGATTAAACTGACATATGATGAACAAGTCTTCATTCTTGAGGGGTTTGTAGACCTCATCTGGCTGTTGGGTTAATGTGTTTGAATATATAGCATGTCTAGGAAACTGACTGTTTATGGGGCAGAGTCTTCACTATGTTGCTCAAATCACCCTTGAATTTATTTTTATTTTGTTTTACTTTTAGACTTGTTTAAAGTGTATGAGTGTTTTACCTGTGTGTATATCTGTATTACCACATGTATGCCTGCCTACAGAGGTGAGAAAGGGCATTGGATCCCCTGAAATAGAAAATTAAGGATGACTGTGAGCTGCCATATGGTGCTAGGACCAAATCTGGGTCCTCTCTATGGCCAACAAATATTCTCAACCACTAAGCAGTATCTCCATTCCCAAGTCTCAAATGCTTGATTTTCCTGCTCTAGCCTCTGTGTTGCCCTGATATCAAAACAGCTATTATTTCAAACTTGGTTCCTGAAAACAATGCTATTTTTCCCTCAGTCTACAGTGTTCCACAAAACACATGTAGGAAACCTGGCTGCTGGCCTTGGTACCTTTCTTAACCTCTAGTATAGTTGGTCATTGAACTTTAAAATTTTTGATTTATTCTAAATTTGTGCCTTTCTATCTCTCTTTCTTTTTTGATAGGGTCTCACTATAAAGCCTTAGCTGGCCTAAAACTCACTATGTAGACTAAGTCATTCTCAAACTCATAGAGATTGGCTTACTTTTGCCTCCTGAATACTGGGATGAAAGGTGTCGGCCATTATGCCCAGACCTTACTATTGTCCAAATATGTGTGTGCATGTCAGAGGTCAAGTTTGTATAATTAGTTCTCTTCTTCTACATGTTTGTGGGATCCAGGATCAAACCCAGGTTGTCAGGTTTATGTAGCAAATTGTCACTCACTTTCCCCCAATAAATCAGTTTTTGTTTAGTGAGGCAAGGTTTTTCTATGACTATCCCGAAACTACTATGTAGACTAGGCTGACCTTGAACTCACAGATACCTGCTTACCTCTGCTTCCAGAGTGCAGAGATTAAACATGTATGTCCCTATTAATGGTTCCCAATCATTAAGTTTTGGAAAGACTATGTACTCCATATCTCTGGCCTTTCCAATCCTCTCTTTATATTCTCAGACTAACAAGCTGGGGTCTCTTTCTGTAGATTGCCATACCAGGCTTGCCTCTGCATTCAGTTTAATGTCATCATCCCTAACTCATTGTCTACAATACAGGTAGTCTCATGACTCACAATTCTGATGGCAAGGTTTGTTATTACAGCCTTTTAGTGGTTCTTTGTTCCGCCAGGATACATTTCCATCCAGTCAGCTTGACTGCCAAAGGTTTTATTATGTCCCAACCTTGAAAATCTTGCTCTCCAGTGTTCTCTTTGCAAACTCCTTCCCTACCTTACCCCATTCTTGGGGTTGTAGCCTCATCTAAATCACTTTTCCCTAAATATCCCTCCTCTCTACTGTGTCTGAACCCTTGGTTGTCTGTGTGTCTAGAACACTCTGACTTGTTGCTTTCTCAACTTTATTGCAGCTGCTTGTCAGGTGTTGCTTTATGTGTCACTTCTGTGGTCCTATGGAAGTTGACAGCACTGTCCTCCTGTCTCGCATTTGCCATTTCCTCTGGGACAAGAAAGTGGATGAGTGCACTGTCAGCATCTTATAAGTAGCAACTTCATATTTCCTGTAGAATTCTATAGCCTAGACCAACTCTCTGTTGCATAACCAATGCTCACATCTGTAATATACTTGTGATGCCACTAAAGGAATGCTCCTTCAGACATGCTTCTGAATAAATAGTTGAGCAAATAGTGCAGAGTTGGTTGCAAGAGAGGAAAAATAAAGCTTAATTGTCATGTGATTCTTTGTGTTCTGAAATAGAAAGCTTGCTTGGAGTCAGAGACTGGAGCTAGCCACTAGTTAACCATAGAGGTCTGGAGGACTATACAGACAGATAGAAAAAGAGATCAGGTGGGCCCTAGTGGTGGTGTTACACCCCTTCAATCCTAGCACTCAAGACAGAGGCAGACAGATCACTGTAAATTCAAGGCCAGCCTGGTCTACGAGAGCAATTTACAGGACAGGCTCCAAAACTATAGAGAAACCCTGTCTCATAAAAAAAAGGAAGAGAGAGAGAGAAAGAGAGAGAGAGAAAGAGAGAGAGAGAGAGAGAGAGAGAGAGAGAGAGAGAGAGAGACAGAAGGTGGTGTAGAAAGAGGATTTGTGCTCTTTTAGTTGGATGAAGGATAAAGATTTTTGTCATAATATTAATGGTCATATAGACTACTAACTAATTTTATTAAAAGGGTTCTTCCAGCTTACTTTGTATGGTTTCAGGATTGAGTCTCTTTCAGGTAGCTAAAAATTAAGTTTTTGTACTCTGGATGTACATAACAAATTATGGTCCTTTAACCTCTTCAAGATCTGCCCCATATCACATTTAAAATGCTTAATTTTCTGCATGACCCATGACCATGCCTATCAGTGACCTTTGAAGTTCTCCAAGTGGGGCCCCACAATCACAATTCCTCCTGGATTGTTGCAATATCACTAAGCAGACAAACACTACCCAACGATTGGCTTTGGGCAGTAAACTGCTCAGCACAATTTCAAGGTGTTGAGCTGAGATATTCTAGCCTCACAGACTTCTCTAACCAGGACTTTGGATAAGCTCTGCACTTTCCATTATACAGAGACTGAACAACAAATGATACAATTATTTCTCTCAGAACTTGACAATATCCCAATATTTCAGAGCTCCTAAAGATGCTGCCACTCCCATACAAAAGGAAGCAATTTTAAGACATGATGCCCACATTCCCAAGAGGTTGGATGGGCAATTTTTGGTCATTAAATGGGTTATGGATATTTGTGATTGTTTAGGGGAGGCTAGTTCCAAATTGTGCCAATTAGTTGTAGGAGGCCACTTGTTTGTTCCCAGCTGCTCAGCTCCAAAATAACCACACAGAAACTGTATTAATTAAATCGCTACTTGGCCTATTAGCTCTGACTTCTTATTGGATAGGTCTTACATCCTAACTTAACCCATTTTTATTAGTTTATATTTTTACCATGAAGCTAGTGGCTAATCAGAAATGTCCCAGCTGACAGCTCTCATATTTCCCCTCCGGTGGCTACAAAAATCTCACGATTCCACCTTCTTTCTCCCCGCATCCACTTTAGATTTCCCCACCTAATTCTATTCTGGTCTGTGCATCAGTTTTTTAATTAACCAATGATAATCACTGCATACGGAGGGAAATCTTACATCATTATTCTGATGTGAGACATTACTTTAAATTTGCAAACATGTGTTACATTTGTTTATGTTGTGGAACATTATTTTACCTATGGAAAAATGCGTTATACTTGTTTATGTTGCATTTGTCTAATTATGTAAAGATGTTAAAGTCACCTGATTTGTCTAATAAAAGGCTTAATAGCCAATACCTAGACAGTAGAGGGATAGGTGGACCTCCTGTGTTGAGAGAATACATAGGAGAGAAGAGGGAGAAAGAAAGGAAAATGTCTGGGCACAGCCAGGCAGGTAGGACCAGCCAGTCAGACACAGACTAAGACTTGCAGAATGAAAGAAAGGTATAAAAAAATCCAACCCTGAGGCAAAACATAGATGAAAAGAAACAGGTTAGAAGAAGTTCCAAGTAATGAGCATAAAACCAAGGATGCATAATTAATAAGTTTCTCTGTCATAATTTTGAAGATGATAGGTGATTCAAAAGAATTCCTGTTACATTATTTCTTGCTTCAGTTTCCTCCCCTATTCAGTTTTCAAAATTAAATAATACAACCATAATGCTTGGCAACATCAGTCTTGCAGGAAGATTGACAATGAATTCATATCTTAAATATTCTTTTACTAAGCTTAAAATTTAATAATCTTGGTCTTCTTCTCCCCAAATTACCCATAAAAGTATTTTATTGGCATATATTAATGATGTACATGGGTTCCATTATGACATTTTCATTTATGTATATTTTTACTTATGTTCTTTTATTGTTTTTATTGAGCTACATATTTATGTCCATTCCCTGCCCTTCTTCCCCTCTTCCCTCTCCTATGGTCCCCGTGCACCCTATTTACTCAGGAGATCCTCTCCTTTTCTACTTCCCATGTAGATTAGACCCATGTATGTCTCTAAAGGTTCTCTTTATTATCTAGGTTCTCTGGGGTAGTAAATTGCAGGGAGATATTTTTTCTTTGCTTTATGTTTGAAAGTCAATTATGAGTTAGTACATATTATATTTGTCTGCGTCTAGATTACCTCATTCAATATTATGTTTTCTAGATTCATCCATTTGCCCACAAATTTCAAGATGTCGTTACTTTTTTCTGCTATGTAATATTCCACTGTGAAAATTACCACATTCTCTTTATCCATTCTTCAGGTGAAGGGCATTTAACTTGTTTCAAGGTTCTGGCTATGACAAATAATTCTGCTATGAACATAGTTGAGCACATGTCCTTGTGGCCTAACTGTGCTTCCTTTTGGTATATACCCAACAGTGTTATTACTGGGTCTGGAGGTAGGTTGTTTCCTAATTTTCTAACAAATATAAATGCTTTCCAAAGTGGCTGTACAAGTTTTCACTCCCATCAGCAATGGAGAAGTGTCCCCTTTATTCCACATCCTCTGCAGGTTAAGCAAGCACCACTGTTTTGATCTTGGACATTCTGTTAGGTGTAAGATGGAATGTCAGCGTTGTTTAGATTTGTATTTCTCTGATGGCTAAGGATGTTGGGCATTTTCTTAAGTGTCTTTCAGTCATTTTAGATTTGCCTGTTTAGAGTTTTATATTTAGGTTTTTACCCCATGAAGTCATGAAGCTGACTTGATTTCTAGGTTTCAGTGGAGCTGGTTGGTGTTACCCTTGCTCCCCATCTACATATTTAGGGACTGGATATGTAGAAAGACTGTATTTTCTCTTACACTACCAGCACCAACAATAATAAAAATATAAAAAGGTTTCAAGAGTAGAACTGATAGCTAAAGGGCAAAACACTAACTTAACATAAATAAGGTTCTGAACTAGGTAATCGCTAATTAACAAGAATACCTTTCATCTTTGGACAACATATATCATGGTCTAGTAGCCATAGTGATGACTTGAGCAGAAAAATATTGGAACTCTAATGGTGGTGACAGAGCTATTGTGTCTCTACTAAAAGGGGAAAAGGGAAGGTAACAGGACCTTCCCTCAAGATTCTAGTCATTGATCTCCTTTCCCCTAATGGTAACCCATCTCAGGAGATGGCTACACCAGATAAGTAAAACATTAATTGAAAAGGGGACTCTATGATGCTGCTTTAATGAAGTCATCATCTGTCATGAGAAAGAAATTTCTGATGATGTTTTGTGGTCACTTAAGTTTCTGTAAATAACCCCTCTTTCATGTTCCATGAATATCCCCAAAAATAGGTTCATCAAACCCGCAATCTCAGAACTTGGATGGTGAAGCCAAGAGTATCAAGAGTTCAAGTCATTCCTGAACACATAGAGAGTAAAACCAGTCTCAGAGAAACAAAACGAATAAACATAGATGGAAGTGGAGGCTTACAACCGTGTACCAATTGCCCAGGAGTTTGTGGAAGAAAGATTACCATCAATTTGAGACCATCCTGAGGTGCTCAGTGCAAAATAGGCCAGCTACTAGAGTTATACTTCAAGACCCTTCTTCACAAATGGGGCAGAGGGGCTGGAGAAATGACTTAGTGCTTATGAACACTTGCTGCTGAAGAGAGGACTTGGGTTTGATTCTCAGCACCCAGTGGAAGACCACACAGATCGACCTTCAGTTCCAGAGGATCTGATGCCTTCTTCTGACTTCCATGTGTAACAAGCACCCACAAAGTACAGACTGTTCCCAAGTTCACATAAAATGTTCAAGCACAGACCATGCTTGACAACAAACCAGGTAGGCTATAGATCTTTGTTCTCTTCTCCCTCTGTTTCCCCAGGTCCAGTCCCCCAGTCCCATCCAAGTTCTACAGAACACCACCTGTGGCTACCTCTCCTGTACTCCCTGCTCCTATTTCCTGTGGATCCCACATATCTTCCCCTTCTAACCTCTCTCCCCTAACTTGTTGTTTTGCCTGGACCCAAACACCAGCAGACACTCTTTGCTCATCCAAGAACTGCTCCTGCCAGGGCAACAAGTGGGCAGATATTGTGTCCACTCCTCTCCTTGTGTTCTCCAGATACAAACCCCAAACTCTTATGCCAGCTCTTTAGCAGGGAACCTGCTGCTGTCTCCCTTTCCTCTCTGGTCCCATCCCCAGTACATCACAAAGATCTTCTCCTCCAACTCATACCATCATCCCACCCCAAACACCAGCAGACATTCCCTGCAAACATACTAGCTGAACAGGCAAGGGAAACAGATAAGCTAACTGAAGACCTTCAGACTCCTTCCTCTCCTCCAAATCAGTTTCCTAGTCTCATCCCTACCTATGCAGCAGATAATGTGCTTCAGTCTTCCTTTTCTCTCTGCGGATGTCTGTAGGTATTGCAGACCTTCCCCTCCTAAACTGCCCTTCTCAATTTGTGGCTTTATATGAGCCTACAACTAAGAAGCATCCCTAATAAGCCACAGGTCACTCCTGCCAAGAAAGCAGGAAGGCTGCCTGTAAATTTTCCCTTTCCTTTGTTCCTTAGATCTATCCCTCAAGTCCCATACCCACTGCTATAGCAGAACTTCTGGGTTGTTCTTTTTTCACTGCCTCCCTCCATTCAAAGGAGGTAAAATAAGCAGACCATTGTTGGCTCTGCTCTTCTTCCTCCTGTGAATGCCTTCAGACCCTGGTCTACCTTTATTACTAAGAGTAAGCTACAAATATCTAGAAAACCATTTTACCTAAAATCCCTAGTGGCTACAGCTATCAGTTCCAATAAAAATTTTCTAACAGGCAACATACAGGCATCATACATTCCAAAAATCCATAAAGAAAACAAAAAACCAGGGGAAGAAACACCCACCAAACAAAGTCAAACCCATAAATCAGCATTTATATGGCTAATCATAATAATCGCAGATTCTTTGATGCCAGTTTAAAAACACAATCAATAACACTCAGGGCAATATGATTCCACAAGAGTCCAGCTATCCTCCAAAACAGCAGGCCCTTGAAGAAAGTGAGAGAATTCAAACATACTTCTCCATTTGTATTAAGAGGTTTCACCTAGGGAATGACTGCCTTTAGGATACTTAGTCTAGGATCGATTCACTGCCTGAATAACAGAATGTTTTTCTCAACAATCACGGACTTGGTGACTCAAAGAATTTAAGCAAGTAACTGTTTTAATTGTCCTATGCATCACATTAAAGAAGTCTATTGTCTTCTTCCCCCTGTTGTATCAGGGTATAAAAGTATATAGAAAATTAACTGCAGTCAGACTTAAAGAAAGTATTCACTGCAACTCCCTTCCAGTACTGTCCAATACTTCTGTTTTAATATTTTCATATGTGTCTTCATCCTCTTTCTTATTTTTCTATTCCTCATGTGCCTACCCTGGTAAGTGGTATACTTGTCAAAGATGGTCCCTGATATATACTGACTATTGAAGTTGCGGCTGACTATTGAAGTTGAGGCTGTGGTCCAGTGGGAGAGGTTCATCCTGCAGGATGTAGCAATTCTGCTCCTCTCCATGAAAGCCATCACTGATGGGCCCTGTTTCATTCTGCTAAGAGAGCTTCAAAGCAGACGTGTTCATTGCTGTTCTGCTCCACTTCCCTAAGGGAGTTTCCTTGCAGAGGTTTCCAATACTTCTCTGTTCCACCTCACTAGGGAGTTTCCTAATAGAGATGTCAATTGTTTTCTCAGCTTCAGCCCAAATTGTTACTTCTCTGCTTTCCTGGAGTTAATGGGAAACTACTGCTGAAATGTGGCCGTCTCTGGTGAAGAGTAGCTACGTCTCCTCTGCTCCTTTAAGAGAGTTTACCAGCAGAGGTAATCAAAGCTTCTCTGTTCCAATGCACTACAAAGTTTCTTATAACTCCAGTGAAAGATCTTTACCCAAAACTCATTCAAGAAATTTATTTGGAAGGAAAGAATCCAAGAATGGGGCTGCCTCTGCTAGGACAGAAATGGGCAGATGCCACCTGAAAAGGTACAGAACTTATATAGGATTTCTTAGGGGCAGAGTTTTCTCAGGGAGATTCTCAGGATGGGAATTGGTTAGATGTTAATCTCTGATCTAGAACAAAGCAGAGATTAAATGGATTTCATGCTCTGGGGTTGGTAGATCTCGAGCTTTGGGATTAGCAGGTGTTGTACTCAGTTGGTCTAGCATAGCATGTGTTTCTTTTTCTCTTGTTTCAGAGTCAAAGTGTGTTCTTTCACTAGCCCCTTTTAACCTTTTGAGTCTGGTTTCAGGGCCAGGTGTTTCTTTCATTGTCTCTGGATTCAGGAACAAAGTGTGTTCCTCTGTCTTGGTTTTGGAGTCAGGATATATTTCTTTGGCCCCAGTTTCAGAGTCAAAATTATGTATTTCACTGGTGCTAGTTTCACAGTCAGGATATGTTTATTTGGCTGGCCCATTTACCCTATACAGAGGGCTTTGTAAACTCACAAATTCATTTTAACCATGAGCTTGTAAGTACAAACCATATAAAAAGGATGTAATGCTTGAAAAGATTGTTAACACTGCCAAATTTATAGGCAGAGGATTCTTGTTCATTCCTGGCTGCCCAGACCTGAAATGATCAATCAGAAACAATATTAATTAAAACACTCCTTGTCCTTTTAGCTCAGAATTCTTTTTTGGGGGGTTGGATTTGAGACAGGGTATCTCTTTGGCTTTGGTACCTGTCCTGGAACTAGCTCATGTAGACCAGGCTGGCCTTGAAATAACAGACATCCACCTTCCTGTGCCACCCAAGTGCAGAGATTAAAGGTGTACGCCACCAGGGACCTGCTATCTCAAAAATCGTAATAACTAAGTCTGACATCTGAAATTAACCTGTTCCTATAATTTTGTATTTTACCACAAGACTTGTGATTTTCCAGTAAGGTTCCAGGGCATCTTTTTCCTTCATCACAACATGGAATCTGACTCCACTTTCTTTTCTCCTCTGTCTCTGCTTTGAATACCTGCCTTGCTCAATTCTGCAAGGTTATAGACACAAAGCAGCTGCGTTATTAAAGAATGGTAACAAATCACATTCACAGCAAACAGAGGGGAATCTCAAATCACTGTGTTGCTGATTATAAATCTTTTGGTTAAACATCTTACCAAATACTTTCTAATAAGAAGTCCTCAGTATCTTTTTCAGGAAGCAAATGTCTAATGTAATATGCAAAGATTTTAACAGATTGTTGCATACAAGAAGATTTACTCCTATATAAAGTACAAAACTTCATCACACTGAATACATTCACAGGGTTTCTCTGCAGTATGATATTTCTCATAATTTTGATTTATTCAAACATCTAAAAGCTTTACCACACTTATCATTACATTCACTGAATTTATCTCCAGTGTGTGATATTTCATGCATTTGAATAGTCTATGAAGTGAAAAGGCCTTACCACACTGATTACACTCACAGGGTTTCACTCCAGTGTGGCTTATTTCATGAATACATAGATGACTGTGACATGCAAAGGCTTTGCCATACTCGTTACATTCATAGGGTGTCTCTCCAGCATGTGTTAGTTCATGTCTTTGAAGATGACTCTGATAAACAAAGCATTAATCACACTAATAACAGTCATAACGTTTCTCTCTAGTATTTGTTTTTTATGTGTTCAGAGATGACTGTGACATACAAAGGTTTTACTACATTGATTACATTCATAGGGATACTTTCCAGTATGGGTTCTTTTATGCCTTTGGAGACTCCTATGAAATAAAAAGGCTTTGTTTTTCTCCAGTGTGGATACTTTCATGAGTTTGTAGATGACTGTATTGTGCAACGGCTCTACCACACTGATTACACTCATTGGGTTTCTCTCCAGGATGGGCTCTTTTATGTTTTTGGAAATTACTGGGACAAGCAAAGGCTTTACCACACTGATTACATTCATAGGGTTTCTCTCCAGTATGTGTTCTTTTATGTATTTGGAGATGACTGTGTTGTGTAAAGGCTTTACCACACCGACTACATTCATAGGGCTTCTCTCCAGTATGTGTTCTTTCATGAATTTGTAGAAGACTGTGACGTGCAAAGGCTTTACCACACTGCCTACATTCATAGGGCTTTTCTCCAGTATGGCTTCTTTCATGAACTTGAAGATTACTGTATTGTGAATAGGCTTTACCACACTGAATACATTCATAGGGTTTCTCTCCAGTGTGGCTTTTTTTATGTCTTCGTAGATTCCTGTGGCATGCAAAGGCTTTATCACAGTGATTACATTCATAGGGCTTCTCTCCAGTATGGATTCTTTCATGAACTTTTAGATAACTGTGATGAGCAAAGGCTTTAGTACAGTGAGTACATACATAGGGCTTCTCTCCACTATGGATTCTTTCATGATCTTTTAGATGACTGTGATGTGCAAAGGCTTTCCCACACTGATTACATTCATAGGGTTTCTCTCCAGTATGGGTTCTTTTATGTCTTTGGAGATTACTGTGACCTGTATAGGTTTTACCACATTGACTACAGTCATAAAGTTTCTCTAAAGTATGGCTTCTTTTATGTCTTTGGAGACTCCTGTGAAGTACAAAGGCCTTACCACAGTGATTACATTCATAGGGCTTCTCTCCAGTATGTGTTCTTTTATGCCTTTGACAGTCATGACATGGAAAGCTTTTACAACATTGATTATATTCATAGGACTTCTCTCCAGGATGTGTTCTTTTATGTCTTTGGAGATTACTGTGTTGTGCAAAGGCTTTACCACACCGACTACATTCATAGGGCTTCTCTCCAGTATGTGTTCTTTTATGTCTTTGGAGATGACTTTGTTGTGCAAAGGCTTTACCACACCGACTACATTCATAGGGCTTCTCTCCAGTATGGGTTCTTTTATGTTTTTGGAGACTACTCTGACAAGCAAAGGCCTTACCACAGTAATTACATTCATAAGGCTTCTCTCCAGTAAGTGTTCTTTTATGCCTTTGACAGTCATGACATGGAAAGCTTTTACAACATTGATTACATTCATAGGATTTCTCTCCAGTGTATGCTCTTTTATGCATTTGAAGATGATTGTGATGTGAAAAGGCTTTACCACACTCATTTTCTTCATAGGGTTTCAATGTAGTATGTGTTTTTTCATGCCCTTGAAGATGCCTGTCACGTGCAAAGGCTTTAACACATTGAGTATACGCAGAAGTTTTCTCTCTAGTGTGACTTGTTTCATGCCTAGGATGATAATGGTACATGTGAAAGCATTACTACGTTCAATACATTGTTGAATTTTTTATCTGTATAAATTAACTTTACAATTTAGTCCTATTTTAAAGAGGAATTATCTGTTAGGGTTTTATCACCATGTTTACAACCTTTTTTTTTACTCTTCATTAAGGCTTGCTTTTGTAATTTGAAGATAACTGATACCAGCCTTTATTACATGGTTCACATTTACAGAATCTTTTTTTTTCTTTAAGAGAATTATCATGTATTTGAAGAGAACTGAAAAACTCAGAGCTTTCCCACTCTTTGCAATCATAAAGTTTCCTATATAGTGAGTGATACTATATTTGCTAAGTGAACTAGGACAACCCAAAGTATTTACACAGTCCTAGACCTCATGGTGCTTTTCTGAAATGTGAGCTTATTGATATATTAACAATGAGAGTAGAAAACCAATTACTTGTATACTTGTACATCAACTTCAACAAGTATACTCAGCATGGGGACTGCTACATATCTTCTATATGTCCCCTTATAAAACTTAACAAGTATATGGGTTAAACCACACTTTCTATAGACTTTTAGTATAATAGAGAGTTTTAGAGATATACTTATCACCTTTTCAACATGTAAATCTTTTATACTGTGAATAATATGAAATAAATGGATTGGCAAGTTTACACTATAGCTTTCATTATATTTTGTTTCAAATGGTAACATAGGTTAAGACATTGCTTCCTTGACTTCTTTCTTAAAAGAACGACTTGCAAGTGCAGTTCACCTATCTGATATTAAGGTATATGATTTTATGAGAATTCAATAAACATTGATGCACTTTATTATTGACACTATTGCTTTTCTTTCAAACATATAGGATACATTACAAATTCTTCAGAGGTACATTTCTATCAGGTTATACATGAAAATTACCTTTCATGTCTTCTAGAACTTTGAAAATCTTCTTCAATATTATGGTCTTCCCAACTGTATCCTAAAAATATAGTGCCAGAAAAAAATGTATGTTATAGATTAAAAATTGTAAAATATTTAGTTACTATTTAAAGCATACCTTACAACCATGCCTGATTTATTTACCCCATTCTTCTTTCTCAATCATATCACAAAAGACCATCATTAACCAATGAAGAGTTGTCCCTGTATTTGAAACATGAAAGATAATTCAGTCTTACTTATACTAGTGAGATTCCTGTAGGTCTCTTCCATCACATCTTTGTAGAGATTCTTCTGGGAAGGATCCAGCAAAGCCCATTCTTCCAAAGTGAAGTTGACATGCACGTCATCATAGGTCACTGCATTCTAAAATATCCCATACAAGTGAACAACAGAAAGCATGAATTTGACAGCACTGTAAATATATACTTCTTTGACATAAAATCATATAATTCTGGTGCCCTCTTTACTTATTGCATGACATAGGCATCACAATTTAGTCCCCAAGTCACTTTACAAGCAAACTGAATAGGAGGTTCACCTCTCTCATTTCTGAACCCTTTCAATGGGATATCACCTCGCAAGAGAAATGCCTACTAACCAACAATGAAAGATATGTAAACAGATCAACAGTATAGAGTACAGATAATAGAAATTGTATGAATGATTAATTCCTAACTACAAAAATTAAAAATAAGATGCAAAAAGCTGGATATATTGAATCACGCCTCTAATCTTTGAACTCAGAAGGCAGAGACAAATAGATCTCTATCTGCCTCTGAGTTGAATACAAGCCTAGTCCATGCAATAACTTCTAGGAAATCCTGAAATACCTATTAAAAACTTGTATCACATGAAAAAATTAATCAAAAAACATAACAGATAGAAGTAACTCATAGATTTTGGATGAAACTTCAACAAAGAGTTATGCCTGAAGTGTCCCAATTGAAACTGCAACATAAATAAGATCTTACTAAAAGGTACTGTGTGTTTAAAAAGTTACAAATGGACAAATGACAACAATAGCAATTAATACGCTAATAACAAATAATAAACAAAGAGAAGAAAAATGGTTCAACAATACAGAGTCCTTCTGATCTTGCATATAGCTGGGCTAATGGGGATCATAAATGTCCATTATTCCGAGTTCAGAGATTCAAGTACCATTTTTTTATCAATATAAGAACCAGGTACTCACATGGTGCATATCCATGCATACAGGTCAAATACTCTTTTTAAAATAAAAATTCAAAACAAACAAAAACAGGCAGGAAGAAGGTTATGCACCTGAAATCCAATAACTAAGAAGGCACAGGAAGTGTTAATGTCATGAATACATGCCATCCTGGGAAACATAATCATACACTCTGTAAAATTTTAAAATTCAAGATATGGGTGAAGCTCAGTACAACAGCATATGTTTGATAGGAGCAAAAACATCATACAGCAATATAAAAACAAAAAAGCCAGGAACGCTGGCCTACCGTTAATCCCAGCACTTGAAAGTCAGAGTCAGAGGATCTCTGAGTTTGAAGACAGCCTGGTATGTAGACCTACTTTCAGGACAGATAGGGCTAATCAGACAAACCTAGTCTTCAAAGATAAACAAACAAAATTGAAAACAGTATGCTACCCAACCACCTTAACACCAAATAACAGTTAATTCTACTGAATCTTATATGATTTAGTGATAGAGTACATGATGGTGGGGAAGTTATGACAGCAAAAGAAGAAAGCTGACAGATTAGATTCAACCACAAAACAGTAGGCACAAAGAACAGGAAATGGGTTGAGGCTATAGAAACTCATATTGTGGGATTCCATTCTGTATGCTGTGATTATCATGGGTTAATAAAGAAACTACTTTGGACCTATAGCAGAGCTATAGGACTGGAGAGATCTTAGAGAGCTTGGAAAGGAATTCTAGACAGTAAAAATGAAGTTTAGTTGCATTTATTTCCCCAGATGGGCTTTGCTGAATGATGACATGCTGTGGCTCCTTTAAGAGAGGTTTTCCTGATTTAAAGTTAGACATCATAATCAAAATCAAAAATCAAAAAGCTGCGCCATTTTGAAATGCCGGAATTCTGAACCATGCTGCCAGCATAAACTCTGACTCTTTCTGGAGGACCAGGTATGGGGTCTCTGAGCAGATTGCTAATGGCAACTTAGACTTTCTATATGCCTGAAAATGGGGCAATGTACATGGCTCTCAGAGGAAGCAAACATGCCCCTGATATGTTGGAGTGGGTGGAGCAAGCTGGAAGGCCATATTTGCTCTACCAATGGCACAGCCTATGTTCATAAGAAGTCCTTAGCATATTAGGAAGCACTCATGAACACTAAAGAATTACAGATACACAATAGGACAGATTCACACATAAAAGACCTCTAAATGAGACACAGCATGTTTAAAAATTGTACATAACTTTGGGAGAGAGAAGGGAAAAAATATAGAGAGTCATAAAAAGAAGTAAATGGTTTAAATAAGTGAAATGAAGTCTTTAAAGAGACAGAATACAGACAGTCATAAATTAAAGAGTAAATAGAATAAAATAAATATTAAAAAGTAATAGAATAAAAACAAATAAACCACATAAAGATGGACTATATACAGTGTCTGGATTATGTATATTATTGTGTTTTCTTTCAATTTTTGACTGTAAAGGAACTAAGTAACCAACATATATGCTTTAAAGGTATCATGTCCTCAGAATTTGGATCTAAGAATTGGTTGCTTTGGAAAAGAGGTTGTTCCTTTGTGTCCACAGAGGATGAGAACCTGTGGAATCCTTCCAGAATAATGTGGTTTGATGAATCAAGACTGCCCAAAAGGTCAATGTGACCAGCCCCAAAAAATGACTTTGCCAAATAAAAAGCAGGAAGCAGTTTGGAGAGAACGTTGCCCATATTCCCATATACTGCTCTTAAATGGGAGGTTTTTTCATTCAATAAATTACATTCTGTCCTGCGTCACTATAGGTTCCTGGTTATTTGTGAGGAAAATTTATTTAGTCACTCATGGTCCACAATAGCCCCTACACTGTTCAAATGTTCAAAGTCTCTTGTGATGCTCAAGATGATCACTTGACAGTGACTTGTCCCACAGTCATTCAGTCTCAAAGAAACACACAGAGGTCTACATTAATTCTAAAGTGGTTGCCCTATTAGCTCAGGCTTCTTAGTAACTAATTCTTACATCTTACATTAGTACATAATTCTTAACTGTGTTAAGCACATGGTTTGGTACCTTTTATCAGTGAGGCATGCTCATCATGTTTCCTCTGAAACTGGGTGATAACTGCAGACTGAGCCTTTCTTCTTACCAGAGTTTCCTGTACTGATAACTCCATGAATCCTTCCTGACTGGTTATTGGTCAATCAGCATGTTATTAAACCAAAACAAGTAAGAAATCTTCACAAGGTACAAGATCATTGTCCCACAGCAAGTAACATCTCGTAAAAATCAGAAAACAAGTTACATCTTTTCAACACACAATGGTACAGAATACCATTCACACTCCAAAGTAGAGAAATGGAGACATAGTGAGAGAGCACACCAAGTACAACTCCCATCATTTCTCTCAGGGTATACAGTCATGTTAGGTAGGACCACAAAATTTTATCCAGTTCTTCTAGTTTGCTTGAACTACTGTAACTTATAGCAATTAGGTTTTATAATAAGTTCAACTTTTATACCGATTCTTGAAGGCATGCTCTGTGGTTGTCACTACTCATTGCTAATGTCAACTACTGTCACAGCAGAAAACCTTCACCCTCTTCCTTGCCCATCCCTTTCTCTTTTGTGACTATGCTTGCTTTACAGTTGGTCAGTGAACTAAATTCTTACATCAGTCCTACTTCACTTATAAATTCACAATAAAATATGGAGAGTTTGGAGGATACTCTTTCACTAATCTATTTCTCCTTCTCACAGAGCAGTCAAGGTCCAGCTTGGAAGAAGTTGTAGGACTATCTTTCCAGCACTGGGTAGCAGAGGCAGGATTAGGTGTTCAAAGCCATTCTCAATTGCATACTGTGAGGGAAGCCTAAGTTGCAGGAGACATTGATATACACCAGCTATTCTCAATCTTCCTAATGTTGTGATCCTTTAAAACAGTTCCTCCTGATATGTTGAACCCCAGTATAAAATGATTTTCACTCCTTTAAAACTATATTTTTGCTATTGTTATGAATTATAATATAAACATTTGTGCTTTCTGATGGTCTTATGCCAGTCCTGTGATAGAGTCATCTACCCCCAAAGGGAGTTGTGACCACCAAGATTAAGAAACCCTACTCTAAACTGATATAAACAGCACTTAAGAAAAAATGGAATGAAATCCTTAAACTAGGAAACATTGAAAAATATAGCAGTAATGCATTTAAAGAAAATGAATGTTAAAAATGATACCAATAATTGGTGCTTTAAAATGAAAAAAAAAAAGAGAACACATCTATACTAAATTTGAAATAGAGTAGCCCTTCCCTCTTTGGCAGAATGCCATTAATAAGAGACTGTATGACTTTGTTCCCTGTAAACTGTGAGCTACTGAGTGATGTAATATGACAGTGTTACAGTCAATTGCCTGTTTCTCAAACCTTTCAGCTGACTTAACTATGTCAACTAAGATTGTACATATCTGCACAAGAGAGTTCTCTAATGGGAAACTGAATACTTAGTAGTTCAAGCTATCCTCCCTAAACTGTACACCCACCAACTCTGTCTGTCTTCATTCACATGGAAGGAATTAATACAAGCAGGGAAATTACAAAGAAAGTCACTCACCATGCCCCAGCAGTCCTTCTTTGTATTGGAGATCCCTGCAACTCACTGTCTTCAACTGTGACCTAGCTATTATCTAGTCTGTTTCCCCCTGCAGTGGACACAGAACAATGTTCTCCCTCTCTAGTCTGAAGGGAGAAGCCATGATCCACACACAAATCCTTTCCCTGTTCTGCAGTGGACAGTTTCCTGCTCTGCAATGGATAGTCATCCACTGTGTGACTCCAAAACAATTTTAGAACTGTGTGGTGCTGCAGACATGCAATCCAAGGTTTACAGTGTTTAGTCAAGAGAAGAAGGACAATGCCTTGTGGGGCTACAGAGAGGGTTCAAGCACACTGTAGTCAAAAAAGGAGACCTTGACTCAAAATCACTTTTCAAAAATACTGGAAATTAATTGTAGAATTAATATACCTTCATCACAAAACAGGACTTAATTTTGATTGTGACCCTGTAATGGCCCCTTGAGCAGCATTTAGAAGCCAGTTCTTTAATGGTGGAATGGGCATTTGTGCAGGTCGTAAATCAGGCTTATCTCTTTTGTTATGGGAAAGTGGCTGGTTAATCCTGGGGGGCAAACTTTTATGTTTTATCATACTAATCTCTCACAGGCAATGTTAGAATCCCATTACCTTTGGGGTATTTGGGATGCAGTTCTTCCTTACCTAAATTTTCCTTTGTGACTTAATGTTTCCCAAGAACTGGTAATTCCTTATACTATCAATTCTAGTCCTCTACATCACAGATTAGCAGTGGAGTGCTACTCTATACAGGCAATACTGTTTACAAGTGCCACAGAATTAACTCCAGATTGATCCTAAACCTAAATATTAAATGTTAAAGGTGCAGAAGTCCTGGGAGATACTAGACAGACCAGGGCAATGTGACTTTGGTAAATCTGTGTTCCATTGCAACAGTGCAAGCACTAACGGAGCCCGCAGTGCAGCAACGGTATTTCTTTTTTTTTGTATGATTTAAGTAAGGTTTATTGTTACCTTTATTGCCTATAATCTAGAAGACGCAACTTTATTGTGACTTTGCAAACAGGATATTTCTCTTAAAAAACTGATCAAAAATTTCCATACTTATAGCTCTATATGATAGATTACAGTGCAACACTATTCATAATTATAGAAACACTATAGAACCCAGGAGCATGGGGTAAGCCAAAGAAATACAATCCTGATCCATCTCAGCAAGATCATCTGATGAGTTCTTAGTGTGGGTTAGAAAACATGGTGAAGTACATGCACGCTGTGGTCATGAATGAAATGGCCAACGGGTTGCTTGCTAGCTTTCAAGGTGATGGGGAATCTGCACACATGCACACTCATTCGCACTCCTGTGTCCTTCTGTTTCCCTCCCATCCCAAGACATCCACTCCAGCCCCTTCCCAAAAGAAATATTCAGGCACTAAATCCTACAGAAGCCCACACCTGCCTAGCTGGGAGTAACTTAAGTTGGCTACTTGAAAGTGTAGGGATCCACCCGTACCACGGAGCGAAGCACATGCTATGAGTCTAGCTGCTTTTTCCTCTTTGGAAATAAATGAAGCATATGCCTGCTACAGCTTAAAAATGCCTTAAAAAATTTCTCTTACTACACCTTGAAGTAAAATCAACAGTGGAAAATTTGCCCTAAAACTAACTGCCTCATCTACTACTAAAACACATTTGCCACTCTGTTTTCGATATCTACTCAACTGTAATTCAGAATGGAAAATCAGTGAAGCTTGTACCTGCTTATGGTGAACACTGCAGTACCACATATAACCTGTCAGCTACAAGCTTATGAAACACCAAGCTTTGTATGTGATCCTTGTTACATATTCCCTCTCTGTGTTCCCCAAGACCACAGTACTCTATTGTAAGATAATGAACAGACAATTCAATGGTGAAACGTATTTTGTTTGTCTTCACCATACACATCCTAGAGATGAACCTGACAAGCCACATCTCCATACCTTCCCTGAAGATAACTTGAGTCGGCGGACTAAAGAGATGAACAGCATTGTTGTCAGTCTACCTAATGAGAGGTTGGGCTGGGAAACCAGAGGGCTTGTTTAGTCTACCAGCAGCTGGAATTGTGCAGATAATCCAAGAGCTCTTGGCTTTTGTCACTGTCCTAAAGGCTGCCATCTCTGAGGTAGAAACAATACACAGCATAAAAATAAGGAATCTGAGCTGCAGTCTGTGGGACTGGCTATTGGAGAGGATGACTTGTGGATCCCCATCCCTACAGGACTTGGTGTGGGATTAATGTCTCCCTACACATTAGCTGCTGTGGAAAAAGTAAAACAAAAAATTTACTTCCATTCTTAGTTTCAATTAAATGTTCACACAATCACAAAACACATACTCTCTGAATATGAGGTGGCTCTTTTTCTTCAATTTTTTAAAAATAAAGAGGCACCAATACCCGTTCATTTATGTATTAAAAGTATCTATAATCATCTCTGAACAGAAATGGCATCTGTGATGATCACTTAAAGGAGAAGAGGAAATGGCAACTTCAACCATTGCAGAGAAGGTCTGGCTACACCAGAATTTAAACATTTGCTAGTACAATTTTTTTGGTTCAGCAGAGTCCAATGGTGGCCTTGGTCCACTACTGGGAAAGGAAATGACTCTCAAAGAAGCTATGGCTGTTTTCAATGCCTGTTAGCCATGTGACTGGCAATCGTTGCCTCTAGCATAACCTCCTCTAATAAGAGGCTGAAAGAGACAGATGGCATCCTCCTGCATGCTAGCATGAGCATGGCATCAGGGATGGCATGGTCTTACACCACTGTGAAGGAGGTTCTACAGTAGAAAGGTCCTAAAACTCTACTTCAGCATCTTTGGTCAAGGTCTGGCTTCTTCAAATCCACTTCTGCTGCAGTCAGTCTCTCACAGATTAAAAGTTCACACAGGTAAAGAAGAGCCTAGAACCTAATTTTCATGGTAAAACGTCAGATCAAGTTTCTATTCTTGGCCGTTGACCACTGGGACTATAAGACCTTACTGAGGAAGCTGTAAGACCAAACACTTGCTAAACTCATTCTTTAAAGTTTCATGAGCTTCACAAGAAAACTGTCAATGTGACTCACAGCACCAGGACCAGGCAGAGCCTATGTCCTTAAAATGGCCTGAGCCAACTAGTTGAAGGGTCTTGCTTCCAAAAAGGATTTGCCACCAGCCTCAAGAACATGTCTGTATCACACAAACTTTATGTGAAGCCTAAATGTCATATAGATGTTTGAAATTGGAAGGTAAGAATAAGTTATGAGGGGAAAAAACCCTAAAAACTAAATTTGACTTAGGAATAACAGTTATTTAAAAAAAAAAGCCTGACATTCTAGAATTTAATTCAAAGGAAAACTCATCTATAGTAAACAAGTTTACACCCTCAACAGGATACTGCCTGGCACTATGCCTTTTCTCCTGCAGTTCAGAGGCATCTCTGCTCCCCTTTCACTGCTTCATGGGATATGGGGACCCTACAGAGCATCGCACAATGAAGCAGTCATGTGAACAAAGTGTGCACTCTGAACTGGGCCAATCATGATCCTGGCCAACCAACACAGCACACAGGAGCCATCAACATGAAACTGACCATATGGTCATTCCACAGGGCTTTTCTGAGTATTATTCATTCCCTTCACAAGCAAATGCCAGCTCTCCCAGGTAAACATTCCAGTAAACCACCCAGGTTAGCACACCACTGTGAATGCCAGCAATTTCTAACTAACTTAGCCCCAAAGCTGTTATCCCCATTCCCTTAAACCGAGTCCATCTGTAGTTTAAAACAGGAAGAGTCACGTTTCTCTTTGCTTCTGTGTTTACAACTTCCTCATTTTCTCATGAAAGTACTCCTATGTTGATGTTCAGATCTATGTCAGATGAAACAAAGTTGTAGATTATTTGGTGACTTTCACACAGCACTCTTCTCAAGGTGAAGTATTTCAGGGGTTTAAGTCAGAATTACGTCCACAGAAGTCTTTGCCATGTAATTCTTCATACGGAGAATAACTCTTCCGCAAGGCTCTTTGTGGGGAGTGCATTAAATGAAGACACCTCACAAAAGAAAAGACATTATCTGTAGACATTTGATTACTATACAGGTCCACAGTCAACTCAAGAAGACGCTGCAGGATAGAGGCGTGAACAATATCTAATCCAACACAGAACAACGTGGCCACAGCACAGAAGGTGCTAGTGTCTATCCGTAGTGACCTGAAGTGATGAATCTGGCAACTGCATTTAGAACTGGAACATGCTTTTTCCCTTCTACATACACAATGTTTGATGCCAGTGCACATATTTATAGCCACATGCACAACACTGTGTGTCTGTGAGGAACAACTAATGTGATACCCAGCCAAGACTTGAAGGCAGATTTCAAAGGACAGGGTACTAAGACCGAGACAGCATGTATCAACTTAGTAAAATCCTTACTACAGAATTCCATTTATTAAATATACTTTTTAAAAAGCACCTCTTGGTAATAAAAGCAAAGAACCAGTAACATCCCTTTCATTCTCACATCTGCCGGCTAAATTCATGATGGGATTTTAAAAAGGAAGCCTGCTGGGCTACAGATAGAACTCAAATGCAAGATTGCCGACTTTGAAGCAACAGCTGGAGCAGAGAAAAACATCAAAAAGCAACACAAATCTGGAATTCATCACAGCTTTCTTCCTTAAGGCAAAAAGAAAGACAAAACAAAAAAGCAAATTCGTTGTATAACCACAATTCAATTTGTCAAACTCCTATGAAGTTTCATTTAATTATGTGTATATATAACAAGAAAAAAAAGTTCTCCCACAAACACGCTCAAGCTTACAATTATCAAGAAAATGACAGAAGTAAAATCAGGAATATTAAACACAAGTCAGGAAGGTCAACTTCTGTTTCTGCTTTTAAGTAACAAAATCACCATATAGTAAATACAAAACCTGCACTGAATGGCAACTGCTGGTGTGTTTACTTGATCAGAAACGGAGACCAAGAGTGATAAAAGCCCTATGACACACCATCTGGAGCATGCCCTCGTGCACACTAGCGTGTCAGTAGCTTCTGGAGCACAGCTCATAAACCCGGCAGTCCTTGGATAGCTGCAGTCAATGGATCGCTCGTCTTGAATGTACTCATAATTCAGTTTCACTTACAAATTGCAAACAAACTCATTTCTTCAGAAAAATATCTGTTTGGCATCTCCTGGACTTTGTTCCATTGGGCAATATGGACATTTTAATTTGCTACCATTAAACATTTTATTCAGGGCATCTCTTGATATAATATGGCCACAAACCAATTTCATGGGTGGATTGTTATCTGTTGTTTGCTGACGAAGAATGGGGCAGACAAACAGGGCGTGATACCAGCACTTTTTACCAAGGTCCACTTCAATAGGTGATTCGTCTTTCTGGTTCCAAACTCCAACATGCTGTCTCTGCTCAGTCACAGCTTTGATGTTAATTAGTGCAGGCAGTGCCACACAACCTGCTGAGAAACTGACACTGAGAGAAGACTCCACAGAGAGCCCCAGGAGGGCACAAGCATCCCGTGTAAAGATGTCACAGATGTCAGCCCACTGATTTGCATCAAGTAGGTGAACACATGGTGAATTCTCAATCCCTTGTCTTGGGTACACGAGGCTTCCCATCAATACCTGAATGTCTTTTTGATGATTCTGAGCGAATGGCTGGAAATTTTTTGCACACTGTAAGGTTTCCTGCTGATTTGTAGCCCCACCCATTAACAAGCTAATAAAGTACAGTCGGTGTAGCTTAAATTCCAAGGAGCTGTTCTGGGCTATGAGCATTTCTCGGTTGAATACTGCCCACTCGAGAGCAGGTCTCAGAACTCTGACTTTTAATGCTTCTAATATTCGACTTAACTCCACAAATGGTTCTTTTGGACTTGGGTCCACAGACCGTCCAGATTCCTGGCAGAGCTCCTCAGCTACATCCAGCATTCCTTGTCGGAAGAAGTGTTCCACCATCACCTCGTTGAGAAGTCGCTGGCTATCTGCCTGCCAGCAGCCATCTATTCCCACACTGCTAATGTCAGAGTCAAAATTCTTATCAATGGCTTTTCCAACTCGAGAAACACTGCTATGGATGTCTTTGTGATCAGAGGCCAACTTTTGAACAGTGTCCTTTATTCTTTGGCAGCACGTTGTCAAAACAAGTGACAGTGTACCTGATAATTCAGCATCTTGACCGTGGCTCTGCAGGATCTCGTGCTTGAGGCCGCCGGTGTAGTCGATGAGCTCCTCCAGGCCACGCTCGCACAGCTGCCCATAGCCTGAGAACTTGTGCAACACCTTCTCCAATTCGCGCTCCACCATCAAGCACTGATCCATGCCAGAGACCGCGGCGCCTGGCTCCCCGGCGCTCGGTGGTCCGCAGCGATTCGGCCCGGGCCCCACCGAGGCCGAGTCCTGCTCCTCATCCCCCAAAGCGGCGGTCGGCGTGGGAGGCTAAGGTAAGGCAGGCACGCCAGCCGGGGCGCCAGGGGAGCCCCTTGTGTAGCCCGTGCCCGCCAGCCCCGTGGCGCCCCGGGCCCACCGCTCGCGCTCTCTCGCCTGTCCCACCAGGCGCTGAGTCCCGCCCTGGGGCACCCTGTCTCGCTGTGTTTCGCTGGCACCCTGTCTCGCTGTGTTTCGCTGCCCCCCAGCAGTGCTGCCAATTGCTTTTGTTTTCACGGGAACCGGCCAATGACCTGGTTCTCCTGGTCGGCACCAAGAGTCGTGGCCCGGGAGCGGGGAGCGAGCCTCCCTCAGGAGCCAGCAATGGTATTTCAAAGCACAGTCCCATTCCCAAATCTCTGAACAGGCACGGGAAGCACAGTCAAGTTACTCAGCCACTGCCAGCCAGCTCGGGAATTTCAAAGAACATGCAGAATCATGCATGTTCACGCAGACCCTACTGGGGCAGGCAGGACCAGCAGGACCAGGCAGAAACAGAATGAACTCTGCATCTGGTCACCGGTTCCCACCTGGCCAGAGGAGGATGCAGCACACTGTCTCCCATGGCTCAACTAGCCGCTTCTCCCGGTCTGAGAATAGCCCCAAACTCACCACATCGTGGTTTTCCAACTTGCCCATGCTCCTTGCTCAGCTTCCTGCACTCACAGCAGAGCACAGAGGACCTCACTGCTGCTTTATCTTCAAAGTCAAACTTGAAAATGGCTGCCACCGCTGGAAGAATCCTGCACAACTTCTGACTGGCAGTTCACCTGGAGGGTCTGATTGGCTAGAGAGGCCTGAGCGACAAGAGCACCTCCCATAGCGTTATACTGTACTTAAAGGCATAACTTAGCTGGGTGGTGATGGTGGTAGTAGATGCCTTTAATCCCAGCACATGGAAAGCAGAGGTAGGGGAATCTCTTTGATATTTAGACCAGCCTAGTCTGCAAGAGCACTGCAAGAGCCTATCACAGAATAGGCTCCAAAGCTATACAGAAATCCTGTCTCAAAAGATAATAGAGAGATAAATAGATCTCTTGATCTACAAGAGCTAGTTCCAGGACAGGCTCCAAAGGTGCAGAGAAACCCTGTCTCGAAAAACTAAAAATAAATTTTAAAAATTAGGAAAGAAAAAAGAAAGAAAAGAAATCTGCAAGAGCTCGTTCCAGGAAAGGCTCCAAAGCTACAGAGAAATCCTGTCTCGAAAAACAGGAAATTAATTAATTAATTAATTAAAAATTTAAGAAATGAAAAATTAAAGACACAGCTCGATGGTTCCTGACACTGACTTTCATCCCAAAGACCTTTTCTAGATTAGCAGAGATATGTTTCCATAGCATGTTCCCCTGACTCCAATAGCAGACCCTGCTATCTTCCTGCTCTCCACAGGCACTTCCCAGTCTTCTCCTTGACACTGCAATATAGTATATCCCTGTCCCACAGGTGGAAGGATGCCCAGAATATTAACAACTAAAGGGAGATTTAAAGAAACAAAAGGAGGTATTTTTTATTGAGAGACCCTCACCCTGTTGGAGCCAGTCATGAAAACTAAGTCTGGGGAGGTCATCCTAAGGAAGTTCTTTCCTTTCACCCATTATCACCTGGGACTCTGGCCATCAATAAATTTAAATGGAGTCTGGAATCTCAATAGATTACCCTGAGACAATGCCTGGCAGGATGAGATAACCAACCCCCTACCCAAGAGTAGACCATTCAAAGGAAATTCCTAGCATTCCAAGCATTGTAAATAGAAACACCTACCAGCACATCACCAGGACACCCCCAAGACAAATGTCAGCCAATCAGGGGTCCTGAACCTCAGAGACCCCCCTCACTGTAATGATCTGTCTCTTTAAGAGACAAGCCATGCCCACTCTCTCAAATGATGCAGAGTAAAGACAGGTCTTTAATTTCAAAACCTTTAGAAAAATCCTTCATCGGTATACTCATTGGGTTTACCAGATGTAGATAATTCCAGATGTAGTCAATTTGAATTCCACGATTAGCCATCACAACAGTCAAGACAGAAGAAATGAGAAAAATTGTTATCTGCATGAGGTAGGGACAGTATGGGAATTCTTTCCAAAACAATGCTTTTCCAAAACAAAGGAAGCATGTGGATTTTACTGAGGGGGTCTCTACACATTTATGTAGAGTTCTGTCTATTCCTAAGCAGGCTCAGTTAACAAATCCATTTCTGAACATGATGACAGTGTAAAAGAAGGACATTCTCACTTCAAAGTCATGTAGAAACATACAAATTATAAAATAATGTAAAGAAATGCCTCTGGCATGTTCATCATGTAAGTTCTCCTTTTGAGACACTTTTTAAATTTACAACAACAAGGTCTTAGCTGAAAATCATGTAAATGACACAGTGAAAGAATGCTGCTTTAGAGCCTATGTGACCTGTCACTCTTGATGTTTGATCTAAAAGATAACTGTACCAATGCCACAATTATTGCAGATACAAAAGACAGAAACATAAATACAAAAAACTTTAAGGAAAGGGGGCAAAGTGGCTATTTTTTCAGCAAGGATAGGTGTAAGGAACACCTTATTCGTGTGTGTGTGTAGGTTAACTCATCTGTGGTGTCTGTCTTTGTGTGTGTGTGTGTGTGTGTGTTTATGTAGGTGAACTCATATGTGGTTTCTTTGTGTGTGTGTGTGTGTGTGTGTGTGTGTGTACATGAACTCAACTGTGGTGTTTGCATGTTGCTATGGAATAGCCCCTCTGTATGCTGTGAATATGTTTTTTTATATTTGTTAATAAAGAAGCTTCATTGGCCTATGGCAGGGCAGAATGTAGCTAGGTGGGAAATCCAAACAGAGATAGAGGAAGAAAGAAGGGGTAGTCAGGAAGATGCCAGCAGTTGCTGGCACAATAAGATGTACTAGAGAACAGGTAATGCCACAAAGCCACGATACATAGATTATTAGAAATTGGTTAATTTATATGTATATTTAGTCACTAAGAAGCCTGAGCCATACGCAAAACAATTATAATTAATATTAACTCTCTGAGTGATTATTTTATCAGAAGCTGAGGGAACTGGTGAACAGGAAAATAAAACTGGTTTAGTGGGACCAGGTGGGACAGAGAAAAGTCTCCAGCTTGTGTGTGTGTGTGTGTGTGTGTGTGACAGAGAGAGAGAGAGAGAGAGAGAGAGAGAGAGAGAGAGAGAGAGGAAGAGAGGGAGAGAGATTGTTTGTAAGTAAACACACATGTTCGATGCTGGGAATGGATTTAGGGATTCTATGTACTAGGTAAGCACTCTATCACCTAAGCTTCATTTCCAGCCCATCGATCATTCCAACGTGTCCCTTGTGAAAACTATTAAGATACCTTAGGTGGAATATAGCTCAGTGTTAAGGCACTTGCCTAAAGTGTTAAAGGCTCTGGGCTCCATTGCTAATGTTGAAAGAGAAGGCCGAGGAGATGATGAAGAAGGAAGAGAAGAAGAGGTTCCCTACCCATAGAACTGTCTGATGAAGATAAAGCTAAGGTAATATGCTCTAGAAAGGTAAGATGTTGCTTGTTTCAAGGAAAATAAAAAGCACCCCTAAAAAGAAAAATAAAACAAAATAGGTGAGTTTCAGGAAGCAAGAGAAATTTCAGAGTCTTAAAATTAGAGCAGTGTTTGGGTAGTGTTGTTACAGGTCAAGCCACAGTTCAGTGGTAGCTGAAGCAAAGAAGACTGAAGGGGAATGCCCCAGATAAAGGGCAATGCAAATAAAGAAATCCCACACTAGCTCTGAATGGGGGTATAATAAGGGGTTCTTTATTTAGGGGGAACTCACAGATCCCAGGCCTCTGTATTAATCAGGAACAGGAACTGAACCCAGAATTCAGGTGAAAGAAGAAGAGAAAGAGAGAACAAGCCAGGAGGCAGATATTTTTGGTACCCATGGCCACACCTAAGCTGGCATAGCCTCTCAAAGGCCATTGGCTGAAGGAGGTTTTCCATCCGAAGACCTAGAGCACAGAGGGAAGGGCTTCCCATCCCCATAAGCAGGGGCCATTGAGTGTGACTGGGGCTGTTGAGAAAGGCCCTCAGTTCAATTCCCAATCCCCCACAACCAAAAGAGGAAAAATATTTCATTCTGCTTACTAATATCCTTTTATGCATGGTAAAGAACATTGACAGTTCTTGCAGAGGACCAGGGTTTGATTCCCAGCATTGTATGTGTCTCACAACCACCCACAACTCTTGTTCTAGTGGATCAAAAGCCCTCTTCTGACTTCTGAGCACCAGGTACACATGTGGTACAAATTCACGCATGCAGGCAAAATATACATACATATATAACAAATCTAAAAATTTAAACAAACAAACATCATTGCCTGGAGCCATGGGACTGCTGTAAAATGTCCACCGGCCAAGCCTGTTGGGAGCAGATAGGGTTCTGAGGGTCTGACCCTCACAGCAGGACCTAGAATCCACTCATATCTTCTGCTTAGGTTTTCCTATTGCCAGGAGAAATTTATGTCTTCTTAAAAAACCCTCTGTCTTTTCTGAGTCTAGTTTTTAGTTTCTGTTGAAAAATTTCATCCCCTTGGCTCTGCTAAGAAGAGACATCCACCCTGACGTCCTGTGACTGAGTCTTTTCTCAGCACTGCAGCTCCCAGGCTAGTGCCCTGGGGTTTGCTGTTTAACTGAGCTCTTCTCCTCTGTTGTAAACATCTCTTAGGATGCAAAGACAGAAACTGTGTCTCCTTTCTGGCCAGATGCTGTTGACATTACTGATTTGCAAAACATATTGATGCGATTGAAAACCAGAACCTGGAGATTTGACTCAGCGATTAAGAGCACTTACTCTTCTTGCAGAGCATCTTTATTTGGTTCCCTGCACCAAGGGGACTCAAAACTCTCCTGAGGATCCAAGGACACCAGGCATGCACACACTGCACATACACACATGCAGGCAGAACATTCAGATGCATAAAACAAAAATATATCTTATTTGTTATAAATAACAGATTAAAAATTTTATGCATTTCATACATAGATTTAATTCATTCCTACATTTACTCTCTTATTAAACTTTATGTTTAATGTTTCCACACACTTAACTCTGTATTAGGTACCAATCGTTCGAACAGGATATAATGTGGTAGTTCCTAAAGAGCTTACAGCTTTGTGAGGAAGTCAGTTAAATAAACGTGTGGCTACAGATTTAAAAATAGAGGATATTAGGAATAGAGGGAAGGGTTTTTCAACTCAAACTGGAGTGGTGTTACTAAGGCTAGCTAGAGAATGTTACTGTGTAGTCCTGACTGTCCTGGAACTCTCTAGCTAGACTAAGCTGCCTTTGACCACACAGAGATCCTCCTGGCTCTGCCTCCTAAGTACTGGGATTAAAGACATGCACCCCAATGCTGAGCCTGCTTTGCTATTTTTAAAAGCTGATTTCTCAAGAATGAATAGAAGCAGAAGGGCCTTCTAGGGACAAAATGTGTGGTCCATGGTGTGAGGCTGGGAGCTGTAAGTAGCTGTGTATGTTGCTACAGAGCACATAAGGACATGGGTCAGAAGGGAGCAGGGCAGATATCGTAGGACTAGAACTCAGGGTTGAGAAATTTGGGTTTGGAGCTGGAGAGATGGCTCAGTGATTAAAAGCACTGGCTGTTCTTCCAGAGGACCTAAGATCTATTCCCCAAGGACCCAAATGGTGGCCCACAACCACCTGTAACTCTCGTTCCAGGGGACCCAATGCCTTCTTCAGGCTTTCCCAGACATAAAGTAGGAATGCAGTACACAGATAATACATTCCGTCAGGACACCTAAATAAATAATGAATAAAAAATTTCTGATTTTATCCTTAAGGTCATGGAACACATTAAACACACAGTAAAAAATAGTTTAAAGGAAGACATGCAATGACTAGAAAGACTTTTTGCTCTATAATCAATACTGATTCCTTTCTAGCAGATTGCAGCCTGACAGGGCTCCTGGCAAAGCTGAGGATGATCTCACAGACAGCGGGAGGTGTGCAAAGTTGCCATTCTGGGAACTTCTTGGAATACTTATCACTTCAATGACACAGCATCACTGGGACTTTGATTAAAGGTTGTAAAATGTGCAGGATTCCCTCTGTCACCTACCTATGTTGGAGTAGCTCTTATTCCTCCTCCCACACTCCAAACTACAGGTACAATAGACAATTCAATGTTTTCTGTATTTTAAGAAATATTTCATTCTTCTTTAGAGATAAGATCTTCACCTCTAGTCAGAGAGGCAGGCCTTTGGGTAAATATTATGGCTCGAAGTGCAGTGTTCTTGTGTCATCCTGAGTGTGTGAATGAGTGGGTCTCTGTGCCTGTGTCTGTTTCTTGTGTGTCTTCTAAGGTGGGTTCTTCTCCTTTCAATGGTTTATTTTGTCCTATCCTGTTGTGTTAGATTTGCTTTATCTCAAATTTTATTTTATTATTATTCCTTAGAAGCCTGATTGGTTCTAATGAGAGGCAGAAAGGGAGTGGACCTGGATAGCAGGATGTAGGGAGGGACCGGGAGGAGTAGAGAGCAGAAACCCCTAATCAGGCTATATATGTGAAAGCAAACATCCTATTGTCAGTAACAGAAAAAAATGAAATGCATCTACTATGATGTTATCATTATTATCCTCTATGGCCTCCTGGAATATTGCTCTCTTTTGTTTCTTTTAGATTTATTTATTTTATTTTATGTGTATGGGTGTCCTGTTCAAATGTGGGTATGTGCACCATGTTCAGGGCTTGGTGTCCAGAGGACAAATGAGGGTGTCAGATCAGTTATGGATGGTTGGGAGTCTTCATGTGACTGCTGGGAATGGAAAACCAAGGCCTTCTGCAAGAACAGCCAGTGCTCGTACCCACTGAGCAACCCCTCAAGTCCCAGCAGTGCCTTTTTCATGAAGTCCCTTGGAAGACAACAATTTCTTCCTGCTGTAAACAGGTCAAGTTCAAGACTTGTTTGTGGCATTCAATGTTAGCTTCTGTGTATTGTATATGGGTTATTGTTCTACATGTCCCTGAAGGAGAGAACTGCACATGGTTTAGCTAGGAGCATTATGTGCCTTCTAGCGCAGGGTTGTACAAGTGTTGAATGAATTGTTTTGCTGAACTATACTTTCGTGTGTGATGGTGGTTTTAAGTACCAGTGCCACTGGGTATAGAGTGGAGTGTTCAGAGATTTAGAGACACATTATTCTGGGTGTTCTGTGAGGTAGTTTTGGATGAAATTAACATTTAAATGGGTCCATTAGGTATAGGCACTTGCTCTTCCTAATGTAGGTTGGTCTTTTGCAATCTGATGAAAACCCTACTAGAAAGAAAGGGTTAATCCTTCCCTGGCTTAGAGACCTGCTCATGTATGTCTGTCTGTCTCTAAACCGAGATTTTGTTTTGATTTGTTTTGTTTTTTTTGTTTTTTTTTTCCTGCTTCCAGACTCTGTTTGAAATGTCCTTCTCCCTGGATCTTGAGCCTTGTAGACTCTGGGCAGAAACCATTATTGCTCTCTTGTATGTTTAGCTTGTGGGCCCACTGATCCACGACCCTATTGTTGAGTATCTATGGAGAGTCCAAATGAGAACACTTAGCATTTGAATTTTAGAAGTATTTCAGAGAAGGAAGAAGAATTTTCTCTATCATTCCTAGGCCTGCATTGAAAGAAGGCAGTTTTGAAAATGATGCTAATCTTTGATGTATTCAACTACTAAAATCCTCAGTAGCTGAACTTTTCTCCCTACCCATGGTTTCAGGCACATAGGACTTAGGTGGTAACCTCGGCCACCACTATAATTTCTGCTTCAGGCCTGCCTTGCTCTTCACTGAAGGAATGTTCCCCTCACCTCTGAGTGCTTTTCCCTGCCCTACCTCATCTGAAGCCTAACTTAGTGAGGCGGACTGGCCAGCATTGTGACTATGGGAAAAATTTGACTGCCCCAGTGATTCATGTGGTGTTGCCAAGCAGTCTAATCTCAGAATCACTTGCTAAATGAATGATAATTTCAGGGCCGGTGAAGACAATCTTAGAGCAACTGCAAGATGTGCTTGTGGTGGAGACTTCCTCCAGGAGCCTCAGGGTCAGCACCTTGTGCTCTTAGAGCATTCCTGTTTGTGCATGTGAAGGCACAGCCTCCCCTAAACAGCACCAGAGAAACACTGCCACAGAAGAAGCACTAAGAGCCTAGGGCTTAGATGGAAGGAGAGATGGCTGGAATACAATGCCAAAACTCCAGAGGCTGAGGCAGGTGTGTTGTTGTTCGAAGATAGCCTGTGCTATGTAGGTGAAATGCTATTTTGAACTCAATAACTAAACCAATCAAGTGAAACAAATGGAGCAAAAGGCTTCCCCCTCCCTACTAAAACCACACAATTGAAAAGAGTGGTGACAGAATCAACCACCTACACATCTCTGTTGGAGTTTTAAAGGCCAGGCAGTGGTGGCACATGCCTTTAATCCCAGTAGTCACATTAGTTAGCCATAGAGGCCAGGTGGTGGTGGTACATGCCTTTAATCCCAGGACTAGAGAGTAATTAAAGGTGGGAGGAGGCAGACCTCAAGCTCAGTCTGAGGATTCGTGAAGGCAGGATCTCCCATTTTGGTCTGAAGTAGAGGTGAAAGCCGGTGGTTCACTGTTTTGCTTTTCTGATCTTGAGCTTGAATGTCAATATTTATCTCTGGGTTTTTATTAATGGTGCCATACAAGTACTCCACCAAATGAGAATCACCAGCCACAGATGGCTGTATCTTGAATTTTGCTTGTATTTTCTTACAGTTTCATAGCTTCAGGTATAACATAGTCTGGGCTTCACTTTGAATTTGTTCTAGTTTAGGGTAAGAGATATGGATCTAGTTTCCTTCTTGTCTGTGTGACTATCCTGAGCACCAACTGTGGGAGAGGTTTGATCCCAATGTATGTTTGTTGTTATTGTTACGGTTTTGAGACTGGCTTTCTATGTTATACAACTCTTTCCTAGAACATTCAGTGTAGACCAGGACTGTGGAATGACTAAGTCTGATAAGCCTGAGAGTCAGCTGGTCTAGACTGATAGTAAAGAGAATTCGTGGTAGCTATATTCTTAAAGTCAGCCTGGGTCTGCCAGAGGGTCTTGACCATAGAAGTTAAGTCTGACAGCAGATGATGTGGGCTTATGAATAGCGGCCACATCACTTCAGCAGATTCTCTGTCCTGGGCAAAGTGGGGAATATACAAGGCTTACCCCTTCCTAAAATAAACCAAACTTGTTTCAACCTGTCCCTGTGCTTGTGTCATTGATACTGAGCCTATTTTGACTGGGACCCTGCAACACAGGCTAACCTTGGACTCACAGATAAGCCACCTGCCTGTGCTCCTGAGTGTTAAGTTTAAAAGTGTGCACTACCATTCCCTACCAAATGTATGTTTTTGATAGCTTTGTTAGAAACAAGGCAGTGGTGGCTGTGTCAGCTCATTTCTAGATCTCCTGTTGTATTTATTGGCTCTGCATTTCTGTCTTTGTGTAAGTGTCATGTTCTCTTTTTTTCTGTGATTCCATTGCATAGTTTGTAGATCAAGTAATGTGATCCCTATGTGATCAGAATAGTTTTGGTTACTTAAGATCTCTCTGGCTTCTGTATAAACCTCAGAACCTGTTTTGTTGTTCCAGGAAGAATACTACACATATTTTGATGAAATGTATTGAATGTGTTGAATGGAACACGTAGATAACTTTCTTCAATACAGTCATTTTTCCTAAATTAATTCTACTCATTCATGAACATGGAGACTGTTCTGTTTTCTACTGTCTATTTCAGTTTTTTTCTGATGTTTTCATTGAGAGGTCTTTCACGTCTTTGGTTGGCATAGTCTTAGTTTTTTTGTTTTTATTTTCCATTTATTATTGTGACACTATTGTGAATGAGATTTCTGCTCCTGTAGGTTACTGGGCTTTGCTTGTTGATTTTATCTTGGTTCTTTACTGAAAGTGCTTATCAGATCTAAGAGGTTTTTGGGAGTCACTTAGGAATAAGGTGAGTGTAGCTCCTCCTTTCTTACATTTATTTCCTTTTGTTTCTTTCCCTTGTCATACTGTTGTAGCTCAGGCTTCAAGCACTATGCTGACCATGAGTGAAGAGACTGGGTACCCATGTCTTCATTGAGATTTTCAGGGAAAGGCATTCAGTTTCCCTGTAGTATGATGTTCTCAGTGTATCATCTGCATTGAACCTTTGTCATGTGGACACACATTCCTTAAACTCTTAGCTTCTTGACTGCTTTTGATCAAGGGATGCTGAACTTTGTGAAGGCTTTCTGAACATATTAAGGTGATTATGTGATTTATTTCCTTATCTCAATTTATGTACTGCATTATTTTTCTTGACTTACACATGTGGAATCAATTATATGGGAGGCTTTACAGATCTTCATGTTATCCTTTCTCAGAGGCCAGGTTAATCTTTCTGTCATTTCAGTTAGCATAATGCTGTCTCCACGAACACCACTCTCTTCCTTTTCATAGATCCACTCCTTACAGAGTCAAACTTCTCCATCACTTACCTCCACCTACCTGTAGCATACTTGAATACATTTTGTTCCCTGTCGTGCAACAGACACTGTTTTCATCAAGAACAACAGTGTTGAGACTGTCCCGTAGTACAATACACTCATCTCCTGTCATGTCTCCTGTGATCACAGAGCACATAAGGAGGTAACCACTGCTTCTTTGGGTCACACCTGCTTTACTGCCACTTCTGCCTTCCTCTCTCCTCTCGTATCCTCTCCTCTTCTCTCCTTTCCTCTCTTCGCTCCTCTCCTTTCTCCTCTCCTCTCCCGTTTACTTTGCCACCCATGTTTCTTTCCCTTAAAGATCAGTGTTCAGCAGTCTTCTGTCCCGTGTCCTATCTCTTTCTTCATGTGCTCACAGAGCCCTCTGTTGTCTGATTTAACTGGCATATGATCAACAAGTCCTCTTTCTTGAGGGGTGTGTAGACCTCATCTGGCTGTTGGGTTAATGTGTTTGAATATATAGCATGTCTAGGAAACTGACTGTTTATGGGGCAGAGTCTTAACTGTGTTGCTCAAATCACCCTTGAATTTATTTTTATTTTGGTTTACTTTTAGACATGTTTTAAGTGTACGAGTGTCTTCCCTGTGTGTATATCTGTATACCATATGTATGCCTGCCTGCAGAGGTGAGAAAGGGCATTGGATCCCCTGAAATGGAACGTTATGTGTGACTGTGAGCTGCCACATGGTGCTAGGACCAAATCTGGGTCCTCTCTAAGAGCAACAAATATTCTCAACCACTAAGCAGTATCTCCATCCCCAAGTCTCAAATGCTTGATTTTCCTGCTCCAGCCTCTGTGTTGCCCTGATATCAAAACAGCTATTATTTCAAACTTGGTTACTGAAAACAATCCTATTTTTCCCTCAGTCTACAGTATCCCACAAAACACATGCAAGCAACCTGGCTACTGGTACTAAAGGTGTCTGCCATTATGCCCAGACATTTCTATTGTCCAAACATGTGTGCATGTCAGAGGTCGACATTGTATAATTAGTTCTCTTCTTCTACATGTTTCTGGGTTCCATGATTAAACCCAGGTTGTCATGTTTATGTTTCAAATTGTCACCCACTAGCGCAAAATAATTCAGTTTTTGTTTTGTTTTGTGAGGCAAAGTTTTTCTATGACTATCCCAGAACTACTATGTAGATTAGGCTGTCCTTGAACTCACAGATACCTGCTTGCCTCTGCTTCCAAAGTGTGGAGATCAAAGATGTATGTCCCTATTCCTGGCTCCCAATCATTAAGTTTTGACAAGACTATGTACTCCATATCTCTGGACTTTTCCAGTCCTCTCTTTAAATACTCAGACTAACAAACTGGGGTCTCATTCTGTAGATTGCCATACCAGGGTTGCCTCTGCATTCAGCTTAATGTCATCATCCCTAACTCATTGTCTACAATACAGGTAATCTCATGACACACAATTCTGATGGCATGGCTTGTTATTACAGCCTTTTAGTGGTTCTCTGTTCCCCCAGGATGCATTTCCATCTAGTCAGCTTGACTGCCAAAGGTTTTATTATGTCCCAACCTTGAAAATCTTGCTCTCCAGTCTTCTCTTTGCAAACTCCTTCCCTACCTTACTCCATTCTTAGGGTTGTAACCTCATCTAAATTACTTTTCCCTAAATATCCCTGCTCTGTACCGTGTCTGAGCCTTTGGGTCTGTGTATCTAGAACACTCTGACTTGTTCCTTGTGTATCTAGAACACTCATCTTTATTTCAGCTGCTTGTCTGGTATTGCTTTATGTATCACTTCTGTGGTCCTGTGGAAGTAGCCAGCACTGTCCTCCTGTCTAGCATTTGCCATTTCCTCTGGGATGAGAAAGTGGATGAGTGCACTGTCAGCATCTTATAAGAAGCAACTTCATATTTCCTGTGGAATTATATACCCTAGACCAACTCTCTGTTGAATAACCAATGCTCACATCTATAATAAACTTCTGATGTCACAAAAGGACTGCTTCTTCAGACATGCTTCTGGTCATTGCTCTGCTTTCCCTTAATGGTAACTCATCTCAGGAGATGGCTACAGCAGATAAGTAAAACATTAATTGAAAGGGGGACTCTATGATGCTGCTTTAATGAAGTCGTCATCTGTCATGAGAAAGAAATTTCTGATGATGTTTTGGGGTCACTTAAGTTTCTGTACATAACCACTCTTTCATTTTCCATAAATATCCCCAAAAAACAGGTTCATCAAGTTGCATTTTGATCGAACTACTATTTGGTACCCGTTCTGGCTAAACAGACATTTTATTTACAGCTCCCAGGAAAAGGCATTAAAACAAAAGTAGGACAGGAAGGTTAAGGAAGCAGAGCCAAGTGTGGTGGCACATTCCTGCAATCTCAGAACTTGGATGTAATAACACAGAACAAAAAAAAAGAACATTAAAAGATACAAAGAGTTTTTTGTCTCCTGTGTCCTGTAAACACCAGCTAGCCCTGCTGCAGTGCTGAGAAGTTCTATCCAGAGAGGTGAGTGGGTGCTCACCTGGGCTCTCTGTCCCAGAAGAGAGCACAGCTCCTCCCCCCTCAGCTTCTGCAGCAGGGTCTTTGGTGTTACACGGGACCGCTCCCTGCCCCCAGTGCTGCCGCCCTTTTGTCTCCTGGGTCCTGGAAATGCCAGCTATCCCTGCTGCAGTGCTGAGAAGTTCTATCCAGAGAGTGCTGAGGAGTTCTATCCAGAGAGTGCTGAGGAGTTTCATCCAGAGAGGAGGAGATGGGCAGGTGTCAATGCAAGAATTCCTCCAACAGCCTGAAAGGCAACATGACATCTCCAGAATCCAGGGATCATGAAACTAGAAGAATTGAACACCCTACTCCAGAAGAAATAGAAGAAATTGACTCTAAGCGGATCTTTATGAAAATAATAGAGGAACTTAAACAGGAGGTGAAAATCTACCGTAAAGAAATGGAGGATAAGTATAAAAAAAAGATTGAGGAAATGAGTAAAGAAATGGAAGACAAATATACCAAAAGGTTTGAAGAAATGAGTAAATCTGTAAATGAAATTCTGGGAAACCAAGAAAAAACAATCAAACAGGTAATGAAAACAGTTCAAGATTTGAAAACTGAAATGGAGTCAATGAAGAAATCACAAGCCGAGGACCGGCTGGCTATGGAAAATCTAGGTAAATGAACAGAGACTTCAGAAACAAGCATAACCAACAGAATACAAGAGATAGAAGAAAGAATCTCAGACTCTGAGGACACCATAGAGAAATTAAATGCTCTGACTAAAGAAAACAGCAAATCCAACAAATTCTCATCAGAAAACATTCAGGAAATGTGGGACACAATAAAAAAAACCAAATCTAAGAATACTAGGGGTAGAAGGAGAATTGCAGATCAAAGGTCCAGAAAATATATTCAACAAAATTATAGAAGAAAACTTCCCCAACCTAAAGAACGATATCCTTATGAAGGTTCAAGAAGCATACAGAACACCGAATAGGCTAGATCAAAAAAAAAAACAAAACATCCCCTCGCCATATAATAATCAAAACACAAAACATTCAGATTAAAGAGAGAATATTAAGAGCTGCAAAGGAAAAAGATCAAGTAACTTATAAAGGTAAACGTATCAGACTTACACCAGACTACTCCATGGAAACCATGAAAGCCAGAAGGTCCTGGATAGAGGTACTGCAGAAGCTAAGAGACCATGGATGCAAGTCCAGACTACTTAACCCAGCCAAACTATCGTTCACTATCAACGGAGAAAACAAAATATTCCAGGATAAAAACAAATTTAAATAATACGTCGCTACAAATCCAGCCTTACAGACAGTACTAGAAGGCAAATCACAACTAAAGGAATCCAACATTCCTAACACCGCCTACAATAACTCAGACATCTAGCAACCCTTCACAAGCAGAACTCAAAGAAAGGAAAAACATACACTCCACTACCCCCTCCCCCCAAAATAACCGGAGTCAACAACCACTGGTCATTAATATCACTTAATATCAATGGACTCAATTCACCTATAAAAAGGCACAGGCTTAGAGATTGGATACAAAAACAGGATCCCACATTCTGCTGTTTACAAGAAACACACCTCAACCACAAAGACAGACATCTACTTAGAGTAAAGGGCTGGGAAAAGGCTTGCCAAGCAAATGGACCTAAGAAACAAGCAGGTGTTGCCATTCTAATATCTAACAAAATTGACTTCAAACTAAAATCTATTAGAAGAGATAGAGATGGACATTTCATACTCATAACAGGAACAATTCATCAGGAGGAAGTCTCAATCCTGAATATCTATGCCCCTAATATAAAGGCACCCACTTATATAAAAGAAACACTTCTAGAACTCAAGGCAGTCATCAAACCACACACACTAATAGTAGGAGACTTCAACACACCTCTCTCACCAATGAACAGATCAATCAGACAGAAACCCAACAGAGAAATAAGAGAATTATTGGAGGTATTGAATCAAATGGACTTAACAGATATCTATAGAACATTCCACCCAAATAGGAAAGAATATACCTTCTTCTCTGCTGCCCATGGAACCTTCTCAAAAATTGACCACATACTTGGTAACAAAGCAAACTTCCACAGATACAAAAAAATATTAGTAACCACCTGTGCCTTGTCAGATCACCATGCATTAAAGTTAGAATTCAACAACAATGCTTCCCCCAGGAAGCCAATAAACTCATGGAAGTTGAACTGTCAACTATTAAATCACCCCTGGGTCAAGGAAGAAATAAAGAAAGAAATTAAAGTCTTCCTTGAATTTAATGAAAATAAAGACACAACATACTCAAACCTATGGGACACTATGAAAGCAGTGCTAAGAGGAAAGTTCATAGCACTAAGTGCCCAATTAAAGAAAACGGAGAAAGCGCACATTGGAGACTTAACAGCACACTTGAAAGAACTAGAAAAAAAAGAAGCTGATTCACCCAGGAGGAGTAGAAGACTGGAAATAATCAAACTGAGGGCTGAAATCAACAAAATAGAAACACAGAAAACAATCCAAAGAATCATTGAATCAAAAAGCTGGTTCTTGGAAAAATCAACAATATCGACAAACCCCTATCCAAACTAATCAAATGGCAGAGAGAGAACATGCAAATTAATAAGATCAGAAATGAAAAGGGGGACATAACCACAGACACAGTGGAAATTCAGAGAATCATTAGATCTTACTACGAAAGCTTATATGCCACAAAGTTGGAAAATGTAAAAGAAATGGACATTTTTTTAGATAAGTACCATATACCAAAGTTGAACCACGAACAGGTGAACAATCTAAATAGACCTGTTAGTCATGAAGAATTAGAAGCTGTTATCAAAAATCTCCCTACCAAAAAAAGCCCAGGACCAGATGGTTTCAATGCAGAATTCTACCAGAACTTCCAGGAAGAGCTAATACCTATACTCCTTAATGTATTCCACAATACAGAAACAGAAGAATCATTGCCAAACTCCTTCTATGAAGCTACAGTCACCCTAATACCAAAACCACACAAAGACAAAACCAAGAAAGAGAATTACAGGCCAATCTCACTCATGAAAATCGAAGCGAAAATTCTCAATAAAATACTGGCAAACCGAATCCAAGAACACATTAGAAAAATTATCCATTATGATCAAGTAGGCTTCATCCCAGAGATGCAGGGCTGGTTCAACATACGCAAATCTATCAATGTAATCCTTCATATAAATAAACTGAAAGAAAAAAAAACCATATGATCATTTCATTGGATGCTGAAAAAGCATTTGACAAAATTCAACACCCATTTATGATAAAGGTGTTGGAGAGACTGGGGATACAAGGATCATACCTAAATATAATAAAAGCAATATACAGGAAGACGACAGCTAACATCAAATTGAATGGAGAGAAACTCAAAGCCTTTCCACTAAAATCAGGAACATACAAAGCTGTCCACTCTCTCCATACCTCTTCAATATAGTGCTTGAAGTTCTAGCAATAGCAATAAGACAACATAAGGAGATCAAGGGGATTCGAATTGGAAAGGATGAAATTAAACTTTTGTTATTCGCCGACGATTTGATAGTGTACATAAGCGACCTCAAAAACTCTACCAAAGAACTCCTACAGCTGATAAACACCTTTAGTAATGTGGCAGGATACAAGATCAACTCCAAAACATCAGTGGCCCTCCTATACACAAAGGACAAAGAAGCAGAGAGGGAAATCAGAGAAACATCACCTTTCACGATAGCCACAAATAGCATAAAATATCTTGGGGTTACTCTAACCAAGGAAGTGAAAGACCTATTTGACAAGAACTTTAAGTCTTTGAAGAAAGAAATTGAGGAGGATACCAGAAAATGGAAAGACCTCCCCTGCTCTTGGATTGGGAGAATCAACATAGTAAAAATGGCAATTCTACCAAAAGCAATTCATAGATTCAATGCAATCCCCATCAAAATCCCATCAAACTTCTTCACAGACCTTGAGAGAACAATAATCAAGTTTATATGGCAAAACAAAAAACCCAGGATAGCCATAACAATCTTATACAATAAAGGAACTTCTGGAGGCATTACCATCCCTGACTTCAAACTCTATTACAGAGCTACAGTATTGAAAACAGCCTGGTATTGGCATAAGAACAGAGAAGTCGACCTATGGAATCGAATAGAAGACCCGGATATTAACCCACAAACCTATGAACACCTGATTTTCGACAAGGGAGCTAAAGGTATACAATGGAAGAAGGAAAGCATCTTCAACAAATGGTGCTGGCATAACTGGATGTCAACCTGTAGAAGAATGAAAGTAGATCCATATCTATCACCATGCACAAAGCTCAAGTCCAAATGGATTAAAGACATCGACACTAGTCTGTCCACTTTGAACCTGATAGAAGAGAAAGTGGGAAGTAGTCTACAAGATATAGGCACAGGAGGCCACTTCCTAAGTAGGACCCCAGTAGCACAGACAATAAGAGAAACAATGAATAAATGGGACCTACTGAAACTGAGAAGCTTCTGTCTAGCAAAGGACACTGTCAGTAAGACAAAAAGGCTGCCTTCTGACTGGGAGAAGGTCTTCACCAACCCCTCATCAGACAAAGGTCTGATCTCCAAAATATACAAAGAACTCAAGAAACTAGGCACTAAAACTCTAATTAACCCAATTAAAAAATGGGGTACTGAACTGAACAGAGAATTCACAACAGATGAACTTCGAATGGCCTGAAGACACTTAAGGTCATGCTCAACCTCCTTAGCGATCAGGGAAATGCAAATCAAAACCACTTTGAGATACCATCTTACACCTGTCAGAATAGCCAAACTCAAAAACACCAATGATAGCCTATGCTGGAGAGGATGAGGAATGAGGGGAACACTCATCCATTGTTGATGGGAATGCAAACTTGTGCAGCCACTGTGGAAATCAGTGTGGTGGTTTCTCATGAAACTGGGAGTCAACCTCCCTCAGGACCCAGCAATTCCACTCTTGGGAATATACCCAAGAGATGCCCTAACATACTACAAAAGCATTTGTTCAACTATGTTCATAGCAGCACTATTTGTAATAGCCAGAACCTGGAAACAACCTAGGTGCCCCTCAATAGAAGAATGGTTAAAAAAGGTGTGGAACATATATACATTAGAGTTTTACTCAGCGGTAAAAAACAATGACATCTTGACTTTTGCATGCAAATGGATAGAAATAGAAAACGCTTTACTGAGTGAGGTAAGCCAGACCCAGAAAGAGGAATATGGTATGTATTCACTCATAAGTGGATTCTAACCGTAATTAAAGGTCTTTGAGCCTATTATTCGTGATCCTAGAGAAGCTAAATAAGAAGGTGAACATGACAAAAATCATGTAGCTATCCTGGAGATTGGAAATAGACAAGAGTGCCAGGTAACCTCGGGTGCAAGGGGGTGGGGGGCTGTTGGAAGGGGTGAGGGTTAGAGAGTAGGGAGTAGTGGAGGAATGGGGAAAGATCGGGGGAATGGGATGGTGTGGGAGGGAGAATGGATAGATACGGGATCAGGGAAGTATATACCTCAACTAAGGGAGTCATTTTAGGGATTACAAGAGACTTGAGTATAAAGGGGATCCCAGGTCCAAGGAGAGATCCCCAGATTCTTCTCTGGACAGAGGAGAGGGTGCCTGACCCGGCCTTGGCCCACAACCATACTGATGAACATTTTGCATATCACCATAGAACCCTCATCTGGCGATGGAGGGAGATGGAGGTGGAGACCCACGTCGAAACACTGGACCTAGCTCCCTAGGTCCAAAGGAGAGGCAGAAGAAAGGAGAACCTGAACAAAGAAGGCAAGAGCAGAGGAAACCTTCATCCGACGTTGGATGGCGATACAGACGGAGACCCATATTGGAGCACCGGACGGAGCCCTCCACGGTCCAAATGAGGAGCAGAAGGATGAAGAAAATGAAAAAAGAAATCAGGACTGCGATGGGCGCCATCACCCACTGATACAAGGGGACTGATGTAATGAGAATTCACCAAGGCCAGCTGGACTGGAACTGAACGAGCACGAGATCTAACCAGATTCTCTGAATGTGGCCGGATTCTCTGGATGTGGCTGGCCTGGAGTCTTTCTGAAAAGCCATTGACAATGACACTGGGACTTGTTTCCTCTGCATATACTGGATTTTTGGGATCCAGTCGGTTTGGATACTCACCTTCCTGACCTGCAGGGAGGGGGGAGGAACGTGAACTTCCCACAGGGCAGGAAACCCTGACTGCCCTAAGGGACAAAGAGGGAGGAGGAGAGGGAGTGGGGGGAGTGGGAGGGTGTTGAGAAGAGGGGCGGAAATGGAAACTTTTATAATTTAATAAACTTTAAATAAATAAATAAATAAATGAATGAATAAATAAACCAGTTCTTTAATGGCGGAATTGGCCCCTGTGCAGGTTGTAAATCAGGCTTGCCCTCTTTGTTATGGGAATGTAGCTGGCTAATCCTGAGGGACAAACTTTTATGTTTTATCATACTAATCTCTAACAGGCAATGTTAGAATCCCCTTACCTTTGGGGTATTTGGGATGCAGTTCTCCCTTACCTAAATTTTGCTTTGTGACTTAATGTTTCCCAAGAACTGGTAATTCCTTATACCATCAATTCTACTCTTCTACATCACAGATTAGCAGTGGAGTGCTACTCTATACAGAAAATACTGTTTACCAGCTTCACAGAATTAACTCCGGATGGATTCTAAACCTAAATATTAAATGTTCAAGGCGCAGGACTTCTGGAAGATACTAGACAGACCAGGGGTATGTGATGTTGGCAAATCTATGTTCCATTGCAACAATACAAGCACTAAGGGAGCCCACATTTCACAGTGAAGTCAAGAGCAATGGTATTTCAAAGCACAGTCCCATTTCCAAATCTCTGAACAGGCTCAGTAAGGATAGTGAGGTTACTCAGAGCCTGCCAGCCAGCTCTGGATTTTCAAAGAACATGCAGATTTATGCATGTTCAGGCAGACCCTGCTGGGGCTTGCAGGACCAGCAGGACCAGGCAGAAACAGGATGAACTCTGCATCTAGTCACCTGCTCCCACCCGGCCAGAGGAGGATGCAGCACACTGTCTCCCATGGCTCAACTAGCCACTTCTCCCGGTCTGAGAATAGCCCCAAACTCACCACATTGCTGTTTTCCAACTTGCCCATGCTCCTTTTTCAGCTTCCTGCACTCACAGCAGAGCACACAAAACCACTGACTCCAACTTCTCTTCAAAGTCAAGCTTGAAAATGGCTGCTATCTCTGGAAGAATCCTGCACAACTTCTTACTGGCAGGTCACCTGGAGGGTCTGATTGGCTAGTAAGGCCTGAGTGACAGAGCACCTCCCATAGAGTTATACTGTACTTAAAGACATAGTTCACCTGGGTGGTGATGGTGGTGGTGCATGCCTTTAATCCCAGTGTGAGGGAAGCAGAGGTAGGTGAATATCTTTGATTTCTAGACCAGCCTGGTCTACAAGAGCGAGTCACAGGAAAGGCTCCAAAGCTATGGAGAAACCCTGTCTCAAAAGACAATAGATAGATAGATAGATAGATAGATAGATAGATAGATAAATAGATCTATCGATCTACAAGACCTAGTTCCAGGACAGGCTCCAAAGGTGCAGAGAAACCCTGCCTTAAAAAACTAAAAATGTTTTTTAAAAAAATTAGGAAAGAAAGAAAGAAAAGAAATCTGCAAGAGCTAGTTCCAGGAAAGGGTCCAAAGCTACAGAGAAATCTTGTCTTGAAAAACAGAAAATTAAGTTATTAATTAATTAAAAAATTAAAAAAAAAATTTAAAGACACAGCTCAATGGTTACTGACCCTGCCTTTCATTCCAAAGACCTTTTCTAAATTAGCAGAGATGCATTTCCATAGCATGCTCCCCTGACTCCAATAACAAACCCTGCCCTATTCATGCACTCCACAGGCACTTCCCAGTCTTCTCCTTGACACTACAATATAGTATGTCCCTGTCCCACAGGTGGAAGGATGCCCAGAATATTAACAGCTAAAGGGAGATTTAAAGATACAAAAGGAGATATTTGTTATTGTGAGACCCTCACCCTGTGGGGGCCAGCCATGAAAGCTAAGTCTGGGCAGGTCATCCAAAGGAAGTTCTTTACTTCCAACCATTATCACCTGGGACTCTGGCCATCATTAAATTTCAATAGAGTCTGGAGTCTCAATAGATTACCCTGAGACAATGCCTTGCAGGCTGAGATTACCCAATCTCTCCCCAAGTGTAGACCATTCAAAGGAAATTCCTAGCATTCCAAGCACTGAAGGAGGTAGGAAAAGCATGGGAATTATTTCCAAAACAATGCTTTTCCAAAACACAAGAAGCACGTGAATTTTACTAAGGGGGTCTCTACACATTTATGTAGAGTTCTGTCTATTCCTAAACACGTTCAGTTAACAAATCCATTTCTGAACATGATGACAATGTAAAAGCGGGACATTCTCACTTCAAAGTCATGTAGAAAGATATAAATTATAAAAATAATGTAAAGAAATGCCTCTGGCATGTTCATCATTGGAGTTCTCCTTTTGTGACACTTTCTAAATTTACAACCACAAGGTCTTAACTGAAAATCAGGTAAATGACACAGTGAAAGAATACTGCTTGGAGCCTATGTGACCTGTCAGTCTTGATGTTTGAGCTAAAAGATAACTGTACCAATGCCACAATTCTTGGAGATACAAAAGACAAAGAACATAAATACAAAAAAAAACTTCAAGGAAAGGTCACATAACAGCACTGTGTACTCTGCTCTTAGATGGACGATTATGATGAACTCTATTAACCTCAGAATAAAGCTGCTTTCACCAATGAGCAGACTGCCTTGGCAGAAGACCACAACTATTTCCTTGCAAGATCAGAAAGAATTCATTTTAACTAACAATGGCTGTTGTCTCAGGACTGTGACATCATTGTAGAGAATTCTATTTTTTCCTTTCTCTAACTTTAAAAAAATCAATAGTTTTATGGGTGTTTTGAAAGCATGTGTCTGTGCACAGTACTTACAGAGGTCAGAAAATGGAGCTTGTGATTAAACTGGACACTGTGAATGTGGCTGACAATGAAGGCTGACTGAGAAGCCAAGGACGATGGCACTGGGTTTTGATTCTAGTGCATGTACTGACTCTGTGGGAGCCTGGTTTGTTTGTATGCTCACCTATATAAACCAGGATGGAGGGGAGAGGTTCATGGACTTCCAATGGGGTGGGGAGCCCTGACTGCTCTTAGGACTAGAGAGGGAGGGTGAGGTGGAGAGGGGGAGGGGAAAGGGAGGCGGGGAGGAGGTAGACATTTTTAATAAATAAATAAATATATAAGTAAAAAAAATAAAACTAAATATTGTTTATGAAAAAAAGAAGGCAGAAGATACCTAGGATTGGAGTTACAGCAAATGGTTAGCTACCTTGTTGGTTCTGGGAATGGAACCTTGGGATCTGTAACCACACCCAGTCCTCTTAATTACTGAGCCATCTCTCTAGGCCCTCTTTTTATTCAAAACTTATTCCCATAATTGTGTGGGAGGTCCTTCTGACTCTATGTGGATTTTATTTGTTAATGAATAAAGAAAACTGCCTTGGTCAATAGCATGGGATGAAGAAGGCAGAGTTAGGGGAAACCATGGAGCTGCCAGAGACAGACACTGGTTGGCATCTAGCTGGCAAGCTACAGTCATGTGGTGATACACAGATTAATAGAAATGGGTTAAATTAATATGTAAGAGTTAGCTAATAAGAATCTAGAGCTAATGGGCCAAGCCATTATTTAATTAATACGGTTTTATCTGTGATTATTTTGGGTCCACAGAGAAATCCTGGCTACCGCACCAGCACGGTCTGGAACCACAAGTCTCGGCGGAGGGTGTCCAGGTTGAATGAAATCCAAAGAGCTCGAGGTTGAGGTGGAACGGCAGCTCCTTTATTGTTCTGCTGGGAATAGCTTTTATACCATGACACCAAATGGGGAGGGGGCGGCGAAGGGACTGTCACCTGACCCAAGGAGGGACTCTCCCCTGACCCCAGTAGGGGTCAAGGACTGATCTCATGCATTCAACCTTCACCCGTCCCCAGTAGGGACTGTCACCTTACCCCAGCAGGGATCAAGGAATAATCACGTGCACTCAAACTTCCTCATCCAACTCTAGGAGCAGAGGGAAGTTATGATTCTTTGCAGATAAGCACCTCGAATGGGGGCAGGGAAATATAACTCGGGGTAGCAATTCCCACACCCATCTAGAAAAACAAAAAATTAATTAATTAACTAATTAAATAAAAATTTCAAAAATGAAAATTAAAGACACAGCTCAATGGTTCCTGACCCTGCTTTTCATTCCAAAGACCTTTTCTAGATTACCAGAGTTGCGTTTCCATAGCATGTTCCCCTGGCTCCAATAGCAGACCCTGCTATCTTCCTGTTCTCTTCAGGAACTTCCCATTCTTATCCTTGACACTACAATATAGTATGTCCCTGTCCCACAGGTGGAAGGATGCCCAGAATATTAACAGCTAAAGGGAGGTTAAAGAAACAAAAGGAGGTATTTTTTCTTGAGAGACCCTCACTCTGTGGGAGCCAGTCATGAAAGCTAAGTCTGGGCATGTCATCCAAAGGAAGTTCTTTACTTCCAACCATTATCACCTGGGACTCTGGCCATCAATAAATTTAAATGGAGTCTGGAGTCTTAATAGTTTACTTTGAGACAATGCCTGGCTGGTGGAGATTACCTAACCCCTACCCAAGAACAGACCATTCAAAAGAAATTCCTAGCATTCCACCACTTTAGATAGACACACCTACCAGCACTTCACCAGGACACCCTAGACAAATGTCAGCCAATCAAATGTCAGCCTGAACCTCAGAGATCCCCCTCACTATAGTGTTCTGTCTCTTTAAGAGATAAGCCATGCCCACTCCCTCCCCCACCCCCTGAGCCAGGTCTTCCTTCCTGCTTGCAGCCTTTGTCTCTCTCTTTTTTTCCTTCTTCCTCTCAATGAGGCAGCTTCTGCTTCTCCCCACTTTCTCCCATCCCCTGCTTCTGTCTCTCCCTTCTCTCTCATCTCTTCTCTCTCTCTGCTCTTCTCCCCCTTTTCCCTTCCCCTCCATAATCCACCTAATAAATATTCAACCTCATTCTGCATGGTGTGCCTATCCATCTGTCTCTCACCTGCCACCACCATATAGCTCTCCACCGGGGACCAGCCTCCTTCAGAGACCTGTGGCATGGTCTCAGTGCTGTCCCTGCCAGGGACTTGCTGCTTTTGGGACCCACTGCCCACTGCCTGCCACCACTGGGATTCTTGCAGCAATTTTTAATAATCCATTACACTCACCCCCACCTTTACTACTATAAAAACCCTATTCTAATTGAGCTCCGAACTCTCCAGTTATTCCAGTACCTTGGAAATGTGGAGAGACCGAGTTTGCAAACTTGATTGAAATAAAGGCTCTTTGCTTTTACATATGGGACTCAGTCTCCTTTGTTGGCTTTTTGGGGGGACCCACGGATTTGGGCATAACACACCCCTCATTCTCAAAGGGATGAGAAAGATTTTCCTAGCAAAATGTTATAAAATTAGAAACTAGCTTCATGTTCCAGGAAAGACAGTGGCCTTCCCCAAAAGATAGTTGCCTTCTCCCTCCCATTTGGAAAATTCCAAAGCACAAGGACACCCAGCCACCTGGCTGGTGGGGACTGATAAAGATGGCCTGATTTAGGGCCAGGGTAGCCTTGCTTTGAAAACAAAGAACAAGCTGACAAAATAGGATGGGAGAGGGAGCAAAGATCTTGCACCCATGCCAAACCCTGGTGATGGCTTAAGGGCTAGCTTGTAGTGTACCTTTAAAAAAGCAAACCCAAGGGAGGGACTCTGAACTCCTCTCCACCTTGCTGTGATGGTGTGTTGGAGACAGTTCTGAACTAGTTTGTATTACAATAATAATAAACATTGCTTATTGCAGTCTGGGTTACTCTGGTTTCTGGTGTTCTCTCTGGGGGTCATAATTTGGGCACAACAAGTGTGTGAGAGCATACTGAGGACAAATGAACTGAAGGTAACTTTTACCTGGTTGTTACAGGGACTTCAGATAACCAGGAAAGAAAAGCAAGAACTAGATCACAGATTAAGGAAAGATAATAAGTCTTTCTCCCACCAGAAAGCTGCATGATATCTCCATTTTTTTGGAGTTTTATTTCTGAAATTCAAAACAAACTGTTGACAAATGGATAATAATAAAGAATAGTCTTCAGGGCAAGTTGAATACTTAGAGAATAATGAGACTAGGAGAAAAGTGTTTATGAGCACTAATGCCATCACATCTTCCTCAATGGGCAGGTGAAAAAACCCGCAACAGCATTATTCAAAGTTGTCTACATGAATAGGACTGGTAGGATGAATTGCTCCATATATATAGAAAGTGGAATTATTAGACTGTCTTACAATTTGTAGTTCAGGTAATCCAAATATGACTGCCTAACAATAGAAATTTAAGGAATCTAGTAATCTATTCCTCTCTTCCTCTCTCTCTCTCTTCCTCTCTCTCTCTCTCTCTCTCTCTCTCTCCCTCTCTCTCTCTTTATTTTTTCTCTCTCTATCTCTCTTCTTCTTCTTCTTCTTCTTCTACTTCTTTTTCTTCTTCTTCTTCTTCTTCTTCTTCTTCTTCTTCTTCTTCTTCTTCTTCTGCTGCTGCTGCTGCTGCTGCTGCTGCTGCTGCTGCTGCTGCTGCTGCTGCTGCTCCTTTACCCAAAGACTGGTCTCTGCACCTTTTCTCATGTTCCCTTTACCCTAATAAAAAAATCCCTTCATGTGAGCTCTCCTTTTGTGACACTTCTTAAATTTACAACAACAACGGCTTAGCTGAAAATCAGGTAAATGACACAGTGAAAGAATACTGCTTTGGAGCCTATGTGACCTGTAAATGTTGATGTTTGATCTAAAAGATAACTGTACCAATGCCACAATTCTCACAGATACAAAATATAGAGAAAATAAATACAAAAAATTCAAGGAAAAATTACTTAGCAGCACTGTGTACTCTGCTGTTAGATGGATGGTTATGATGAACTCTATTAACCTCAGAATAAAGCTGCTTTCACCAATGAGCAGTCTGCCTTGGCAGAAGACCACAACTGTTTCCAGGCAAAATCAGAAAGAATTCATTTTAACTAACCCTGGCTGCTGTCTCAGGACTCTGACATCACTGTAGAGAATTCTATTCTTTCCTTTCTCTAACTTTAAAAAATCAATAGTTGTATGGGTGTTTTGCCAGCATGTGTGTGTGCACAGTACTTACAGAGGTCAGAAGAAGGCAGGAGATGCCTGGGATTGGAGTTACAGCAAATGGTTAGCTACCATGTAGGTTCTGGGAATGGAACCTTGGGATTTGTAACCACACCCAGTTCTCTTAATTACTGAGCCATCTCTCTAGGCCCTCTTTTTATTTAAAACTTATTTCCATAATGGTGTGGGAGGTCCTTCTGTCTCTATGTTTACTGGTTAGTTAATAAAGGAAACTGGCTTGGTCTATGACATGGAAGGAATAAGGCAGAGTTAAGAGAAACCATGGAGCTGCCAGAGACAGAAACTGGTTGGAATCTAGCTGACAAGCCACAGTCATGTGGTGATACACAGATTAATAGAAATGGGTTAAATTACTATGTACGAGTTAGCCAATAAGAATCTAGAGCTAATGGGCCAAGCAGTTATTTAATTAATACAGTTTGATGTGTGATTATTTTGGGTCTAATTTAGCTGGCAGCCAGGAATCAACTAGCAGCCTCTCTATACCACCATAAAATGATAATTAACAGATATTGCACCACTTTTCCCTTTTATCTCTTCATTCTCTCCTTTCCCAAATCCTTTCCAATTTCTTTCTTGATTTTTATTACTTTACAAATAATACCAATCAAAATTCCCACTTCCTCTCCTCCTCCCACGTGTTTCCTATTCCCCTCAACCTCCCCCGACCTTCTCCAGTCATAAGAGAGGGAAGGGTACCCTGTTCTGTGGAAAGTCTAAGGCCCTCCCTCCTACATCCAGGCTTAGGAAGGTATGCATCCAAAGAGAGTAGAATTCCAAAAAAAGCCAGTATGTGCAGTAGAGACAAATCCCAGTGCCATTGTCCTTGGCTCCTCAGTCTGCCCCAATTGTCAACCACAACCACAATCACAATAGAAACACAGAAAACAATTCAAAGAATCAATGGAACAGAGCTGGTTCTTTGAGAAAAATCAAGAATATCAACAAACCCCTATCCAACTAATCAAAAAGCAGAGAGAGAACACATAAATTAACATGATCAGAAATGAAAAAAGAGTCATTGCCAAATTCTTTTTATGAAGCTACAGTTACTCTGATAGAAAAAGCCACACAAAGACTCAACCACGAAAGAGAATTACAGACCAATCTCACTCATGAACATTAATTCAAAAATTCTCAATATAATTCTGGCAAACTGAATCCAAGAACACATCAAAAAATTTATCCATTATGATCAAGTAGGCTTCATCACATAGATGCTGGGCTGGTTAAACATATGGATATCTATCAATGTAATTCATCATATAAATGAACTGAAAGAAAAAACCATATGATCATTTAATTAGATGCTGAAAAAGCATTGGAGAAAATTCAACACCCCTTTGTGATAAAGGTCTTGGAGAGACTAGGGATACAAGGATCATACCTAAATATAATAAAGCAATATACAGCAAGCCGACAGCTAACATCAAATTAAATGGAGAGTATCTCAAAGGAAGTGAAAGATCTATTTTACAAGAAGTATAAGGCTTTAAAGAATGAAATTGAAGAGAATACCAGAAAATGGAATGATCTCCCTTACTCTTGGATTGGTAGGATCAACATAGTAAAAATGGCAATTCTACAAAAAGTAATCTATAGATTCAATACAATCCCCATCAAAACACCAACAAAATTCTTCACAAACCTTGAGAGAACAATAATCAACTTTATATGGAAAAATAAAAAACCCAGGATAGCCAAAACAATCCTACACAAGAAAGGAACTTTCAGAGTCATCACCATTCCTGACTTTATACTCTATTCCAGAGCTACAGTAATGAAAACAGCTTGGTACTGGCATATAAACAGAGACATTGACTAATGGAATCAAATCAAAGACACAAACCTATGAACACCAGATTTTTGACATAGGAGCTAAAATTATACAATGGAAGAAAGAAAGCATCTTTAACAAACAGTGCTGGCATAACTGGATGACAACCTGTAGAAGAATGAAGATAGACCCGTATCTATCAATATGCACAAAACTCAAGTCCAAATGGATTAACGGTCTCAACATAAATCTGACCACATTGAACCTGATAGAAGAGAAAGTGGGAAGTAGTCTACAAAACATGGGCACAGGAGACCACTTCCTAGGTAGAACCTCAGTAGCACAGACAACCAGAGAAACAATGAGTAAATGGACCTTCTGAAATTGAGAAGCTACTGCAAAGCAAAGGATACTGTTAGAAAGCCAAAAGCCTACCTTCTGACTTGGAGAAGATCTTCACCAACCCCTAATCAGACAAAGGTCTGACCTCCAAAGTATATAAAGAACTCAAGATACTAGTCATTAAAACTCTAATTAACCCAATTAGAAATTGGGTACTGAACTCAACAGAGAATTCTCAACAGAAGTTCATATTGCCAAAAGATGCTTAAGGTCATGTTCAACTTCCTTAATGATCAGGGAAATGAAAATCAAAACAGCTTTGAGATACCATCTTCCACCTGTCAGAATGGCTAAACTCAAAACACAAATGATAACCTGTTCTGGAGAGGATGTGGAGTATGGAGAACACTCATCCATTGCTGGTGGGAATGCAAACTTGTACAATCATTTTGGAAATAAGTATGGTGGTTTCTCAGAAAATTGGGAGTCAACCTTCTTCAAGATCCAGCAATACCACTCTTGAGAATATACCCAAGAGATGCCCAATGATAGTACGAAAGCATTTGTTCAGCTAGGTTCATAGAAGCATTATTTGTAATAGCCAGAACCTGGAAATAACCTAGATGTCCCTCAATAGAAGAATGGATAAGGAAAGTGTGGCACATATACACATTAGAGTACTACTCAGTGGTAAAAGAAAAAAAAAAGACATCTTGAATTTGCAAGCAAATGGATGGAAATAAAAAACACTCTCCTGAGTGAGATAACCCAGGCACAAAAGATGAATATGGTATGTTCTCACTCTTTAGTGGACTCTAGCCATAAACAAAGGACATTGAGCCTATCGTTCACAAGCCCAGAGAGCCAAATAACAAGGTGAACCCAATGAAAAACATATATACATCCTTTATGAAATTGGAAGCAGACAAGATCGACTGGGAAAAGTTGGGAACATGGGGTGGGCGTGGTGTGGGGAGAAGATGAGAGCATGAGAGAGAAGGGAGAAGTTGAAGATTGGGGACAGCATGTGGCAGTGGGATTGTTGATGTGGAGGAAAGGCGGATATGGGAGCTGGGAAGAAGACATCTTAATTAATTGAGCCATTGTAGGGTTGGCAAGAGACTTTGCTCTAGCGGGGATCCCAGGTCCTAAGATCTATCCCCCAAATACCCAAATGGTGGCCCACAGCCACCTGTAACTCTAGTTCCAGGGGACCCAATGCCTTCTTCTTGCTTTTCCAGACATGAAGCAGGCATGCAGTACATAGATAATTCATGCCGTCAGGACACCTAAATAAAGAATGAATAAAAAAGTTTATGATTTTATCCTTAAGGTCATGAACACATTAAACAAACAGTAAAAATAGTTTAAAGGAAGACATGCAACAACTAGAAAGACTTTTTGCTCAATAATCAATGCCGATTCCCTTCCAGCAGATTGCAGCCTGATGGGGCTTCTGGCAAAGCTGAGGATGACCTCACAGACAGTGGGAGGTGTGAAAATTCGCCATTCTGTGAACTTCTTGGAATACTTATCACTTCAACTACACAGCTTCACTGGGGCTTTGGTCACAGGTTGAAAGATGTGCAGGATTCCCTCTGTCAAATACCCCTGTTGGAATGGCTCTTATTCCTTTTCCCACACTCCAAACTATGGGTACAATAGACAATTGAATGTTTTCTCTATTTTAAAAAATATTTTAATCTTCATTAGAGATAAGAGCTTTACCTCTTGTCAGAGAGGCAGGCCTTTGGGTAAATATTATGGCTTCAAATGTAGTGTTTCTGTGTCATCCTGAGTGTGTGAATGAGTGGGTCTCTGTGCCTGTGTCTGTTTCTTGTGTGTCTTCTAAGGTAGGTTCTTCTCTTTTTGATGGTTTACTTTGTCCTATCCTGTTGTGTTAGATTTGCTTTATCTCAAATTTTATTTTATTATTATTCCTTAGAAGCCTGATTGGTTCTAATGAGAGGCAGAAAGGGAGTGGACCTGGATAGCAGGATGTAGGGAGGGACCGGGAGGAGTAGAGAGCAGAATCCCTAATCAGGCTATATATGTGAAAGCAAACAACCTATTGTCAGTAACAGAAAAAAATGAAATGCATCTACTATGACGTTATCATTATTATCCTTCCATGGCCTCCTGGAATACTGCTCTCTTTTGTTTCTTTTAGATTTATTTATTTTATTTTATGGGTATGGGTGTCCTGTTCAAATGTGGGTATGTGCACCATGTTAAGGGCTTGGTGTCCAGAGTCCAAATGAGGGTGTCAGATCAGTTATGGATGGTTGTGAGTCTTCATGTGAGTGCTGGGAATGGAACCCAGGCCTTCTGCAAAATGGCCAGTGCTCGTACCCACAGAGCAACCCCTCAAGTCCCAGCAGTGCCTTTTTCATGAAGTCCCTTGGAAGACAACAATTTCTTCCTGCTGTAAACAGGTCAAGTTCAAGACTTGTTGGTGGCCTTCAATGTTAGCTTCTGTGTATTGTATATGGGTTATTGTTCTACATGTGCCTGAAGGAGGGAACTGCACATGGTTTAGCTAGGAGCATTATGTGCCTTCTAGCGCAGGGTTGTGCAAGTGTTGAATGAATTGTTTTGCTGAACTATACTTTCGTGTGTGATGGTGGTTTTAAGTACCAGTGTCACTGGGTATAGAGTGGAGTGTTCAGAGATTTAGAGACACATTATTCTGGGTGTTCTGTGAGGTAGTTTTGGATGAAATTAACATTTAAATGGGTCCATTAGGTATAGGCACTTGCTCTTCCTAATGTGGGTTGGCCTTGTGCAATCAGTTGAAGACCCTACTAGAAAGAAAGGGATAACCCTTCCCTGGCTTAGAGACCTGCTCATGCATATCTGTCTGTCTCTAAACCGAGATTTTCTTTTATTTTGGTTTTTTTGGTTTTTGTTCCTGCTTCCAGACTCTGTTTTAAATGTCACTTCTCCCTGGATCTTGAGCCTGCTATTCTCTGGGCACAAACCATTAGAGCTCTCTTGTATGTTTAGCTTATGGACCCACTTTGATTCATGATCCTATTGTTGAGTATCTATGGAGAGTTCTAATGATAACACATAGCATTTGAATTTTAGATGTATTTCAGAGAAGGAAGAAGAACTTTATCTACCATTCCTATGCCTGCATTGACAGAAGGCAGTTTTGAAAATGATGCTAATCTTTGATGCATTCAACTACTGAAATTCTCAGTAGCTGAACTTCTCACCCTATCCATGGATTCAGGCATATAAGACTGAGGTTGTAACCTTGGCCACCACTATAATATTTGCTTCAGGCCTACTTTGCTCTTCACTGAAGGAATGTTCTCCTCACGTCTGAGTGATTTTCCCTGCCCTACCTCATACGATACCTAACTAAGTGAGGCAGACTGGCCAGCTTTGTGTCTATTGGAAAAATAAGACTGGCCAAGTGATTCATGTGGTGTTGCAAAGCAGTCTAATTTCAGAATCACTTGCTAAATGAATTGATAATTTCAGGCCTGGGGAAGACAGTCTTAGAGTAACTGCACCATGTGCTTGTGGTGGAGACTTCCTCCAGGAGCCTCAGGGTCAGCACCTTGTGCACTTACCACATTCCTGTTCCTGCATGTGAAGGCACAGCCTCCCCTAAACAGCACCAGAGAAACACTGCCACAGAAGATGCACTGAAAGCCTAGGGCTTAGATGAAAGGAGAGATGGCAGGAATACAATGCCAACACTCCAGAGGCTGAGGTAGGAGTGTTGTTCGAAGATAGCCTGTGCTATGTAGGTGAAATGCTATTTTAAACCCACAAAATAAACCAATCAAGTGAAACAAAAAAAAGAGCAAAAGGCTTCCCCTCCCTTTTTAAACCACACATTTGAAAAGAATGGTGACAGAATCAGCTACGTACACATCTCTGTTGCAGTTTTAAAGGCAAGGCAATGGTGGCACATGCCTTTAATCCCAGTGGGCACACTAATTTGCCATAGAGGCCAGGTGGTAGGGTACATGCCTTTAATCCCAGTATTAGAAAGGAATATAAGGTGGAAGGAGACGGGCCTCAAGCTCAGTCTTAGTCTCAGTCTGAGGATTTGTGAAGGCAGGATCTACCATTTTGGTCTGAAGTAGAGGTAAAAGCCGGTGGTTAGCTCTTTTGCTTTTCTGATCTTGAGCTTGAATGCCAATGTCTATCTCTGGGTTTTTATTAATGGTGCCATACAAGTACTCTACCAAATGAGAATCACCAGCCACAGATGGCTGTGTCTTGAATTTTGCTTGTATTTTCTTACAGTTTGATAGCTTCAGGTCTTTCAAAGTCTGGGTTTCACTTTGAATTTGTTTTAGTGCAGTGTAAGAGATATGGATCTAGTTTCCTTCTTGTCTGTGTGACTATCAAGAGCACCATTTGTGGGAGAGGTTTCTCTCCCAATGTAAGTTTGTTGTTATTGTTACGGTTTTGAGACAGGCTCTCTATGTAGTATAACTCTTTCCTAGAGCTTCCTGTGTAGACCAGGATTGTGGAATGACTAAGCCTGATAAGGCTGACAGTCAGCTGGTCTAGACCAATAGTAAAGAGCATTTGTGGTAGCTATCTTCTGAACGTCAGCCTGGGTCTGCCAGAGGGTCTTGACCACAGCAGCTAAGTCTGACAGGAGATGGTGTTGGCCATCCACATCACTTCAGCTGGTTCTCTGTCCTGGGCAAAGTGTGGAATATACAAGGCTTACCCCTTCCTAAAATAAACCAAACTTGTTTCAACCTGTTCTTTGTGCTTGTATCATTGGTACTGAGCCTACTTTTGGCTGGGACCCTGCAACACAGGCTAACCTTGGATTCACAGATAAGCCATCTGCCTCTGCTCCTGAGTCCTAAGATTAAAAGTGTGCACTACCATTCCCTACCTAATGTATGGTTTTAATAGCTTTGTTAGAAACAAGGCAGTGGTGGCTGTGTCAGCTCATTTCTAGATCTCCTGTTGTATTTATTGGCTCTGCATTTCTGTCTTTGTATGAGTGCCATTTTCTCTTTGTTTCTATGATTCCATTGCAGAGTTTGGAGATCAAATAATTTGACGCCTATGTGATTAGAATAGTTTTGGTTCTTTAAGATCTCTCGGGCTTCTGTATATACCTCAGGACCTGTTTTGTTGTTCTAGGAAGAGTACTATTCAGATTTTGATGGAATGTATTGAATGTGTTGAATGGAACACGTAGGCAACCTACTGTAATACAGACATTTTTCCTAAATTAATTCTACTCATCCCTGAGCATGGAGACTGTTCTGTTTTCTACTGTCTAATTCAGTTTATTCTGATGTTTTCATTGAGAGATCTTTCACATCTTTGGTTGGGCATAGTCTTAGTTTTTTTGGTTTTATTTTTCATTTATTTTTGTGACACTATTGTGAATGTGATTTCAGCTCCTGTTGGTTACTGGGCTTTGCTTGTTGATTTTATCTTGGTTCTTTACTGAAAGTGCTTATCAGATCTAAGAGGTTTTGGGGAGTCACTTAGGAATAGGGTGAATGTAGCTCTTCCTTTCTTACATTTATTTCCTTTTGTTTCTTTCCATAGTCTTACTGTTGTAACTCAGGCTCCAAGCACTATACTGAGTATGAGTGAAGAGACTGAGTACCCCTGTCTTCATCGAGATTTTCAGGGAAAAGCCCTGAGTTTCCCTGTAGTTTGATGTTGGCAGTGTATCATCTGCATTGAACCTTTGTCATGTGACACACATTCCTTAAACTCCTAGCTTCTTGAATGCTTTTGATGGAGGGTTGCTGAACTTTGTGAAGGCTTTCTGAACATATTAATGTGGTTATGTGATTTATTTCCTTATCTCAATTTATGTACTGCATTATTTTTCTTGATTTACACATGTTGAATCAGTTATATGGGAGGCTTTACAGATATTCATGTTATCTTTCTTTCTTTCTTTCCTTATTTATTTATTTATTAACAATTTCTACCTCCTCCCTGCCTCCCTTTTCCCTCCCCCTCTCCACCTCTCCCTCCGTCTCTAGTCCTTAGAGCAGTCAGGGTTCCCTTCACATGAGAAGTCCAAGGTCCTCCCCTATCCATCTAGGTCTATAATGGTGAGCATCCAAACAAACCAGGCTTTCACAAGGTCAGTCCATGCAGTAGAATCAACACTCAGTGCCCTTGTCCTTGTCTTCTCAGTCAGCCTTCATCGCCAGCCATATTCAGAGTGTCCAGTTTGATCAAATTGTCCATCACTCCCAGTCCAGCTGGCCTTGGTGAGCTCCCATTAGATCAGTCCCACTGTCTCAGTGGGTGGGCACACCCCTCGTGGTCCTGACTTCCTTGCTCATGTTCTCCCTCCTTCTGCTCCTCATTTGGACCTGGGGAGACAAGTCCAATGCTCCAAGGTGGGTCTCTTTCTCAATCTCTATAGATCACCAGATGAAGATTCTATGATGATATGCAAGATATTCATCAGTGTGGCAATGAGACAAGGCCAGTTTAGGTACCCTCTCCTCTGCTTCCCATGGAACAATTTGGGGACCTCTCATTGGACCTGGGAACCCCTTTAGATTCAAGTCTTTTGCAAACCCGAAAATGGCTCCCTCGGTTAGGATACCTTCTTCCCTACTCACATATCTACCCTTCCGCCATCTCACCCATCCCATTCCTCCAAGCTCTCCGAATCCTCCTCTTCTCCCTTCTTTCTACCCATCTCCCCTTACATCCAGCCCCCACCCCGTGTCCACCCAACTTTTGCCTATCAATCCTTTCTACTTCCAATATCCAGGAGGATATCTATATGGTTTTCTTTGGGTTCACTTTCTTGTTTTGCTTCTCTAGGATCATGAATTATAGGCTCAGTGTCCTTTATTTATGGCTAGAATTCACTTATGCGTGAGTACATACCATATTCCTCTTTTTGGGTCTGGGTACTCACTCAGTAAAGCGTTTTCTATTTCCATCCATTTGCATGCAAAATTCAAGATGTCATTTTTTTTTAACCGCTGAGTAAAACTCTAATGTGTATATGTTCCATACCTTCTTTAACCATTCCTCTATTGAGTGGCACCTAATTTGTTTCCAGGTTCTGGCTATTACAAATAGTTCTGCTATGAACATAGTTGAACAAATGCTTTTGTAGTATGATAGGGCATCTCTTGGGTATATTCCCAAGAGTGGAATTGCTGGATCCCGAGGTAGGTTGACTCTCAATTTCCTGAGAAACCACCACACTGATCTCCAAAGTGGCTGCACTAGTTTGCATTTCCACCATCAGTGGATGAGTGTTCCCCTTACTCCACAACCACTCCAGCAAAGGCTATCATAGGTGTTTTTGATTTTAGCCATTCCGACAGGTGTAAGATGGTATCTCAAAGTTGTTTTGATTTGCATTTCCCTGATCGCTAAGGAGGTTGAGCATGACCTTAAGTGTCTTTTGACCATTTGAACTTCTTCTGTTGAGAATTCTCTGTTCAGTTCAGTACCCCATTTTTTAATTGGGTTAATTAACATTTTAAAGTCCAGTTTCTTGAGTTCTTTGTATAATTTGATGAGGGGTTTGTGAAGATTTTCTCCCAATCAGTAGGTTGCCTTTTTGCCTTAATGACAGTGTCCTTTGCTTTACAGAAGCTTCTCAGTTTCAGGATGTCCCATTTGTTCATTGTTGCTCTTATTGTCTGTGCTTCTGGGGTTCTACCTAGGATGCGGTCTCCTGTTTCCATGTCTTGTAGACTACTTCCCACTTTCTCTTCTATCAGATTCAATGTGACCAGATTCATATTGAGGTCTTTAAGCCATATGGACTTGAGTTTTGTTCATGGTGAAAGATATGGATCTATTTTCATTCTTCTACAGGTTGACATCCAGTTATGCAAGCATCATTTGTTAAAGATGCTTTCTTTCTTCCCTTGTATAATTTTAGTTCCTTTGTTGATAATCAAGTATTCATAAGTTTGTGGATTAATATCTGGGTCTTCAATTTGTTTCCATTAATCAACATCTCTGTTTTTGTGCCAATACTAAGCAGTTTTCATTACTGTAGCTCTGTAATAGAGTTTAAAGTCAGGGATTGTAATCCCTCTGGAAGTACCTTTATTGTATAGGATTGTTTGGGCTATTCTGGGATTTTGTTTTTCCATACAAAGCTCTCTCAAGGTCTGTGAAGAATTTTGTTGGGATTTTGATGGGGATTGCATTGAATCTATGGATTGCTTTTGGTACAATTGCCATTTTTACTATGTTGATCCTCCCAATCCAAGAGCAAGTGAGATCCTTCCATTTTCTGGTATCCTCTTCAATTTCTTTCTTTCAAACCTTAAAGTTCTTGTCAAATAGATCTTTCACTTCCTTGGTTAAAGTTATCCCATGGTAATTTATGCTCTTTGTGGCTATCATGAAAGGTGATGTTTCTCTGATTTCCCTCTCTGTATCTTTGTTCTTTGTGTACAGGAGGGTAACTGATTTTTTTAAGTTGATCTTGTATCCTTCGACATCACTGAAGGTGTTGATCAGTTGTAGGATTTCTCTGGTAGAGTTTTTGGGGTCGCTTATGTACACTATCATGTCATCTGCAAATACTGAAAGTTTGACTTCTTCCTTTCCAATTCAAATCCCCTTGATCTCTTTATGCTGTCTTATTGCTATTGCTAGAACTTCAAGCACTATATTGAAGATGTATGGAGAGAGTGGACAGCCTTTTCTTGTTCCTGATTTTAGTGGGATGGATTTGAGTTTCTCTCCATTTAATTTAATGTTAGCTGTTGGCTTGCTGTATATTGCTTTTATTATATTTACGAATGAACCTTGTATCCCTAATCTCTCCAAGACCTTTATCATAAAGGGATGTTGAATTTTGTCAAATGCTTTTTCAGCATCTAATGAAATGATCATATGGCTTTTTTCCTTCATTTGATTTATATGATGGATTATGTTGATAGATTTTCATATGTTGAACCAACCTTAATTCTCTGTGATGAAACTTCTTGATCATAATGTATAATTTTTCTAATGTGTTCTTGGATTCTGTTTGCCAGTATTTTATTGAGAATTTTTGCATCGATGTTCTTGAGTGAGATTGGTCTGTAATTCTCTTCTTGGTTGTGTCTTTGTGTGGTTTTGGGATCAGGGTGACTGTAGCTTCATAAAAGTAGTTAGGCAATGACCCTTCTAGGAAGTTCTGGAAGAATTCTGCATTGAAACCATCTGGTCCATGGCTTTTTTTTTGGTAGGGAGGTTTCTGATGACAGTTTCTATTTCCTCGTGACTTACAGGTCTATTTAAACTGTTCACCTGGTCTTGACTTAATTTTGGTATATGGTATTTATCTAAAAAAGTGTCCATTTCTTCTACATTTTCCAATTTTGTGGCATACAGGCTCTTGTAGTAAGATCTAATGATTCTCTGAATTTCCTCTGTGTCTGTGGTTATGTCCCCCTTTTTCATTTCTGATCTTGTTAATTTGCATGTTCTCTCTCTGCCTTTTGATTAGTTTGGCTAGGGTTTTGTCGATCTTGTTGATTTTCTCAGGGAACCAGCTTTTTGTTTCATTGATTCTTTGGATTGTTTTCTGTATTTCAAGTTTGTTGATTTCAGCCCTCAGTTTGATTATTTCCAGTCTACTCCTCCAGAGTGAGTCTGCTTTTTTTTTTCCTACAGCTTTCAGGTGTGCTGTTAAGTCTCCAATGTGTGCTTTCTTCATTTTCTTTAATTGGGCACTTAGTGCTATGAACTTTATTCTTAGCACTGCTTTCACAGTGTCACATAGGTTTGGATATGTTGTGTCTTTATTTTGTTTGAATTCAAGGAAGACTTTAATTTGTCTCTTAATTTCTTCCTTGTCCCAGGTATGGTTCAGTAGTTGACTGTTCATGAGTTTTTAGGCTTTCTGGGGTTAGAATTGCTGTTGAATTCTAACATTATTTCATGGTTATCCAATAGTACACAGGTGATTACTAAAATTTCTTTATGTCTATGGATGTTTACTTTGTTACCGAGTATGTGGTCAATTTTCGAGAAGGTTCCATGAGATGCTGAGAAGAAGGTATATTCTTTTCTATTTGGGTGGAATGTTCTATAGATGTCTGTTAGGTCTATTTGGTTCATTACATCTCTTTGTTCTCTTATTTTTCTGTTAAGTTTCTGTCTGGTTGAACTGTCCATTGGTGAGAGAGGAGTGTTGAAATCACCCACTATTAGAGTGTGGGGTTTGATGTATGTTCTGAGTTCTAGTAATGTTTCTTTTATATATGTGGGTGCTTTTATATTAGAGGCATAGATATTCAGGATTAAGACTTCCTCCTGATGAATTATTCCTGATATGAGTATAGTGTCCATTTCTGTCTCTTCTGATTGATTTTAGTTTGTAATCAATTTTGTTAGATATTAGTAAAGCCACACCCACTTGTTTCTTTGGTCAATTTGATTTGAAATCCTTTTCCCAACCCTTTATTCTGAGGGAGTGTCTGTCTTTGTGATTGAGATGTGTTTCTTGTAGGCAGCAGAATGTTGGATCCTGATTTTGTATCCATTCTCTTAACCTGTGAATTTTTATAGGTGAGTTGAGTCCATTGATATTAAACGATATTAATGACCAGGGGTTATTGACTCCGGTTATTTTTCCTGGTGGTAGTGTTTGTGTTTTTCCCTTTTTGGGTTGTGCTGGTGGAGGGTTGTCAGATGCTTGTGTTATTGTGGGTGATGTTGGTTTCCTTGGTTTGTGTTTTTCCTCCTAACATTTTCTGTAAGGCTGGGTTTGTGGCTACGTATTGTTTAAATCTATTTTTGTCCTGGAATATCTTGTTTTCTCCATCAATGGTGAATGCAAGCTTTGCTGGATATAATAATCTGGGCTTGCATCCTTGGTCTCTTAGTTTCTGGAGCACATCTATCCAAGACCTTTTGGCTTTCATGGTTTCCATTGAGAATTCAGGTGTAATTCTGATAGGTTTCCCTTTATATGTTACTTGACCTTTTTACCTTGCATCTCTTAATATTTGTTCTTTATTCTGTATGTTTTGTGTTTTGTTTATTATATGGCAAGGGGATTTTTTTTTGATCCAGTCTATTTGGTGTTCTGTATGCTTCTTGTACCATGATAGGAATATCCTTCTTTAGGTTGGGAAAGTTTTTTTCAATAATTTTGTTGAATATATTTTCTGGGCTTTTGAGATGCAATTTTTCTCCTTCTACCCCTATTATTCTTAGGTTTCATCTTTTCACAGTGTCCCAGATTTCCTGGATGTTTTGTGTTAAGAATTTGTTGAATTTATTTTGTTCTTTAATTAGTGAGTTTATTTCCTCTATAGTATCTTCAGTGTCTGATTTTCTTTCTTCTATCTCTTGTATTCTGTTGGAAATGCTTGTCTCTGCAGTTCCTATTCATTTACCTAAATTTTTCGCATCCAGCCTTCCCTTGGTTTGTGTTTTCTTCATTACCTCCATTTCATTTTCCAAGTCTTGAACTGTTTCCCTTACCTGTTTGATTGCTTTCTCTTGGTTTTCTTGGGTATCCTTGAGAGATTTATTCATTTCATCTACCTTTTGGTTGTTATCTCCATTTCTTTATGCCAGTTTCTCACCTCCTCTTTAAGTTCCTCTGTTCTTTTCATATAATTCTGTTTAAAGTCAATTTCTTCTATTTCTTCTGGAGTAGGGTGTTCAATTCTTCTTGTTTCATGATCCCTGGAATCTGGTGATGTCATGTTGCCTTTCAGGTTGTTGGAGTAATTCTTGTATTGTCACCTGTCCATCTCTTCCTTCAAATGCGGCCAGGCGAGTCTTGGTGTCTTGGTTCAAACTTTTCTGTAGCTGACTCTGGGTGGATCTCCTCAGTGCAGGCACAGGAGCTGTTCCCCGGCTGGCCAGTCTGAAAGTTTGTCCTCAACACAGGGACAGGACTCTTGGAGGTCTAAGGACCCCGCAGACAAAAGGGCGAACTCGAGGGGAAGGAGAGAGTTGTGCAGAGCCAAAAAGCCCCTGCAGTACGGTCTAGACTGCCATGCACACCCTTCCAGCCAGGCAGATACACACTTACCCCTCTGGGTGGGTACCTTCAGTGAAGGAGCAGGACCTGTTCCTGGGCCAAGGACCTCACAGACAATACGGCAGGTTTGGGGGGGGGGGGGTGGGCTTAACAGTGGGCAGGGAAATGTGGAACAGAAAAGCCCCTGCAGCAGGAGCTCAAGGGGCCCAGTGCTCCTTTCCCAGATGTTCTGCCCGATCCCGGGATGACACCCAGTCACCGATCTGAAAGGTTGTCCTCAGCACAGGGACAGGATTCTTGGAGGTCAAGGGACCCCACAGACAAAGGGGAAAACTCGGCGGTGGGGGGGGAGGAGAATTGTGTGGAGCCAAGAAGCCCCTGCAGCAGGAGCTGGAGGGGCCTTGCACTCCCCTCTGCCAGTCGGGTGCACGCTCACCCCTCTGGGTGGGTAGCCTCAGTCAACACTTGTTTTTCTTGCAGAGTCCCCAGGATGAATTCAGAGACCCTGAATGATGGTTTTCATATTTAAGTCTTAATTCTAGACTTTAGAGACCTGATGCCCTCTTCTAGAGTCTGTGGACACTCCACACATTTTAATATGGGAATTCATGTGTACAACATGGACACCCACATACTGACACACACACACACACACACACACACACACACACACGTGAAATTAAAATGTTAAATGAACAATTTTAAAGATTGATACAACTTGAGATAGACATTATAATCGAATTAAACCCTTCTCAGAAAGATAGTCTGCCTTGTATAATTTCTTTCAAGGTGGATGCTTGCTTGTGTATATATGGATTACTGTGTTTCATATCATAAAAATGTAGGAGGATCTCTATCCTTGACCACTGATGTTTAAAGGGTGTGGTTATGTGGTACAAAATGTGAGGAAGTTTGGCAACAGCAGGAGTTGCCTTCAATTTATACTATATACGATAGAAACCTACCATGTTCGATAATTAATATCTGGAAAATAAATCCAAAGAGAAGGGTTGTATTGCCACTACAACTTTTAGTTGTTTTCATATCAAGTTAATAGTAACAGAGATTTATAACCTATGAAGTATTTATGAAACATATTACCTTGGAAGCATAAATTAATAATAGTAAAATTATGAAGAAAATATCAAATTTTTTGCTCTAAATATACTCATGGATGAAATAAATGACTTATGTTTCTCCACTCAATTTTAGTGTCATCAGATATTTACAAGTGTTGAAACTATGTCCATTCATATATAGAAGCATACATTTGCATATGAATCTACATCCATACAGATGTAGCTACATGTCTACATATTCACCTAAGTCTTTAAACTTTATGAATACATGTTTATCTGTATCCATAGCTCACTTTGTCTAGGTTGAATAGCACTGTGCTCCAAAGGCTTGGGCAGCACTTACATTGCATAGTCACAATATCTCAAAATATCCATATCCCTCTCCCTCTGAAGGAAAGGTAGTGATTTGCCCAGAGAGGTGCACGTGGCAGCATTCTCTCTTTCCTGTTGGGCCCACCTCTTCATGGCCTCCCTCTCTGGCCTCTGCTCTTTAGTGAGAGCTGTGTGATGCCTGGCCCTGGAATGTCCACTTTTCCATGGAATTGGATGGTGGCTGCAGTCTTGTAGCAGGTATTGTGTTTGAGGTTTGGAGGGTGATAGGGTCAGTTTCCTTGCAGCAGATGCAGGGTCCCATTTGAAGTGAAGTGTGAGATGATGCTCTGTAGGGTGCAGGCAATGAGGCAGGCAGTTGTGTTTCAGTGCAAGACTGGATGGGTTTGGTAGTGTTAGGTTGTGTGGCACCAGTGGCATTCGTCCGAGTTGGTTTGTCAGAGGCCATCAATGATGTGCTGGCAGGAGCTTGTAGAGATGTCTTAAGTTAGGTAGGCTGAGATGAGTGGGAATGAAGTCTCACTGGCTAAGCTAAAGTGGACCTGCATGAATCCAGGGAGAAAAACTTTGCACAAACAGATCTGGCTTGAAGCTTGTCCAGGGCTGGGAAAGGAACAGGTACTAACTTGATCATCTAGGTGGGGGCAGCTCATAGTGTGAAAGGTATTGATGCTCTTTGTGAGCACTTGTTTCTGGCCTCTGATTATTGTCCTTGATTTTTTCATGGCCTCTGCCATCATGTAGTACATCCAGAAGGGATACGATATTGGGCTGTCCTGGGATATTTACTGCTGCAGAAACTTTGAAGTTTAGCATAGCCTGAAAGGAAGAGATGCCAGTTTTCTTCTCATTCTTCTTCCCCAGTGGGTGAAAGACCTGCAGAGATGCCAGCATGTGCATGCTGCGGTGAGTTTGAATCTTCTTGAAGATGTCATTACTGAGCTCAGGTGGATTTCTCTTATTCTTGGTCTTGGAGATGGTGGTCTTCTCTTCTTCCTTGACACTATAACTTGATGACTTTAGCTCCTGTATTGTCTTGGGGTTGCTTTCTCTGGTCCTCTTGGTCTTGTCTTGCACTTGTGCCAATGCTATGCTGGGCCTGTTTGGTGCCGATTTCTGAGCTTTGCCCTTCATGTGCTTGGCCGTGTTGTCAATAGCCCCTTTACTGGCCCCAGCTCTTGCCCTAGATCTTCTCCATCCAGGAGAGTCCTGATGCTGATTATGGAGTGAGGAGCTCAATGAAATTCATCAGTCTTTTTGGTCTTTCTTGATCCCTGGTTCAGATAATCCAATGAAGATTCTGGCATGTGACTGGGCGTGATCCCTCCTGATGTCTGTGGAGTCTTTGGTTGGCTTGCTGTGAGATCTTCCATTAGGTCTAGGTCAGTGATGGAGTTTAAGAGTTGGGGAAGGTGAAGATCTGCCACCAGTGTAGTCATGTCTGCAAAGTCAACGCTAGACTTCATGATAATCTGCAGAGCCTCAAGCTTTTCCAGACCAAGGCTACTGTTTCCCAAAGTGGTATAATGAGAAGTGTGCATCTGTCTCAGACTCCCAGCATCAGTGTAGTTCAAGGGCTGCTGCATGCTGGGGTGTGCTAAAGGGAGGAGTGATGCATCTTGGTTATATTTTGTGCCCTCATAGGAATCCAGAGGTGTTGACTGCTCAGCATTCATCTCATCTGCCTTGTTCTTCTGTGTCATTTCCAGGCTTGAGGCTGGAGGCAAGGCCAGGAATTCAGAAGGATTGTGCATGAGGGCAATTAATGATCTGTTCCCACAGACAGATGTTGTCTTCATCTGGGCATCCTGGGTGCAGGCATTGCCGAGGTCTGGACTCTGCAGTGGATGGAGTGTCTTGCCTGAAGGTTTCAATTCCAGGGTCATCTCCCTCTCCATCACTGAAAAAGAGTAAGTTCGAATTCAGTGCCTGATATGTGAGATGCTACCCCCCTTTCAGTGCACATCAGCACCGAGGCTCCTACAGTATTGCAGCAGGCATTGCTGAATCCTGCTGGCGGAGCAGGGACAGCATCTCTGTTTGCTGACACGTAGTTACTATTCAGATGTTTCTGGTGATGATGCAATGTCAAGTTTTCTCTGTTTTTTTGTGTGGTATGTATGTGCTTAGTGATCATGGGGAGGTGACAGGGAGGTGAAAGAATTCCTTGGTGCTTGTTCCTACCTTTACCTCCCCTCTGTCTTTGAAACAGTGTGTCCCATTTACTTGGAAGTTTGTTATCAGTCTGGTTGTCTGGTCCACTATTTCCTAAACTTACACATATTTAACAATTTCTTTCTGTTCATGGCATTACTCATATTCCCTGAGAAGCTTGGATTTTCATGTGGGTTTAGGTATCCAGACACAGTTCTTCAATCCTGAAAGGCAAGCATTTCAAAAAACCTTGTTTTTTTTTTTGCCCCACATTCCTTGTTCCACACATTTCACAGATTTTTTTTTATAAGAGACATGAAAATTTAAAAATGAAGTCTTTAAGCTTTGACTTTGTGGTAGAGAACATGGGTATGTGATCATGGCCTTGGGTCACCCCTGAAGATATAGTGAGAAAGAGAAAAGGGAAGAGAATGAGAAGGCGTATGCAATTGTAAAAGAGAAAGAGAATAGAGGGCAAGAAAAGAGACAGAGAGAGACAGATAGGGAGAAATATTCTTATCCTGCATAGCAATAATATACAGGCCAAAACAAACTGTCACTGCAACCTAAGTGTTAGAAAATGTCTCAGCAGACACTTGGAGTATGGGAGGAAGGCTTCCTCCAGGACAGATTCAGAGTTCCATTTCTCTGGATACTAGTTTCAACTCAGGGGAAACTTAGTGGTACAAAACAGAAATAAATTCTTGATGTCATCTTGAATTACGAGAGCTAGATTAGGAGGGAGGTGATTTTAGTGCCCTGGAGCATGGGCCTGATTGGCCTTGGCAGTGAAATGTGTTCCTGTGGTGTGGTCCTTGGACATGTCTTAATAAAGCTTGGATGTCACTCACTGTCCTGAATTCTCACTCATTATAGAGACTTCATTTAGGGATGGTGAGCCTGAGTCACAGCTAACATGTCAGAACTCCCATTCTTCCTCTGTGTGACCATCCACTTCTGATAGGTAGAGCTGTGTCTCCTCTGAGGGCTGATGTCACATCTCCCCTCCTGGCTTTACTCACCTTGAAGACTGGTGTCTGGCATGCTTTGAGCAGCTGTGGGACAGTAGATGGCAGAGTGTAGAAAGGTGTTTGGATGTTCATTGGCTGAATCTCCTTTAGTGGCATCACCATCTCTGAGTGCAGAGAGGAGGCCTGATTCCCAGAGCAGGACACAGAGCCATAGGCCTGGAGGCACTGCTGATTTCTTCAGCCATCGGGGACCCAGGCTGTTGTGGTTGTAGGAACAGACGTGAGTTCCTTCTTGTTTGCAAGATGCCAGGGTGCATCCTTTATTTGATATGTGTGCTGGTGTTTCCCGGACATTGTTAGGTGACTGTGTTGGATAGAATTGAACATTGGGATATAAAATATTAACATACTGGCCAGTCACAGACAGGGAGAATTGTGTGATATTCGGGTCAATTATAGTTAGAGGGAAGTCCAGGAAAGGAGCTTCCTTCCTGTCCGTGCTTCCTGTGAGAACCAAAGGAGAACACCTGGACAGGGGAGTGTTCAAGTAGAGATCTGGCTCTGGTCACTCAGTACAATCCACATGGTCGTGCCAGCTCATTGGTAAAGGTAGGCACTGCCCATGAGCTGCTGGCAATAGTGCTGGGGTCTGATGGAGGGGTCATGCTAAACCCACACCTGGCATGGAGACTCTGGATAAGGTACAAACACTTCCTGCTGAGGGTGTGGCATTCCTCTGCAGGGATACAGAGGGCTGCAGAGCACATTCTGTCCCAAAGAAAGGTGCAATTCAGACATTTTCTGTAGGACAGTGGGAGAATGTTAATATGGAAGTTTTCTAGCTTCCTGTGAGGAGCTGTGTTATCTCCAGGTTGTACTGTCTGGATGAGTCTAACTCCTATGTTCTGACACAGACCACAAAGGAAAGGGTTCTGAATGATTCTTGGTACTAGATAGAATGACACTTATTTGATGAGTTACCTGTTCTTTCTGTGTGGGCGTGGAAATCTTAGTTGATCTGTTCTCACTCGGATCTAGACCACCCCACTTGTCCTGCTTTGTATTCCTCTATCCCATTGGTTCACTGCCTCACAAACATGCTCTAGAACAGAAGATTTTAATGGTAGGAGAATCCTAGCCATGTTCTCATGCTAGAGCCTCTGTCCTTTTCTGGGACATCTAAGGCCATGTAGGGGGGTAAGGTCTCTACCTAGGTCAGGCTGACCTTGAAATCACACAGAACAGATAGGCCTGTTCTGCCTCTAGAGTGCTGGTGTTGGAGTATTTGCCATGTCTGCCAGGCTTTTCTCTATGCTTAGCTTTCTGAATGAAATGAATCACGAATTTCATGGATAAGTACAGTATTTAGCTAATTTTCTCTTCCTGTTCTAACTTTTATTAATAATTTATAATTATTATTATAAAATAATAATTTTATGCATTTTTATTTGATAACTTTTTAAAATTTATTTATTAAAAATGTTACCTTCTCCCCTCCTCCCATGTCCCTCCCACTCCCCAAACTCCCTCTCCCCCTCCTTCTACAGTCCTAAGGGTTTCCTGCCCTGTGGGAAGTCCAAGGTCCTCCCCCCTCCATTCAGGTCTATATAGGTAAGCATCCAAACAAACCAGGCTCACACAAAGTCAGTCCATGCAGTAGAATCAAAACCCAGTGCCATTGTCCTTGACTTCTTAGTCAGCCTTCATTGCCATCCACATTCAGAGTGTTCAATTTGATCACATGCTCCATCACTCCCAGTCCAGCTGGCCTTGGTCACCTCCCATTAGATCAGTCCCATTGTCTCCATGGGTGGATACACCCCTTGTGGTCCTGACTTCCTTGCTCATGTTCTCCCTCCTTCTGCTCCTCATTTGGACCTTGGGAGCTCAGTCCAGTGTTCCAATGTGGGTCTCTATCTCTATCTCCATCCATCACTGGATGAAGGTTTTATGGTGATATGCAAGATATCAGTGTGGTTATAGGATAAGGTTAGTACAGGCTCCCTCTCCTCTGCTGCCAACGTAAATAGTTGGGGAAATGGCCTTGGCCACCTGGGAATCCCTCTAGAGCCAAGACTCTAACCAACCCTAAAATGGCTCCCTTTGTTAGGATACCTTCTTCCTTGCCCCATATCCACCTTTCCTCTATCTCCATTATCCCATTCCCCCAAGCTCTTCCCAATCCTCCACTTCTCCCTTCTCTCTCCCCATGTCCCCTTCCCCAATCCACCCTCACCCCCTGCTCTCAACTTTTGCCCGACGATCTTGTCAACTTCCAATATCCAGGAGGATAAATATATGTTTTGCTTTGGGTTCACCTTCTTATTTAGCTTCTCTAGGATCACAAACGATAGGCTCAATGTCCTTTGTTTATGGCTAGAACCCACTTATGAGTGAGTACATACCATATTCCTCTTTTTGGGTCTGGGTTACCTCACTCAGGATAGTGTTTTCTATTTCCATCCATTTTCAAGCAAATTTCAAGATATCATTGTTTTTTTACTGCTGAGTAGAACTCTAAAGTATATACTGCCACACCTTCTTTATCCATTCTTCTATTGAGGGGCACCTAGGTTGTTTTCAGGTTCTGGCTATCACAAATAGTTCTGCTGTGAACATAGTTGAACAAATGCTTTTGTAGTGTGATTGGCCATCTTTTAGGTATATTCCCAAAAGTGGTATTGCTGGATCTTGAGGTAGGTTGACTCCCAGTTTCCTGAGAAACCACCACACTGATTTCCAACGTGGCTGCACAAGTTTGCATTTCCCCCAACAGTGGATGAGAGTTGCCCTTTACTCCACAACCTCTCCAGCATAGGCTATCATTGGTGCTTTGATTTTAGCCATTCTGACTGGTGTAAGATGGTATCTCAAAGTTGTTTTGATTTGCATTTCCCTGATCGCTAAGGAGGTTGAGCATGACCTTAACTGTCTTTTGGCCATTTGAACTTCTTCTGTTGAGAATTCTCTGTTCAGTTCAGTACCCCATTTTAATTGGGATAATTAGAGTTTTAGTGTCTAGTTTCTTGAGTTCTTTATATATTTTGGAGATCAGACCTTTGTCTGATGAGGGGTTGGTGAAGATCTTCTCCCATTCAGTAGGTTGCCTTTTAGTCTTAATGACAGTGTCCTTTGCATTACAGAAGCTTCTCAGTTTCAGGAGGTCCCACTTATTCACTGCTGCTCTTATTGTCTGTGCTACCAGGGTGATGCGTAGGAATTGGTCTCCTGTGTCCATGTGTTGCAGACTACTTCCCACTTTCTCTTTTATCAGGTTAAGCATGGTCAGAATTATATTGAGGTCTTTAAGCAATTTGGATTTGAGTTTTGTTCATGGTGATAGATATGGATCTATTTTGATTCTTCTACATGTTGAAATCCAGTTATGCAACACCATTTGTTAAAGATGCTTTCTTTCTTCCATTGAATAATTATAGCTCCATTGTCGAAAATCAGGTATTCATAGGCTTGTGGGTTAATATCCAGGGGTCTTCTGCTCGATTCCATTGGTTAACATCTCTGTTTTTATGCCAATACCAGGCTGTTTTCATTACTGTAGCTCGTAATAGAGTTTGAACTCAGGGATGGCAATGCCTCCGAAAGTACTTTTATTGTATAGGATTGTTTTGGCTATCCTGGGATTTTTGTTTTTCCATATAAAGTTGATTATTGTTCTCTCAAGGTCTGTGAAGAATTTTGTTGGGATTTTGATGGGGATTGCATGGGATTTATAGATTGCTTTCGGTACAATTGCCATTTTTACTATGTTGATCTTCCCAATCCAAGAGCAAAGGAGATCCTTCCATTTTCTGATATCCTTTTCAATTTCTTTCTTCAAAGACCTAAAGTTCTTGTCAAATAGATCTTTCACATCTTTGGTTAGAGTTACCCCCAAGATATTTTATGCTACTTGTGGCTATCATGAAAGGTGATGCTTCTCTGATTTCCCTCTCTGTATCTTTATCCTTTGTGTATAGGATGGCAACTGATTTTTTGGAGTTGATCTTATATCCTGCCACATCACTGAATGTATTTATCAGCTGTAGGAGTTCCTTGGTAGAGTTTTTGGGATCACTAATGCACATTATCATATCATCTACAATTAATGAAAGTTTGACTTCTTCCTTTCCGAATCGAATCTCCTTGATCTCCTTATGTTGTCTTATTGCTACTGCTAGAATTTCATGAACTATGTTGAAGAGAAATGGTGAGACTGGACAGCCTTGTCTTGTTCCAGATTTTAGTGGAATGGCTTTGAGTTTCTCTCTGTTTAATTTGATATTAGCTGTTGGCTTGCTATATATTGCTTTTATTATATTTACATATGATCTTTGTATCTCTAACCTCTCCAAAACCTTTATCATAAAGCGGTGTTGAATTTTGTCAAATGCTTTTTCTACATCTAATCATCTAATCATATTGTTTCTTCTTTCAGTTTATTTGTATGATGAATTACATTAATAGATTTTCTTATGGTGAACCAGCCATGCATGTCTGGAATGAAGCCTACTTGATCGAAATGGATAATATTTTTAATGTGTTCTTGGATTCAGTTTGCCAGAATTTTATTGAGAAGTTTCGTATCAATGTTCATGAGTGAGATTGGCCTGTAATTCTCTTTCTTGGTTGGGTCTTTGTGTGGTTTTGGGATCAGGGTGACTGTAGCTTTATAAAAAGAGTTTGGCAATGACTTTTCTGATTCTACTATGTGAAACACATTAAGGAGTATACGTATCAGCTCTTCTTGGAAGTTCTGAGAAAATTCGGCATTAAGACCATTAGGTCCTGGGCTTTTTTTGGTTGGGAGGTTTTTTTATGATAGCTTCTATTTCCTCACGACTTTTAGATCTATTTAAATTGTTCACCTGGTCTTCATTTAATTTAGGTAAATAGTACTTATCTAAAAACAAGTCCATTTTTTTTACATTTTCCAACTTTGTGTCATATAAGCTTTTGTAGTAAGACCTAATGATTCTCTGAATTTCTTCAGTGTCTGCTGTTATGTCTCCCTTTTCATTTCTGATCTTCTTAATTTGCATGTTCTCTCTCTGCCTTTTGATTAGTTTGGGTACAGGTTTGTCAATCTTGTTGACTTTCTCAAAGAAATAGCTCTTTGTTTCATTGATTCTTTGGATTGTTTTCTTTGTTTCTATTTTGTTGATTTCAACCCTCAGTTTGAATATATCCCGTCTTGTACTCCTCCTGGGTGAGTCTGCTTCTTTTATTTTCTAGAGCTTTCAGCTGTGCTGTTAAGTCTCCAATGTGAGCTTTTTCCATTTTTTTAATATGGGCACTTAATGCTAGGAACTTTCCTCTTAGCACTGCTTTCATAGTTTCCCATAGGTTTGGGTATGTTGTGTCTTAATTTTCGTTGAATTCTGGGAAGGCTTTAATTTCTTTCTTTATTTCGTTCCTGACCCAGGGGTGGTTCAGTAGTTGACTGTTTTGCTTTCATGACTTGGTAGAGTTTCTGAGGGTAGAATTATTGTTAAAATCTAACTTCATTCCATGGTGATCTGATAAGACACAGGTGGTTACTAATTTTTTTTTTAATCTGTGGAAGTTTGCTTTGTTACCGAGTATATGGTCAATTTTCGAGAAGGTTCCATGAGATGCTGAGAAGAAGGTATATTCTTTCCTATTGGGGTGGAATGTTCTATAGACGTCTGTTAAGTCCATTTGATTCATTACCTCCATTAATTCTCTTATTTCTCTGTTAGGTTTCTGTCTGATTGACCTGTCCATTGGGGAGAGAGGACTGTTGAAGTCTCCTACTATTAATGTGTGGAGATTGATATCTGCCTTGAGTTCTAGTGCTGTTTCTTTTACATAAGTGGCTGCTTTTATATTAGAGGCATGGATATTCAGGATTGAGACTTCCTCCTGATGAATTGTTTCTGTTATGAGTATAAAGTGTCCATCTCCATCTCTTTTGATCGATTTTAGTTTGAAGTCAATTTTGTTAGAAATTAGTATAGACACATTCGCTTATTTCTTAGGTCCATTTGATTGAAAAATCGTTTCCCAACTCTTTACTCTGAGTAGATATCTGTCTTTGTGGTTGAGGTGTGTTTCTTGTAAATAGCAGAATGTTGGATCCTGTTTTCATATCCAAGCTCTTATCCTGTGCCTTTTTTTTTAGGTGAATTGAGTCCATTGATATTGAGTGATATTAATGACCAGTGGTTGTTAACTCCGGTTATTTTTTCTTATTCTTTTTTTTTTGGTGGTAAAGTTTGTGTGTTTCCCTTCTTTGTGTTGTGCTGATGAAGAAGGGTCACTAGATGTCTGACTTATTGTGGGCATTGTTGGATTCCTTGATTTGTGAATTTCCTTCTATTACTTTCTGTAAGGCTGGTTTTGTGGCTATGTACTATTTAAATTTCTTTTATCCTGAATTATTTTGTTTTCTCCATTGATGGTGAATGAAAGCATGGCTGGGTATAGCAGTCTGGGCTTGCACCCATGGTCTCTTAGTTTCTGCAGCACATCTACCCAGCAGCTTCTGGCTTTCATGGTTTCCATAGAGAAGTCAGGTGTAAGTCTGATCAGTTTCCCTTTATAAGTTACTTGACATTTTTTCTTTGCAGCTCTTAATATTCTTTCTTTATTCTCTATGTTTTGTGTTTTGATTATTATATGGTGAGGGGATTTTTTTTGATCCAGTCTATTCAGTGTTCTGTATGCTTCTTGAATCTTCATAGGAATATCCTGCATTAGACTGGGAAAGTTTTCTTCTATAATTTTGTTGAATATGTTTTCTAGGCCTGTGAGCTATAATTCTTCTATTTCTTTTACCCTTTTATTCTTAGGTTTGGTCTTTTTATTGTGTCCTAGATTTCCTGGATGTTTTGTGATAAGAGTTTTTTTGAGGAGCTTGGGCATTCCCCGACCCCATAGATGCCCAGGTCACCCTGCAGTGCTGGCTACCCCCTCCCGCCTGCCATCCCAGCTCCCATCCAGGGCCCTGACTTCTAGCAGAGGGCCATTGGAGGGGTGAGTTTGCTTCGGGCCATGGCAGGGTCCCGGTGAGGAGGAGCTTGGGCATTCCCCAACCCCATAGACGCCCAGGTCGCCCTGCAGTGCTGGCTACCCCCTCCCGCCTGCCATCCCAGCTCCCATCCAGGTACGAATTCCTATATTTCTCCCTTCCCCCTGGGGTCATAAAATTTCCCCAGCTCAGCTACCTTGCGAGCTCGGCCTGGGCTGTAGGCGCATCCTGGCTGGAGGCAGTTCCTGGGTCTTAAAGGCCTCCCTGAGGACAGGTGGACCAGGTGCCAGCTCAACCACATTCCTGACCAGCAGGGGCCCTGACTTCTAGCAGAGGGCCATAGGAGGGGTGAGTTTGCTTCGGGCTGTGGCGGGGTCCCGGTGAAGAGGAGTTTGGGCATTCCCCAACCCCATAGATGCCCAGGTCACCCTGCAGTACTGGCTCCGCCCTCCTGCCTGCCATCGCAGCTCCAATCCAGGTACGAATTCCTATATTTCTCCCTTCCCCCTGGGGTCATACAATTTCCCCAGCTCAGCTGCCTTGCAAGCTGAGCCTGTATTGTAAGCGCATCCCGGAAAGAGGGAGTGCCTGTGCATCAATAGCCTGCCTGAGGAAAGGTGGGCATTCTGTCACTGAAGTCCCTGCCCAAGAAGGGAACCTGACCCAGTAACAGAAGTTCCAATAGAGAACATTTGAAGTAAGAGATGGGTAGACGCCAAGGCAAGACCTCATCCAACAATCTGAAAAACAACATGAAAACACCAGATCCCAAGGACCCTACAATAGAAGGACTTGAAAACCTTAACCCAGAAGAAGTGGCAAAAAGTGCCATTATGAAAGCAATAGAGTCCCTTAAACAGGATATGAATAACTCCCTTAAAGAATTGGGTGAGAAATATAACAAAAAGTTTGAAGAAATGAGTATAGAAATAGATGAGAAATATAACAAAAAGTTTGAAGAAATAAGTAAATCCGTGAATGAGACCCTGAGAAACCAAGAGAAAACAATCAAACAAGTAAAGGAAACAGTTCAAGAATTGAAAACTGAAATGGAGGCAATGAAGAAAACACAAACCGAGAACCGACTGGATATGGAAAACCTAGGTAAACAAACGGAGACTACAGAATCAAGCATAACTAATAGAATACTAGAGATAGAGGAACGAATCTCAGATTCTAAAGATACCATAGAGAAAATAAATGCTCTGGTCAAAGAAAACGGCAAATCTAACAAATTCTCTTCACAAAACATTCAGGAAATCTGGGACACAATAAAAAAAACATATCTAAGAATAATAGGGATAGAAGAAGGAGAAGAACTGCAGATCAAAGGCCCAGAAAATATATTCAACAAAATTATAGAAGAAAACTTTCCCAACCTAAAGAACGATATTCCTATGAAGGTTCAGGAAGTATACAGAACACCGAATAGACTGGATCAGAAAAAACATCCCCTCGCCATATAATAATCAAAACACAAAACATACAGATTAAAGAAAAAATTTTAAGAGCTACAAAGGAAAAAGGTCAAGTAACTTCTAAAGGTAAACCTATCAGGCTTACACTGGACTTCTCTATGGAAACCATGAAAGCCAGAAGATCCTGGATAGAGGTACTGCAGAAACTAAGAGACCATGGATGCAAACCCAGACTACTATACCCAGCCAAGCTATCATTCATGATCAATGGAGAAAACAAAATATTCCAGGATAAAATCAAATTTAAACAATATGTAGCTACCAATCCAGCCTTATAGAGAATGTTAGAAGGAAAATCACAACCGAAGGAATCCAACATTCCCAACACTGCCTACAATAACTCAAACATCTAGCGACCATTCACAAGCACAAATCAAAGAAGGAAAACACATACACTCTACTACCTAAAAAAAAAAAAATGACCGGAGTCAACAACCACTGGTCAATAATATCACTTAATATCAATGGACTCAATTCACCTATAAAGAGGCACAGACTTAGAGATTGGATACGAAAACAGGATCCAACATTCTGCTGTTTACAAGAAACACTCCTCAACCACAAAGACAGACATCTACTCAGAGTAAAGGGTTGGGAAAAGGTTTTTCAAGCAAACGGACCTAAGAAACAAGCAGGTGTAGCCATTCTAATTTCCAACAAAATTGACTTCAAACTAAAATCAATCAGAAGAGATGGAGACAGACATTTTATACTCATAACAGGAACAATTCACCAGGAGGAAGTCTCAATCCTGAATATCTATGCCCCTAATATAAAGCCTTCTACTTATGTAAAAGAAACACTTCTAGAACTCAAGGCAGTCATCAATCCACAGACACTAATAGTAGGAGACTTCAACACTCCTCTCTCACCAATGGACAGATCAATCAGACAGAAACCCAGCAGAGAATTAAGAGAATTATTAGAGGTATTGAATCAAATGGACTTAACAGACATCTATAGAACATTCCACCCAAATAGGAAAGAATATACCTTTTTCTCTGCAGCTCATGGAACCTTCTCGAAATTTTGCTACCGACCACATACTCGGTAACAAAGCAAACTTCCACAGATACAAAAAAATATTAGTAACCACCTGTGTCTTGTCAGATCACCATGGACTAAAATTAGAATTCAACAACAATGCTGCCCCCAGGAAGCCAACAAACTCATGGAAGTTGAACAGTCAACTACTAAATCACCCCTGGGTCAAGGAAGAAATAAAGAAAGAAATTAAAGACTTCCTTGAATTTAATGAAAACAAAGACACAACATACGCAAACCTATGGGACACTATGAAAGCAGTGCTAAGAGGAAAGTTCATAACACTAAGTGCCCAATTAAAGAAAACAGAGAAAGCACACATTGGAGACTTAACAGCACACTTGAAAGCTCTAGAAACGAAAGAAGCTGATTCACCCAGGAGGTCTAGAAGACTGGAAATACTCAAACTGAGGGCTGAAATCAACAAAATAGAAACAGAGAAAACAATCCAAAGAATCAATGAATCAAAAAGCTGGTTCTTGGAGAAAATCAACAAGATTGACAAACCCCTATACAAATTAATCAAACGGCAGAGAGAGAACATGCAAATTAATAAGATCAGAAATGAAAAGGGGAACATAACCACAGACACAGAGGAAATTCAGAGAATCATTAGATCTTACTATGAAAGTTTATATGCCACCAAGTTGGAAAATGTAAAAGAAATAGACATTTTTTTAGATAAGTACCATATACCAAAGTTTAATCAAGAACAGGTGAACAATAAAAATAGACCTATTAGTCGTGAAGAATTAGAAGCTGTTATCAAAAATCTCCCTACCAAAAAAAGCCCAGGACCAGATGGTTTCAATGCAGAATTCTACCAGAACTTCCAGGAAGAGCTAATACCTACACTCCTTAACGTATTCCACAATATAGAAACAGAAGAGTCATTGCCAAACTCCTTTTATGAAGCCACTGTTACCCTACTACCAAAACCACAGAAAGACACAACCAGGAAAGAGAATTACAGGCCAATCTCACTCATGAACATCGACGCGAAAATTCTCAATAAAATACTGGCAAACCGAATCCAAGAACACATTAGAAAAATTATCCATTATGATCAAGTCAGCTTCATTTCAGAGATGCAGGGCTGGTTCAACATACACAAATCTATCAATGTAATCCATCATATAAATAAACTGAAGGAAAAAAACCATATGATCATCTCACTAGATGCTGAAAAAGCATTTGACAAAATTCAACACCCATTTATGATAAAGGTGTTGGAGAGACTGGGGTACAAGGATCATACCTAAATATAATAAAAGCAATATACAGCAAGCCGACAGCTAACATCAAACTGAATGGAGAGAAACTCAAAGCCTTTCCACTAAAATCAGGAACACGACAAGGCTGTCCACTCTCTCCATACCTCTTCAATATAGTGCTTGAAGTTCTAGCAATAGCAATAAGACAACATAAGGAGATCAAGGGGATTCGTATTGGAAAGGATGAAGTTAAACTTTCGTTATTTGCTGACGATATGATAGTATACATAAGTGACCCCAAAAACTCTACCAATGAACTCCTACAGCTGATAAACACCTTTAGGAACGTGGCAGGATACAAGATCAACTCCAAAAATCAGTGGCCCTCCTATACACAAAGGTTAAAGAAGCAGAGAGGGAAATCAGAGAAACATCACCTTTCATGATAGCCACAAATAGCATAAAATATCTTGGGGTTACTCTAACCAAGGAAGTGAAAGACCTATTTGACAAGCACTTTAAGTCTTTGATGAAAGAAATTGAGGAGGATACCAGAAAATGGAAAGAACTCCTCTGCTCTTGGATTGGGAGAATCAACATAGTAAAAATGGCAATTCTACCAAAAGCAATCCATAGATTCAATGCAATCCCCATCAAAATCCCATCAAACTTCTTCACAGACCTTGAGAGAACAATAATCAAGTTTATATGGCAAAACTTGATATAAAACCCAGGATAGCCAAAACAATCTTATACAATAAAAGAACTTCTGGAGGCATTACCATCCCTGACTTCAAACTCTATTACAGAGCTACAGTATTGAAAACAGCTTGGTATTGGCATAAGAACAGAGAAGTCGACCTATGGAATCGAATAGAAGACCCAGATATTGACCCACAAACATATGAACACCTAATTTTCGACAAAGGAGCTAAAGGTATACAATGGAAGAAGGAAAGCATCTTTAACAAATGGTGCTGGCATAACTGGATGTCAACCTGTAAAAGAATGAAAGTAGATCCATATCTATCACCATGCACAAAAATCAAGTCCAAATGGATTAAAGACATCAACATCAATCCGTCGGCTTTGAACCTGATAGAAGAGAAAGTGGGAAGTAGTCTACAAGATATAGGCACAGGAGGCCTCTTCCTAAGTAGGACCCCAGTAGCACAGACAATAAGAAAAACAATGAATAAATGAGATCTACTGAAACTGAGAAGCTTCTGTAAAGCAAAGGACACTGTCAGTAAGACAAAAAGGCTGCCTTCTGACTGGGAGAAGATCTTCACCAACCCCTCATCAGACAAAGGTCTGATCTCCAAAATATACAAAGAACTCAAGAAACTAGACACTAAAACTCTAATTAACCCAATTAAAAAATGGGGTACTGAACTGAACAGAGAATTCACAACAGATGAACTTCGAATGGCCAGAAGACACTTAAGGTCATGCTCAACCTCCTTAGCGATCAGGGAAATGCAAATCAAAACTACTTTGAGATACCATCTTACACCTGTCAGAATAGCTAAAGTCAAAAACACCAATGATAGCCTATGCTGGAGAGGATGTGGGGTGAGGGGAACACTCATCCATTGTTGGTGGGAATGCAAACTTGTGCAGCCACTGTGGAAATCAGTGTGGCGGTTTCTCAGGAAACTGGGAGTCAACCTCCCTCAGGACCCAGCAATTCCACTCTTGGGAATATACCCTAGAGATTCCCTAACATACTACAAAAGCATTTGTTCTACTATGTTCATAGCAGCACTATTTGTAATAGCCAGAACCTCGAAACAGCCTCGGTGCCCCTCAATAGAAGAATGGTTAAAAAAGGTGCGGAACGTATACACATTAGAGTTTTACTCAATGGTAAAAAACAATGACATCTCGAATTTTGCATGCAAATGGATGGACAGAGAAAACGCTCTACTGAGTGAGGTAAGCCAGACCCAAAAAGAGGAACACGGTATGTATTCCACTCATAAGTGGATTCTAACCATAATTAAAGGTCTTTGAGCCTATTATTCGTGATTCTAGAGAAGTTAAATAAAAAGATGAACCTGATGAAGATTATTTAGCTATCCGCCAGGAGGTAGGAAATAGACAAGAGTCCCAGGTAACCTCGGGTGCATGGAGGGGTGGGTGGGAGGGTTGTTGGAAGGGGAGAGGGTTAGAGGGAAGGGAGTAGGGGAGGAATGGGGAAAGCTCGGTGGCCTGGGATGGGGGGAGGGAGGAAGGATGAATATGGGATCAGGGAAGAATATATTTCAACTAAGGGAGTCATTTTAGGGTTTACAGGAGACTTGATTATATATGGGATTCCAGGTCCAAGGAGAGATCTCCAGATTGTTCTCTGGACAGAGGAGAGGGTGCCTGAGCCGGCCTTGGCCCATAACCATACTGATGAATATTTTGCTTATCACCATAGATCCTTCATCTGGCGAAGGACGGCGATACAGACGGAGACCCACATTGGAGCACCGGACTGAGCCCCCCAAGGTCCAAATGAGGAGCAGAAGGAGGAAGAACATGAAAAAGGAAAATCAGGACTGCGAGGGATGCTCTCACCCACTGATACAAGGGGACGGATCTAATGAGAGTTTACCAAGGCCAGTTGGACTGGGACTGAACGACGACGTGATCTAACCAGATTCTCGGAATTTGGCAGGATTCTCTGAATGTGGCTGGCCCGAAGTCTTTCTGAAAAGCCATTGACTATGACACTGGGACTTGTTTGCTCTGCATATACTGGATTTTGGGGATCCAGTCTGTTTGGATACTCACCTTCCTGGACCTGGAGGGAGGGGGGAGAAACTTGAACTTCCCACAGGGCAGGAAACCCTGACTGCCCTAAGGGACGAAGAGGGAGGAGGAGAGGGAGTGGAGGGAGTGGGAGGGTTTTGGGAAGAGGGGCAGAAATGGAAACTTTTATAATTTAATAAAATTACTTTCAAAAAAAAGATTTTTTTTGATTTGCTGTTTTCTTTGATCAGTGCATTTATTTCCTCTATAGTGTCTCCAGTATTTGAGATTCTTTCTTCTATCTTTTGTATTCTGTTGATTCTTTCTTCTATCTTTTGTATTCTGTTGTTTATGCTTGTCTCTGTTCATTTACCTTGATTTGCCATATCCATTCGGCCCTTGGTTTTTGTTTTCTTCATTGCCTCCATTTTAGTTTTCAAGTCTTAAACGGTTTCAATTATACACTTGATTGTTTTTTCTTGGTTTCCTAGGGTATCTTTTAGGATTTATTCATTTCTTCAAATTTTTTGTTTTTCCTCTCATCCATTTCTTTAAGGGAGTTTTTCATATCCTGTTTAAGGGACTCTATCACTTTCATAATGTGTATGTTTTTCTTCTTTTAGTATTAGGGTGTTCAAGTCTTCTTGTTGTATGTTCGCTGGGTTCTGGTGTTATCATGTTGTTTTTCATATTGTTGGAGGAATTCTTGCATTGGTGCCTGCCCATGTCTTCCTTCAAATGGTCTCTGATGGATCTTTTGGTACAAGATCAGGGCCCCTTGCTGGACAGGGACCTCGCTGACAAAAGGCCTAGCTTGCTGCTGGCAGGCTTAGTGAAACCAGGGACAGGCCTCTTGAAGGTCGAAGGACCCCACAGACAAAAGGGCGAATTTGGTGGGGAAGGGAGGGTTGTGTGGAGCCAAGAAGCCCCTGCAGCAAGATCTGGAGGTGCCCTGCATTCCCCTCTGATCGGGGAGGCAGGACAGTAGAGAACATGCTAGACTTGAACTGACGTTCTTCCCCATCAAGTTCTCTCTCCTGGCTGTGATTGCAGGTGTGTGCCACCATCCCTGGTGTGAATATGATTTTAAGAACAGCCCTGAATTTGATGTCATAAGGGGAAGCAGTAGTGCAGGGAGATTGTCCCATCAGTGTGGAGATTTCCATCTCTGCACTCCTTCTTCATGTTCCTGTGTCTCTGGATTTTAGTGCCATCAAGAAGGTCCTGATTTAAATCCCTCTTCACTTCCTTCTTAAGAGCTGACAGTACAGAACCCAGAGCACAGTGACACTGTTCTCTCCTTGAGGTGGATGGAAAACACTTGAGAGTAAACTGTCTGTCTAAATTCACCTACTTAGTAAGAACCAAAGCTAAATGTGACATTCAAATCTAGATATCTAGTTCAACATCAATAGTATCCACATTCAACAAAGATTTAAAAGTCTAATAAAAAATCAGGGGAGAAGTGATCTAAAGACATGTTTTAAAGTCTCTTTCCTTACCTGACTTGGTCAGGGGGAGAGGATCAGCAATCTAAAGTTCACTGGAGCAAGATAATTGGTCGGCCTTGTCTGAACTTCTGACAACAGTGGCAAGTGTGTCCAGTATCAGACAGCACTCACTTGTCACTTGTCACCTGGGCCCTGTGATGATCCAAATTTGTTTACAGTCATCACCATGGAAACACCAATATTCTTCCAGGTGCTGGTTGAGTTGGAAGGAGAATGATGTCATAAATGAAGCAACAGCCAATGGGAAGGTCCGATTCCTAACTAAAAGATAGGATTTGTTGGAGAAGATGCCAGGAGGTCAAGAGTAGTCATGGTGACTGAACTAGGACCTACTGAAAGAGGCCATCATGGAAGTGCCAACTTCCCATGGCATTTAGCCTAGGCTTTCATGGCAGTGCTCTTATAAGGTCCATTGATGAAGTGGTGTAGAACGTACATATGAAGTTTCACCTTCCAACAGAAAGTGCCCCATCAGCCTACACTTACATACAGTGAGTAGTCTTGGGCAGGAAGGATGGCAACACCTACATTGAAGGAACTCAGGTGACAAACCATTCCAGTTGATGTGATTTTTGAGTTGTCAGCGTCTTTCCCTGACCTAAGGAGGAAATCAAAGGGCTCCCATGGGAGGTGTTAAAGGGCTGGGATTGGCGCCCTGAGTACACCCTGGTGTTGATCTCTAAGATTCTTCTTTTTGCCTTTCTTCTCCTACAGTCCTTCCTTAGTCTGTGCTGACCCATGCTGGACTCACATCTTTTGTGTACATTTCCTTCTTTGTACGGTTTCATTCTTGGGACAGTCTGATCCTTCATTCTTATAATTGTGGTCAATATCACTGTGAACTTTCAGATCAGTGGTCCTCTGTGCCTTGTGAAATTGTTTTTAATTGGATGCTGGTGGTTGAAACAAGCAACTTAGTGGTTTATTGTGAGCCCGGATGCACCTGTTTCTTCCTTCAAACTCTTGTTGCTGTTGTGCTGCCCAGACTAGGCTACCCCTGGATTGTTGATATCCTTCTCATCTTTTGTTTTCCTGAGATAGTTTTGTCTCTGTAGTCCCTGTTGTTCTGCAACTCACTGTGTATCTCAGTCTGGCTTCTGAATATGGACATTCTTTTTTCTTACCTCCTTGCTGTTGCTATCAAAGTTGTGAGCCAGTGACTATGGCTGCCTTCTCTCTTCATTTCCATGTATAATGAATGAGTATGTCAGTTACTGAAGTGTCTACCACTTTGCAACAGCATCTGCAGAATCCTGGGTCTCTAGCATTCTATTTCTTGCTTGAGTCTGAGACACAGTTATATAGAGTGGAACTCCTGGAGAAAGATGTTGTTTATGCTTGGTGCTGGGTTACATGAAGAAAATGAAGTAGGTATATGTGAAAAAAGGAACAACCCATTTCCTTCTTCTGTGTCTTCCCAGACAGGGAAATGTTTGATGTTTTGTTGAAATATGGGGAAATCCAGTGTAGTTTTTCAGTTTGGTTTCTATTGTATCCTCAATTTTTATCATTCATTAGTAAGTTCATAGATTACAATATAGAATGTTTCCAATGTGCACTTATATCCATCCCTTATTCTAACATCCTCACAAAGCAGTAACTAATATGACAATGTCTATCAGTTCATATTGAAAATGATCCTGGAGCCTGTTTAGCTGTGCTCCTGCATTCACAGTGGTACCAGAGCTTTCACACAGGACCTCCTTTACCCCAAGCTAGTGCACATGCCCTTCTCTGTAGAATAATTCATCCATGTAGATAGTTTGGTGTTTGTATTTCTGTACATATTTCTTCAAAAATGTCCCTTTATATCATAGACCAAACTGCCTCTGCTTGTTCTCTACAAATTCCACATGACACCACCCTTGTCAGATAATGTGACACACTCCCAGTGGCAAGTACTGAAGCAGCGAAGGTTCATTAGGGCTCCTGTGTTTAAACCGTTCAGAGAAGTATTGTCCTTCTGCAGCAGTGTAGACCCTAGTGAGTAGAATATCAGTGGGACTGTGTTACTGAGGAGTTTGTGTAGACAGACAATGAGAGATGAATAGACAAATGGAAAGAATGATGATAGATAGGTAGATAGATGGACATATAGATAGAAATATGTTCTGATTTTATTCCCTTTCATTTCTGTGTGTTTTAAATTTTTAAACTTATTTTTGTAATACCCTCTTATTCAAGAGAACCCACTCTTTAATGACCTACACTGATTTTAGTTTTCTCTGCCTTTACTCTTTCCAATTCATTCTTCAGTCTATACCTATCAGCATCTACTCCTTTTCTGTCTTGCTTTAGAAAAAAGGCTTCCAAGATACAGCAAGCAAATATTAAAAAAGGAAATATAAAAAATGATGAAACTGTTATTATAATCATATTGAACATGGCTACCAATCACCAGATAAGGATCCTAACTGCTGGCAGAGTAGTCCAGAGACACACTTATTCTAAGATTTCAGAGTACTATGATGTTCTAAGGTAATAGCTATAATATATGCACAGAGGCTCTGGGGTAGACCTATGTACGCCACCACTTGAGACTCTGTGAGATTAGATCGCTGGGTTTTGTTGATGCATAGGGATTTTTGCTTTTGTTCTCCTCTGGCCCGGTGACTCTTAAAGCCTTCTTCCTTCTTTCACATGTGACTCCCTTAACTTTGAGGGAGAGGTTTGAAGGAGATTTCCCATGTAGGTGCTCTCTTCCCATAGTGTTTGGCTGAGGTTCTTTGTCTATGTTTCCATCTTCTGCCAGATGTGGCCCCTATGATGATGAATGTGTAAGGTACTGACATATGAATAAAACAGTTTATCATTAGTTGTCATTTTTGGAATTTATTTTTAAACTAGTAGTGTTTACTTTTCTCCTTAGGACTCTGGACTATCTAGTTTCTGGCTCTTGGTTACACAGGCAGTGTTGGTTATTGGTGCCATCTTTTGGAGTGTGCCTTATGTCTAATCAGACATTATTTGGCTCTCACACATGCTCTGTGTCACCAGTGCCCTATCAAAATTTACAGGCAAGACAGATTGTAGGCCAAAGGATTTTTGGCTGTGATGGTTTCCACATTTCTTTTTCCTTAGCCTGTAGAATACCTTTCCATACCAAAGATATTAGATTGTATGTAGGCAATATGTTGATATCTCCAAGTTCAGTGAGTATGTGGGTTTTTTCCTGTAAATGGTGCCCTCTCTGTTACTTTGCAGAGAGCATCCATGTATTTTAGCAATAGTCTGACATATTTGAGGATTTTGATAGCTTTCTCTAGGACAATAACTGAAGTAAAGACAATTAAATTCTGCTCCTGGATACCTTGACTGGTGAGGAAAGTTGATTTGTCGAGGCTCCATATTTGTCATTTTTAGGAGTTCTTTTTTTGAATCACCTTCATGGTTTGTGGAAAGATTCCACTGTACTAATTTTACATATGAACTGGGAAAAGCCTCTCTCCCTATGTCAAGTCAACTCTTCCTGTCCTCTGCCCTACCAACCATTTCCCCTGTCCCCATATTCCCTCCACTTCAGTCACTACCCACCAGCAATCCATGTGTCCACTAGGTCTCTCCCGTTTTCCCAACCTATCTGGATCTCCAGATTGTAGATAGATTATCATTTACTGAACAGTTAATATCCACATTTAAGTGAGTATGTTCCATGTTTGTCTTTCTAGATTTATATTATCCAACATAAGATGAATTTCTAGTTAATCCATTCTGCAAATTTTCAATCCCAGAGAAGGTAGGTAACAAGGAGAACAGTAAGATGCATGTAAAATAGATGGATTCACTCCCCAACCCCATAGTATAACCCCATAGTATAACTTCCTGTGTAGACCAGGATTGTGGAATGAATAAGCCTCATGGGCCTGAGAGTCAGCTGGTCTAGACCGATAGTAAAGAGCATTTGTTGTAGCTATCTTCTGAACATCAGCCTGGGTGTGCCAGAGGGTGTTGACCACAGCAGCTAAGTCTGACAGGAGATGATGTGGGCCTATGGACAGTGACTACATCACTTCATCAGATTTCTTGTCCTTGGCAAAGTGGGGAATATACAAGGCTTACCCCTTCCTAAAATAAACCAAACTTGTTTCAACCTGTTCCTGGTGCTCGTGTCATTGTTACTGAGCCTACTTTTACCTGGGACCCTGCAACACAGGCTAATCTTGGACACACAGATAAGTGACCTGCCTCTGCTCCTGAATGCTAAGATTAAAAGTGTGCACCACCACTCCCTACATAAAGTATGTTTTTTGATAGGTTTGTTAGACATGAGGAAGTGATAGCTGTGTCAGCTCGTTTCTAGATCTCCTGTTGTATTGATTGGCTCTGCATATCTGCCTTTGTGTGAGTGCCATATTTTCTTTGTTTCTATGATTCTGTTGGATAGTTTGGAGATCAAGTAATGTGATGCCTATGTGATTAGAATAGTTTTGGTTATTTAAGATCTCTCAGGCTTCTGTATGAACCTCAGGACCTGTTTTGTTGTTCTAGGAAGAATACTATTCAGATTTTGATGGAATGTATTGAATGTGTTTATTGGAACCTGTAGATAACTTTTTGCAATACAGCATTTTTTTCTAAATTAATTTTACTCATCCATGATCATGGAGACTGTTCTGTTTTCTACTGTCTAATTCAGTTTTTTCCTTATGTTTTCATTGAGGGGTCTTTCATGTCTTTGGTTAGGCATAGTATTAGTTTTTTGTCGGTTCTTGGAGAAAATCAACAAGATTGACAAACCCCTAGCCAGACTAATCAAACGGCAGAGAGAGAACACCCAAGTTAATAAGATCATAAATGAAAAGGGGGACATAACAACAGACATAGAGGAAATTCAAAGAATCATTAGATCTTACTACGAAAGTTTATATGCCACAAAGTTGGAAAATGTACGAGAAATGGATTGGTTTTTAGATAAATACCATATACCAGATAGAACAGAAAGTGGGAAGTAGTATACAAGACATAGGCACAGGAGACCACTTCCGAGGTAGAACCCCAGTAGCACAAACAATAAGAGAATCAATGAATAAATGGGACCTCCTGAAACTGAGAAGCTTCTGTAAAGCAAAAGACACCGTCAGTAAGACAAAAAGGCTGTCTTCTGACTGGGAGAAGATTTTCACCAACCCCTCATCAGATAAAGGCCTGATCTCCAAAATATACAAAGAACTCAAGAAACTAGACACTAAAACTCTAATTAACCCAATTAAAAAATGGGGTGCTGATCTGAACAGAGAATTCTCAACAGAAGAACTCTGAATGGCCAAAAGACACTTAAGGTCATGCTCAATATCCTTAGCGATCAGGGAAATGCAAATCAAAACAACTATGAGATACCATTTTACACCGGTCAGATTAGCTAAAGTCAAAAACACCAATGAGAGCCTATGCTGGACTCTCATCCATTGTTGGTGGGAATGCAAACTTGTATTTTGTTTCTTGATTTACACATGTGGAATCAATTATATGCCAGGCTATACAGATCTTCATGTTATCCTTTCTCAGAGGCCAGGTTATTCTCTCTGTCATTTCAGTTAGCATAATGCTGTCTCCACGAACACCACTCTCTTCCTTTCCATAGATCCACTCCTTAGAGAGTCAAAATTCTCCATCACTTACCTCCACCTCCCTGTAGCATACTTGAGTAGATTTTGTTCCCTGTTGTGCAACAGAAACTGTCCTCATCAAGGTCAGCAGTGTTGAGACTGCCCATAGTACAGTAAACTCATCTCCTGTCATGTCACCTGTGGTCACAGAGAACATAAGGAGGTAACCACTGCTTCTCTCAGTGACAGCTGTTTCACTGCCACTTCTGACTTCCTTTCTCTTCTCCTTTCCTTTCCTTTCCTTTCCTTTCCTTTCCTTTCCTTTTCTTTCCTTTCCTTTCCTCTCCTCTCCTCTCCCTTTTCCTTTGTCACCCATGTTTTCATCCCTTAAAGATCAGTGATCAGCAGTGTTCTGTCCCGTGTCCTATCTCTTTCTTCATGTGCTCACAGAGCCCTCTGTTGTCTGATTTAACTGACATATGATGAACAGGTCGTCTTTCTTGTAGGGTATGTAGACCTCATCTGGCTGTTGGGTTAATGTGTTTGAATATATAGCATGTCTAGGAAACTGACTGTTTATGGGGCAGAGTCTTAACTGTGTTGCTCAAGTCACCCTTGAATTTATTTTTATTTTGCTTTACTTTTAGACTTGTTTTAAGTGTATGAGTGTTTTCCCTGTGTGTATATCTGTATACCACATGTATGCCTGCCTGCAGAGGTGCGAAAGGGCATTGGATCCCCTGAAATGGAAAGTTATGGATGACTGTGAGCTGCCATATGGTGCTGGGACCAGATCTGGGTCCTCTCTAAGAGCAACAAATATTCTCAACCACTAAGCAGTATCTCTATCCCCAAGTCTCAAATGCTTGATTTTCTTGCTCCAGCCTTCGTGTTGCCTGATATCAAAACAGTTATTATTTCAAACTTGGTTCCTGAAAACAATGCTATTTTTCCCTCAGTCTACAGTATCCCACAAAACACATGCAAGCAACCTGGCTACTAGTCTTGGTACCTTTCTTAACCTCTAGAATACTTGGTCATTGAACTTTACAATATTTGATTTTTTTCTAACGTTGTGCCTATCTCTCTCTCTTTTTTGATAGGGTCTCACTATGAAGCCTTAGCTGGCCTAAAACTCACTATGTAGACCAAGTCATTCTCAAACTCATAGAGATTGGCTTACTTTTGCTTCCAGAATACTGGGATTAAAGGTTTCTGCCATTATGCCCAGACATTACTATTGTCCAAATATGTGTGTGCATGCTAGAGGTCAACTTTTATAATTACTTCTCTTCTTCTACATGTTTGTGGGTTCCAGGATCAAACCCAGGTTGTCAGGTTTATGTAGCAAATTGTCACCCACTAGCCCACAATAATTCAGTTTTTGGTTTGTTTTGTGAGGCAAGGTTTTTCTAGGATCATCCTGGAACTACTATATAGACTAGGCTGACCTTGAACTCACAGATACCTTCTTGCCTCTCCTTACAAAGTGCAAAGGTCAAAGATGTATGTCCCTAGTCCTGGCTCCCAATCATTAAGTTATGACAAGACTATGTACTCCATATCTCTGGACTCGTCCAATCCTCTCTTTATATACTCAGACTAACAAACTGGGGTCTCATTCTATAGATTGCCATACCAGGCTTGCCTCTGCATTCAGTTTAATGTCATCCTCCCTAACTCATTGTCTACAATACAGGTAGTCTCATGACACACAATTCTGATGGCAAGGTTTGTTATTACAACCTTTTAGTGGTTCTTTGTTCCGCCAGGATACATTTCCATCCAGTCAGCTTGATTGCCAAAGTTTTTATTATGTCCCAACCTTGAAAATCTTGCTTTCCAGTATTCTCTTTGCAAACTCCTTCCCCACCTTACTCCCTTCTTAGGGTTGTAGCCTTATCTAAATGATTTTTCCCTAAACATCCCTGCTCTGTACCGTGTCTGAGCCCTTGGGTGTCTGTGTGTCTAGAACACTCTGACTTGTTGCTTTCTCAACTGTATTTCAGCTGCTTGTCAGGTGTTGCTTTATGTATCACTTCTGTGGTCCTGTGGAAGCAGCCAGCACTGTCCTCCTGTCTAGCATTTGCCATTTCCTCTGGGATGAGAAAGTGGATGAGTGCACTGTCAGCATCTTATAAGAAGCAACTTCATATTTCCTGTGGAATTCTATAGCCTAGACCAACTCCCTGTTGCATAACCAATGCTCACATATTTAATATACTTGTGATGCCACTAAAGGATTGCTCCTTCAGACATGCTTCTGATTAAATAGTTAAGCAAAAAATACAGAGTTGGTCGCAAGAGAGGAAAAATAAAGCTTAATTGTCGTGTGATTCTTTGTGATTCTGTTCTGAAATAGAAAGCTTGCTTGGAGTCAGAGACGGGAGCTAGCCACTAGGTAACCATAGAGGACTGGAGGAGTATACAGACAGATAGAAAAAGAGATAAGGTGGGGCCTGGTGGATGTGGTGCACTTCTTTAATCCTAGCACTCAAGGCAGAGGCAGACAGATCACTGTAAGTTCAAAGCCAGCCTGGTCAACAAGAGCTAGTCCCAGGACAGGATCCAAAGCTACAGAGAAACCCTGTCTCTAAAAACAAGAGAGAGAGAGAGAGAGAAGGTGGGGTAGAAAGAAGATATGAGCCCTTTCAGTTGGATGAAGGATAAAGATTTTTGTCAATTTTATTAAAAGCTTTCTTTTAGCTTACTTTTTATGATTTCAGGATTGAGTCTCTATCAGGGAGCTAGAAATTAAGTTTTTGTACTCTGGATGTACGTAACAAATTATGGTCCTTTAACTTCTTCTAGATCTGCCCCATATCACATTTAAAATGCTTATGTTTTCTGCAGTGACCCATGACCATGCCTATCCGTGACCTTTGAAGTTCTCAAAGTGGGGCCCCAAAATGACAATTCCACCTGGATTGTGGCAATATCACTAAGCTGACAAACACTATCCAAAGATTGGCTTTGGGCAGTAAACTGCTCAGCACACTTTCAAGGTGTTGAGCTGATATATTCCAGCCTCACAGACTTCTCTAACCAGGACTTTGGATAAGCTCTGCACTTTCCATTATACAGAGACTGAACAACAAATGATACAATTATTTTTCTCAGAACTTGACAATATCCCAATATTTCAGGGCTCCTAAAGATGCTGCCACTCCCAAACAAAAGGAAATAATTTTAGATATGATGCTCACATTCCCAAGAGGTTGGATGGGCAGTTTTTCGTCATTAAGTGGGTTATGAATATTTGAGATTGTTTAGTGGGAGCTAGTTACAAATTGTGACAATTAGTTGTAGAAGGCAACTTGTTTGTTCCCAGCTTCTCAGCCCCAAAATTACCACACAGAAACTCTTAATTAAATCGATACTTGGCCTATTACCTAGACTTCTTATTGGCTACATCTTACATGTTAATTTAACCAATTTTTATTAGTTTATATTTTTACCATGAAGCTAGTGGCCAACCAGCAAGGCCCCAGGTGACAGCCCTCATCTTTCCCTCAGGTGGCAACAAACATCTCACGACTCCACCTTATTTCTCCCAGCATCCACTTTAGATTTCCCCACCTACCTATATTCTGCTCTGTGTATCAGTTTCTGAATTAACCAATGATATTCACTACATACAGTGGGAAATTCTACATCATTATTCTGATGTGGAATATTACTTTAACTTTGTAAGGATGTGTTACATTTGTTTATGTTGTGAAATATTACTTTACCTATGCAAAGATATGTTATACTTGTTTATGCTGCATTTGTTTAATTATGTAAAGATGTTTAAGGCATCTGATTTGTCTAATAGAAGGCTGAACAGCCAGTAGCTAGACAGTAGAGGGATAATTGGACCTCCTGGGTAGAAAGAATACCTAGGAGAGAAGGGGGAGAAAGAAAGGAAGATATCTTGGCACAGTAGGCCAGGCAGGGCCAACACCCAATGGAAGACCACACACAGATCTACCTTCTGTTCCAGAGGATCTGATGCCTTGTTCTGACTTCCATGTGTAACAAGCACCCAGAAAGTCCACACTGTTCCCAAGTTCACATAAAATGTTCAAGAGCAGACCATGCTTGACAGCAAACCAGGTAGGCTACAAATCTTTGTTCTCTTCTCCCTCTGTTTCCCCAGGTCCAGTCCCCCAGTCCCATCCAAGTTATAGAGAACACCACCTGTGGCTACCTTTCCTGTACTCCCTGCTCCTATCTCCTGTGCATCCCACATATCTTCCCCTTCTAACCTCTCTCCCCCAACTTGTTGCTTTGCCCGGACCCAAACACCAGCAGGCACTCTTTGCTAATTCAAGAACTGCTCCTGCCAGGGAAACAAGTGAGCAGATATTGTGTCCACACCTCTCCTGTTCTTCAGATACAACTCCCAAACTCTTATTCCAGCTCTGTAGCAGGGAACCTGCTGCTGTCTTTCTTTCCTCTCTGACCCCATCTCCAGTGGATCACAAAGATCTTCTCCTCCAACACATACCATCATCCCAACCCCATCACCAGCAGACATTCCCTGCAAAAGTACTAGCTGAACAGGCAAGGGAAGCAGATAAGCTAACTGAAGACCTTCAGACTCCTTCCTATACTTCAAACCCAGTTTCCCAGTGTCATCCCTATCTATGCAGCAGATAATGTGTCTTCCTTTTCTGTCTGCTGACATCTGTAGGTCCTATAGACCTTCCCCCCCTAAACTGCCTCTCTCCATTTGATGCTTTATATGAGCCTACAACTCAGAAGCATCCCTTAATAAGTCACCGGTCATGCCTGCCAAGAAAGCAAGAAGGTTGTCTGTAAATTTTCCTTTTCCTTTGTTTCTTAGATCTAACCCTCAAGTCCAATACCCACTGCTATAGCAGAATCTCTGGGCTGACCTCTTTTCATTGCCTCCCCCCATTCAAAGGAGGTGAAATAAGCAACTGTTGGCTCTGCTCTTCTTCCTCCTGTGAATGCCTTCAGGCCCTAGTCTACCTCTATTACAAAGAGTAAGCTACAAATACCCAGAAAGCCATTTTACCTAAAATCCCTACTGGCTATTGCTATTAGTCCCAATGAAAATTTTCTAACAGGCAACATATGGCAGTATATATTCCAAAAATCCATAAAGAAAACAAAAACAAGGGGAAGGAACACCCAGCAAACAATGTCAAACCCATAAATCTGCATCTATATCTCTAATCATCCTAATCGCTGATTCTTTGATGCCAGTGTAAAAACAAAATCAATAACACTCAGGGCAATATGATTCCACAAAAGTCCATCTATCCTCCAAAGCAGCAGGCCCTGAATATTCCAATATACTTCAAGCACAAGACAAAGACAGAAAACCACCCGTATGAAGATAGAGGTCCTTAAAGAGGAAACTAATATATTCCTTAAAGAAATCCAGTAAAATGTAAAGAGATAGTGGAAAGGAAATGTAGAAATCTGTTAAAGACTTGAAAAGGGAAATGGAATCAATAAAGAAGCCCCAAATTAAGGATATACTAGAAATAAAAATTTAGAAATTCAGGTAAGAAATCCAGATTCAAGCTCCACCAACAGAAAACAAGAGATAAAACAGAGAATCTCACTCTCAAGTGTTGAAGACACAAAAGAAGAAATGGATATTTAAGTTAAAGAAAATATTAAATCTCAAAGTTTCCTGAAAAAAAATCAGGAAATAAGACTCCATGAAAAGATAAAACCTATGAATAATAGGAATAGAAGAAGGATAAAAATCTCAGCTCAAAGGCTGAGAAATTATTTTTAACAAAATTACCAAATAAAAGGTCCATAACTTAAATGAGATGCCTATAAAGGAACAAGAAACATACGGAACACCAAATAGATTGTGGCAGAAAAGAAAGTATCCTAGACACTAATAATAATACAGAACAACAATAAAAAAAGAATATTAAAAGATGCAAAGAAAAAAGACGGAGTAACATATGAAGCAGCCATACTAGAATTATATCTGACTTCTCAAGGAAGACTCTAAAATTCAAAAGGCCCTGAACAGATGTGCTTAACACTCTGAGAGACCAGATGCCAGTCCAGACTACTGTACATACATAGAAAAACTTTCAAACCTTTCAATTGCCTAACCCTACTTCTAACCCTCCTAACCATAACCCCTAACCCTAATTGACTGTTGAGAAGTTTGGCTATAAATGAAGCTTTAGAGGGAAGGTATGCTGATACCTAGGGCTCTGATGAAAAAGGTACCCTGACAGTTAGAAGTCAGGCCATACCCACAGCTGTGAAGGGAAAGTGTACTGGATCCCTACAGCTATGAGGAGAAAAGTTATCCTCGTGGAGGTCCAAAACCAGGAGTCTATTTCCACTTTATCTGAAGGTCAGAGTTTGAGGTTGCTCCAAGTTGTTAACAGGTGTGGTTACACAGCCTCACCTAAGGTGTTGTTGTTTTGTGTTGTGTACTTTAAGAGGGTCCATACAGGTGAATCTACTCACCCTTGAGAAAGTGAGAGAATTCAAACATACTTCTCCATTTGAATTAAGAGGTTTGACCTTGGGAATGACTGCCTATAGGATACTTGGTCTGGGGTGAATGCCCTGCCTGAATAACAGAATGTTTTTCTCAACAATTAGGGACTTGATGGCTCAAAGAATTGAAGCAAGTAACTGTTTTCGTTGTCCTATGCATCATAAAGCAGTCTTTTGTCTTCTTTCCCCTGGTGTATCAGGGTATAAAAGTCTATGGAAAATTAACTGCAGGCAGACATACAATATTCACTGGAACTCCCTTCCGGTACTATCCTATGTTTCTGTTTTATTATTTTCATATGTCTTCATTATATTTACTTATTTTTCTATTCCCCATGCCCCTACCCTGGTAAGTGGTATACTTGTCAAAGATGGTCCCTGATATATACTGACTATTGAAAAGCCCAGCCACACCTGAAGTTGTGGTCCAGTGGGAGAGGTTCTTCCTGCAGGATGTAGCAATTCTGTTCCTCTCCAAGCCATCACAGATTGGTCCTGTTTCATTCTGCTAAGAGAGTTTCAAAGCAGACATGTTCATTACTGTTCTGCTCCACTTCCCTATGGGACTTTCCTAGCAGAGGTTTTCAATACTTCTATGTTCCACCACACTAGGGATTTTCCTAATAGAAATGTCAATTGTTTTCTCAGCTTCAGCCAAAATAGTTACTTCTCTGCTTCAGTGGAGTTAATGGGAAACTGCTGCTGAAATGTTGCAGTCTCTGGTGAAGAGTTGCTACTTCTGCTCTGCTCCTTTAAGAGAGTTTGGCAGCAGAGGTGATCAACGCTTCTCTGTTCCAATCCACTACAAAGTTTCTTATCACTCCGGAGAAAGATCTTTACTCAAAACTCATTTTAGAAATTTATTTGGAAGGGAAGAATCCAGGAGAGGGGCTGCCTCTGCTAGGACAGAAAAGGGCAGATGTGAACAGAAATGGTATAGAACTTATATAGGATTTCTTAGGGGCAGAGTTTTCTCAGGGAGAAGATTCTCAGGGTGGGAATTGGTTAGATATTAGTCTCTGATCTAGAACAAAGCAGAGATTGGATGGATTTCCTTCTCTGGGGTTGGTAGATCTTGAGTTTACGGATTAGCAGGTGTTGTGCTCAGTTGGTCTAGCATAGCATGTGTTTCTTTGGCTCTTGTTTCAGAGTCAAAGTGTGTTCTTTCACTAGCCCCTTATAACCTTTTGAGTCTGGTTTCAGGGTCAGGTGTTTCTTTCATTGTCTCTGGATTCAGGAAGAAAGTGTGTTTCTTTGTCTTTGTTTTGGAGTCAGGATATATTTCTTTGGCTCCAGTTTCAGAGTCAAAATTATGTACTTCACTAGCGCTGGTTCCAGAGACAGGATGTGTTTATTTGGCTGGCCCATTTACCCTATAGAAAGGACTTCATAAACTCACAAATTCATTTTTAACATGAGTTTGTAAGTACAAACTATATAAAAAGGATAAAATGCTTGAAAAGATTGTTAACACTTCCAAATTTATAGGCAGAGGATAATTGTTCATTCCTGGCTGCCCAGACCTGAAAGAATCACTCAGAAACTATATTAATTAAAACACTGCTTGGCCTTTTAGCTCAGAATTCTTTTTTGGGGGGTGTTGGTTGGAGACAGGGTTTCTCTGTGGCTTTGGAGCCTGTCCTGGAACTAGCTCTTGTAGACCAGGGTGGACTTGAACTCGTAGATATCACCTGCCTGTGCCACCCAAGTGTAGGGATTAAAGGTGTAAGCCACCAATGCCCAGCCAGCTCAGAAATCTTATTAAATTATTCTGACATCTGAAATTAACCCGTTCCTATTATTTTTTATTTTACTTCAAGACATGTGATTTTCCAGTAAGATTCCAGGGCATCTGTCTTCTTCAGCAAATACATGGAATCTGACTCCACTTTCTTTTCTCCTCTGTCTCTGCTTGGAATTCCTGCCTTGCTCTGTTCTGCAAGATTATCGACACAAAGCAGCTTCTTTATTAAACAATGGTAACAAAACACATTCACAGCAAACAGAGGGGAATCCCAAATCACTGTGTAACTGAATATAAGTGTTTTGGTTAAAGATCTTACCAAATACTTTATAATAAGAAGTCTTCAGTATCTTTTTCAGGAAGTCAATGTCTAATGTAATATCCAAAGATTTTAACAAATTGTTGCATACAAAAAGCTTTACTCCTATATAAAATGCAAAACAAAATATATCACACTGATTATATTTATAGGGTTTCTCTGCAGTATGATTTTTCAATAATTTTGATTATTCATATGTTCAAATGGTTTACCACACTTATGATTACATTCATAGAATTTATCTCCAGTGTGTGATCTTTCATGCATTTGAAGAGTCTGTGAAGTGAAAAGGCCTTACCACACTGATTACATTCATAGGGTTTCTCTCCAGTATGGCTTCTTTCATGAATACGTAGATGACTGTAACATGCAAAGGCTTTACCACACTCATTACATTCATAGAGTTTCTCTCCAGCATGTGTTAGTTCATGTCTTTGAAGATGACTATGATAAACAAAGATTTTACCACACTTTTAACAGTCATAATGTTTCTCTCCAGTGTTTGGGTTTTTATGATTTCAGAGACTACTGTGACATACAAAGGCTTTACCACATTAATTACATTCCTAGGTTTTCTTTCCAGTATGGGTTCTTTTATGCTTTTGGAGAATACTATGAAATACATAGGCTTTGTTTCTCTCCAGTATGGCTACTTTCATGAATTTTTAGATGACTGTGTTGTGCAAAGGCTCTACCACACTGATTACATTCATAGGGTTTCTCTACAGTATGGCTTCTTTCATGAATTTGAAGATGACAGTGTCGTACAAAGGCTCTACGATACTGTTTACATTCATAGGGTTTCTCTCCAGTATGGGTTCTTTTATGAATTTTTAGATTATTGTGTGGTGCAAAGGCTTTACCACACTGATTACATTAATAGGGTTTCTCTCCAGTATGCCTTCTTTTATGTATTTGGAGACTACTGGGACAAGCAAAAGCTTTACCACAGTGATTACATTCATAGAGCTTCTCTCCAGTATGTATTCTTCTATGTCTTTTGAGATGCCTGTGATGCGCAAAGGCTTTATCACACTGACTACATTCATAAGGTTTCTCTCCAGTATGGGTTCTTTTATGTTTTGGGAGACTACTCTGACAAGCAAACGCTTTACAACAGTGAATACATTCATAGGACATCTCTCCAGTATGGCTTCTTTCATGAACTTTTAGATCACTGTGATGTGCAAAGGCTTTATCACAGTGATTACATTCATAGGGTTTCTCTCCAGTATGGGTTCTTTTATGTCTTTGGAGATGACTGTGATGTGCAAAGGCTTTACCACCCTGATTACATTCATAGGGCTTCTCTCCAGTATGGCTTCTTTGATGAACTTTTAGATGACTGTGATGTGCAAAGGTTTGACAACACTGATTACATTCATAGGGTGTCTCTCCATTATGTGTTCTTTTAAGTCTTTCAAGATGACTGTGATATCTAAAGGCTTTACCACACTGACTACATTCATAAAGTTTCTCTCCAGTATGGCTTGTTTCATGTCTTTGGAGATTCCTGTGAAGTACAAAGGCCTTACCACAGTGATTACATTCATAAGGCTTCTCTCCAGTATGTGTTCTTTTATGCCTTTGACAGTCGTGACATGCAAAGGTTTCACAACATTGATTACATTAATAGGATTTCTCTCAGTATATGCTCTTTTATGCATTTGAAGATGATTGTGTTGTGAAAATTCCTTACCTCACTCATTTTCTTCATAGGGTTTCAATGTAGAATGTGTTTTTTCATGCCTGTGAAGATGACTGTCACATGCAAAGGCTTTAACACATTGAGTGTATGCAGAAGTTTTCTCTCTAGTTTGACTTGTTTCATGCATACGATGATAATGGTACATGTGAAAGCATTACTACATTCAATACATTGTTTAATATTTTATCTGTATAAATTAATTTTACAATTCCGTCCTATTTTAAAGAGGAATTATGTGTTAAGGTTTTATCACCATGTTTACAACCTTGTTTTTCCCCTTCATTAAGGCTTGATTTTGAAATTTGAAGATAACTGATACCAGCCTTTATTACATGGTTCATATTTACAGAATCTTTTCTTCTTTAAGAGAATTATCATGTATTTGAAGGGAACTGAAAAAATTCAGAGCTTCCCCACTCTTTGTAATCATAAAGTTTCCTATATGGTGAGTGATACTATATTTGCTAACTGAATTAGGACAACCTGAAGTATTTAAACAGTCCTAGTACACATGGTGCTTTTCTGAAATGTGAGCTTATTGATATATTAACAATGAGAGTAAAAAACCAATTACTTGTATACTTGTACATCAACTTCAACAAGTATACTCAGCATGGGGACTGCTACATATCTTCTCTCTGTCCCCTTATTAAACTTAACAGTATATGGGTTAAACCACCCTTTCTATAGACTTTTAGTGTAATAGAGAGTTTAGAGATATACTTATCACCTTTTCAACATGTAAATCTTTTATACTATGAATAATAGTTCCAATCCACTACAAAGTTTCTTATCACTCCAGTGAAAGATCTTTACCCAAAACTCATTTTAGAAATTTATTTGGAAGGGAAGAATCCAGGAGAGGGGCTGCCTCTGCTAGGACAGAAATGGGCAGATGCCAACTGAAAAGGTATAGAATTTGTATAGGAATTCTTAGGGGCTGAGTTTTCTCAGGGAGAAGATTCTCAGGGTGGGAATTGGTTAGATGTTAATCTCTGATCTAGAACAAAGCAGAGATAGGATGGATTTCATGCTCTGGGGTTGATAGATCTCGAGTTTATGGATTAGCAGGTTTTGTGCTCAGTTTGTCAAATATAGTGTGTGTTTCTTTGGCTCTTGTTTCAGAGTCAAAGTGTGTTCTTTCACTAGCCCCTTATAATCTTTTGAGTCTGGTTTCAGGGTCAGGTGTTTCTTTCATTGTCTCTGGATTCAGGAACAATGTGTGTTTCTTTGTCGTGGTTTTGGAGTCAGGATATATTTCTTTGGCTCCAGTTTCAGAGTCAAAATTGTGTACTTCACTTGCTCTGGTTTCAGAGTCAGGATGTGCTTATTTGGCTGGCCCATTTACCTAATACAAAGGGCTTCATAAACTCACAAATTCATTTTTACCATAAGTTTGTAAATACAAACCATATAAAAAGAACATAATGCTTGAAAAGATTGTTAACACTGCCAAATTTATAGGTGGAGGATAATTGTTCATGCCTGGCTGCCCAGACCTGAAATGATTGCATGAAAACAATATTAATTAAAACACTACTTGGCTTTTTACCTCAGAATTCTTTTCTGGGGGGGGGTATTAAGACAGGATTTCTCTGTGGCTTTGGAGTCTGTCCTGGTACTAGCTCTTGTAGACCAGACTGGCCTCAAACTCACAGATATCCACCTGCCTCTGCCTCCCAAGTACAGGGATTAAAGGTGCATGTCACCACAACCCAGCTAGCTCAGAAATCTTATTAACTAACTCTGACATCTGAAATTAACCCATTCCTATTATTTTGTATTCTACCACAAGACTTGTGATTTTCCAGTAAGCTTCCACGACATCTGTCTTCTTCAGCAAATACATGAAATCTGACTCCACTTTCTTTTCTCCTCTATCTCTGCTTGGAATTCCTGCCTTGCTCCAATCTGCAAGGTTATAGACCCAAAGCAGCTTCTTTATTAAACAATGGTAACAAAACACATTCACAGCAAACAGAGGGGAATCCCAAATCACTGTGTAGCTGATTATAAGTGTTTTGGTTAAAGATCTTACCAAATACTTTATAATAAGTCCTCGGTATCTTTTTCAGGTACTCAGTGTCTAAAGTAATATGCAAAGATTTTAACAGATTGTTGCATGTAAAAAGTTTTTCTACTATATAAAGTACAAAACATTATCACAATGAATACATTTATAGGGTTCCTCTGCAGTATGATTTTTCTCATAATTTTGATTATTCATACATTCAAAGCTTTACCACTCTTACGATTACATTCACAGAGTTTATCTCCAGTGTGATCTTTCATGCATTTCAAGACTACTGTGAAGTGAAAAAGCATTACCACACTGATTACATTCATAGGGATTCACTACAGAAGGCCTTCTTTCATGAATATGTAGATGACTGTGACATGCAAAGGCTTTACCACACTCATGACATTCATAGATTTCTCTGCAGCATGTGTTAGTTCATGTCTTTGAAGATGACTATGATAAACAAAGCCTTTACCACACTAATAGCAGTCATAATGTTTCCCTCAAGTATTTGTTTTAGAGACTAGTGTGACATACAAAGGCTTTACCACATTGATTACATTCATAAGGTTTCTCTACAGTATGGGTTCTTTTATGCCTTTGGAGACTACTATAAAATATAAAGGGTTTGTTTCTACCCAGTATGGCTCCCTTCGTGAATTTGTAGATGACTGTATTGTGTAGAGCCTTTACCACACTGATTACATTCATAGGGTTTCTTTCCAGTATGGGTTCTTTCATGAATTTGTAGATGACTGTATTGTGCAAAGGCTTTACCACACTGATTACATTCATAGGGTTTCTCTCCAGTATGGGTTCTTTCATGAATTTTAAGATGACTGTGACATGGAAAGGCTTTACCACATTGATTACATTCATAGGGTTTCTCTCCAGTATGGCTTCTTTCATGAATTTGTAGATGACTGTGCTGTGCAAAGGCTTTATCACAATGATTACATTCATAGGGCTTCTCTCCAGTATGGCTTCTTTCATGAGTTTTTAGATGACTGTGTTGTGCAAAGGCTTTATCACAGTGATTACATTCATAGGGTTTCTCTCCAGTATGGGTTCTTATATGTCTTTGTAGATTACTGTATTGTGCAAAATCTCTACCACACTGATTACATTCATAGGGTTTCTCTCCAGTATGGCTTCTTTTATGTATTTGGAGACTACTGTGGCATGCAAAGGCTTTATCACAGTGATTACATTCATAGGGCTTCTCTCCAGTATGGGTTCTTTCATGAATTTGTAGATTACTGTGTTGTGCAAAGGCTTTACCACATTGATTACATTCATAGGGTTTCTCTCCAGAATGGGTTCTTTCATGAATTTGTAGATTACAGTATTGTGCAAAGGCTTTACCACACTGATTACATTCATAGGGTTTCTCTCCAGAATGGGTTCTTTCATGAATTTGTAGATTACTGAGTTGTGCAAAGGCTTTACCACACTGATTACATTTATAGGGTTTCTCTCCAGTATGTGTTCTTTTATGTCTTTGGAGATTACTGTCATATGTAAAGGCTTTACCACACTGACTACATTCATAAAGTTTCTCTCCAGTAGGGCTTCTTTTATGTCTTTGGAGACTACTGTGAAATACAATTGCTTTACCACACTGATTACTTTCAAAGCGCTTCTCTCCAGTGTGTGTTCTTTTATGCCTTTGACAGTCGTGGCATGGAAATGTTTTACAACATTGATTACATTCATAGGATTTCTCTCTAGTGTAAGCTCTTTTATGCATTTGAAGATGATTGTGTTGTGAAAAGGCTTCACCACACTCATTTCCTTCATAGGGTTTCAATCTAGTATGTGTTTTTTCATGCCTGTGAAGATGACTGTCACATGCAAAGGCTTTAACACATTGAGTGTATGCAGAAATTTTCTCTCTAGTTTGACGTGTTTCATGCCTACAATGATAATGGTACATGTGAAGACATTACAACATTTAATACATTGTTGATTTTTTTATCTGTATAAATTAATTTTACAATTTAGTCCTATTTTAAAGAGGAATTATATGTTAAGGTTTTATCAACATGTTTACAATCTAACTTTTCCCCTTCATTAAGGCTTGCTTTTCATCTTTGAAGATAACTGATACCAGCCTTTATTACATGGGTCACATTTACAGAATCTTTTTTTCTCTATAAGAATTATCATGTATTTGAAGAGAACTGAAAAATCTCAGAGCTTTCACACTCATTGCATTCATAAAGTTTCCTACATGGTGAGTCATATTATATTTGCTAAGTGGACTAGGACAAAGTATTACACAGTCCTAGACTATTAGTGTAATAGAGAGTTTTAGAGAAATACTTATCACATTTTCAACATCTATATCTTTTATAATATGAGTAATATGAAATAATTGGATTGGCAGTTTCACAGTTTAGCTCTCATTGTATTATGATTCAAATGGTAATATAGGTCAAGACATTGTTTCCTTGACTTCTTTCTTAAAAGAATGACTTGCAAGTGCAGTTCTCCTATATGAAATTAAGGTATATGATTTAGTGAGAATTTAATAAACATCGATGTACTTTATTATTTACACTGTTCCTTTTCTTTAAAACATATAGGATACATTACAAATTCTTCAGAGGTACATTTGTATCAGGTTATACATGAAAATTACCTTTCATGTCTTCTAGAACTTTGACAATCTTCTTCGATATTATGGTCTTCCCAACTGTATCCTAAAAACATAGTGCCAGAAAACATATATGTTATATATTAAAAATTGTAAAAAATTTAGTTACCATTTGAAACAAACCTTACAACCATGGCTGATTTATTTACCCTATTCTTCTTTCTCAATCATATTACAAAAGAACATCAGTAACCAATGAATAGTTGTCCCCATATTTGAAACATGAAAGATAATTCAGTCTTACCTATACTAGTCAGGTTCCTGTAGGTCTCCGCCATCACATCTTTGTAGAGCTTCTTCTGGGAAGGATCTAGCAAAGCCCATTCTTCCAAAGTGAAGTTGACATGCACGTCATCATAGGTCACTGCATTCTAAAATATCCCATACATGTAATCAACAGAAAGCATGAGTTTGACAACACTGTGAATATATACTTCTTTGACAGTATAATCATATAATTCTGGTGCCTTCCATACTTATTCCATGACATAGACATCATAATTCAATTACTGAGTCACTTTAGAAGCAAACTGAATAGGAGGTTCATTTTTGTCATTTCTGAACCCTTAGAATCGGATATCACCTTGCAAGAGAAATGCCTACTAACCACCAATAAATGATATGTAAATAGATCAACAGTACAGAGTACAGATAATAGAAATTGTATGAATGATTAATTCCTAACTACAAAAAAAATAAGATGAAAAAAGCTGGATGCATTGAATCACGCCTCTAATCCTTGAACTCAGAATGCAGAGGCAAGTATATCTCTATCTGCCTCTGAGTCGAATACATGCCTAGGCCATGCAATCACTTCTAGGAAATCCAGGAATACATATTGTAGGCCCATATTTCTTTATGGTGTAGCAGCCAGGCTCTGAAGCCATTGGGCTGATCCAAAGTGATCATGTAGCCCTGCAGACAACCCATCTCTGCCTGACAAAGGTCAGGATGTTGGGTGCTCCCTTTCTTTGTAATTTAGAGGATGCCTTATAGAGATGCTAATTTAAGCCTACTTGATTGATATCATACTCAGCAGACAGGTAGGTTGGGATGTGGCAAAAGGCCATTCACCTGGTTGCCTAGGTGACAGAATGATTATGTATTTTCCCATCCAGTTTATGTATTGGTATAAAAGATGTTTGAAAAAATAAACTCGGGGAGATCTTCGGGAGCTCTTCAGGAGGAAGATGCCTGAGACACCCTTTTCCATAATAATGGTGTAAGTTGTGTCTGGCTATTCCTTGTGCCTCTGTATAAGTCCAGTTAGGAAAAATCAATATTTGTTTTTGGAGCCACATGGGCTACAACATAATGGTGCCCAACATGGGGCTGACCGCTGGACCCCCGAGACAAATGCTGAAAAAAAAAACAAAAAATACAAAAGACAACATTGTACTGACCACTAAAATCCATAAAAAGCCAAAAAAAGGACCAGACAAGAGACCATGAATGATGATTACTGAACTCCCAAGGGAGACCAGACAAAGGATGGAGGAGAACGCAAGGCTGATCCACACACCCCAAAAAGCAAGGAAGAAGGGACCAGACGCGAAAAACCCACGAAAAAAAAATTGGTAAATACATGAGTAATATGTGCTTAGATAACAAAATGGGACAATAAAATCAAAAATAAAAATTGTAAATATAAAACTATGGGATAAAAAAGTATTCATGTTCTTAACTAAAGGGAATGAGAGTAGAACAAAACCAGTAATAGTTATTAAGAATCTATATGATAGATACAAAATTGCAACTTTTATTGCTTGCTAAATGGGTAAAAAAGGTAAAGAAAAAATGACCTTTGACCCAAAAATCACCAAGTTACTGCTGAGATTAAGTATCCACATGGTCACAGTAGTCAGCTAATTTAACTCACCTGCAGATAAAAGACCAACAGGAGCAAGAGTAAATGTAAAAAACAAATTTAACCTCACACAGTCTATAAAACAAAAAAAAGGATTCAAAAATTCTCCTAATTTTATGATTTACAAGTTACAATAATAAAATAATTAAAAATCCAGCCACCAGAGCTCGAAAAGACAGTCTAACAAAGTGAGCCTATGTCCTACCCCCTGTCATACAGCGCAGCTTCAACTGAAAAAAAAAAAAGACAGGTTTAAATTAAGGTAGCCTCTAAGATAAGCAGGTTAAAATGCTTCATTTCCATTTCATAATTTTGCTTCTTCATCAAAAGTCTGCTGTTTGTAGGCAGGTAAATTCATATCCAAGATGGATTGATTTCAGTACTATGGCTCTGTAATAAAGTTTAAAGTCAGAGTTTATAATGTATTCAAAAGTTGCTTAATTGTACAGGGTTGTAAGATTATTTAGTCTATCTTGAGTTTTTGTCTTTTCTCATAAGATGGAGGACTTTTTTTTCAAAGTCAAAAAATTTTGTTACAAGTTTAATGGACATTTGCTTTAAATTTGTAGATTGCTTTCAATAATATTGTCAATTTTGCGATATTGACACTGTCTTTATAAGAAAATAGGAGCTCTTTCCATTGTCTGATGGCTTAAATTTCTTCAAAGATTTAAAGTTCTTGCTATACAGGTTTTTCAATTTGTATGATTAGAGTCACTCAAAAATATTATATGATAGTTATGGCTATCTCATTTATCAGGTATGTAAAAGAGATACATTTGGGTTGTTTTCAGATTCTATGTATGATAAAATAATCCTGCTATAAACTTAGTTAAACACATGTCCTTATGACAAGGTTAAACATCTTTTATATATAGGCCCCAAAAATATATAGCTAAGTTTTGAGATGATTTGTTGCCTAATTTTCTAAAAATTCGACATACTAGGATACAGGACAGCTGTGCCAGTTTACATTTCCACCAACAATGGAGAAGTTTCTCTTAAACAGAAGTTGTAAACAATGTTTTTGATCTTAGTCATTTTTACAGGGATAAGGTAAAATCTCAGAGTTGTTTTGATTTACATTTCTCCAAAGGTTAAAAATGTTATATTTAAACAATTTTTAAATGTCTTTCAGTCATTTTGGGGTCATCTATTAAGAGTTTTCAGTTTAGGTCTGTTATATATACTCTTATTGGATTAATTGTTCTTTTGATGACTAATTTCTGGAGTCCTTATGTTTTTAAAATGGATTAGTAACTTAAAAACTCTTAATAACTTTCAGAGGTTGTTAAAAAATATACAATGGGTAAGGCCTTATTTAAGGTTTCCTACAGGAGACCTCGAGCCTTTAAATAAAATACTTAAAGGAGACAATGATCCAAATTCTAACAGGCAGCTTTCAAAAGCTGCCAAACAGACTCTCTCATAGATAAAACAGGCTACACAAAAACAACAGATGTGCTATATCGATTATAACCACACATGACAGACACGTATTTTATATAAAAACTAACAATAAACAAATTAAGATATTGTTTCAACAGATTCAAAAAACCATACAATATAAAAAGTTACCATGTTTTAGGAAACATATAAAAACACATTCAAGTCTTCCTGGTTCATTAGCTAAGGTAATGCTCTAGCTGACAAACTTACAAAAATAATGACTACATCTCAAGTTAAACTTACACAACAGTCACATGCTTTACACCATCAAAACCGCTTAAGTTTAAAGAAACAATTTTAGTTAGCCAAAAAAGCTACTCATCAAATTTTTAAACAGTATAAAAGATGCCCACAATATCTACCTATGCCTCATTTGGGGGTAAATCCCCAAGGACTGATTCCTAACCATATATGGCAGATGGATATAACTCATATTACTGAGTTTAAAAAATTGACATATATACATATAACAATTGATACATATTCAAGATTTATGATGGCCACAAAACAAACTAAAAAAGATGCCAAGCATATAATAACTCATTACTTAAAATGCTTTTCATACATAAAAACCCCAAAGATAATAAAGACAGACAATGGGTCTAAATATGTTAACAAATCTTTTCAAAGATTATATAGTCAATAAAATATTATTCATAAGACTGATATTCCATATAATCCTCAAGGACAAAAAACTATAAAACGTACAAACAACTCCTTAAAAACACAACTCCAAAAAATAAAGACAGGGGAGTTGTATCCTCAGACATCACATGATGCCTTAAATCATGCATTGTTTACACTAAACTTTCTAAATACAGATGTCCATGAGCAATCAGCTGCGGACAGATTGTGGCATAATAGTACAAAAACCACATTCGCTAAAGCAAGGTGGAAGGACCCTTGCACTGAAATATGGAAAGAACCTGATCCCATCTTAATATGGGGTTGAGGGCATGTCTATGTTTTCTCACAGGATGAAAATCAGGCCAGATGGCTTCCAGAGCGACTAATTCGGTGCACTCAAAAGAAGGACAACAGACCTGAGGACAGCTTAGCTGACAACTGCCCACCAAAAGAAACAGAATGAGAAAAGCTCCAGGAGGAACCAGTAACCCAGCCCAAGGAGAGGAGCCTGATCCAGACCTGCAGCCTCCAACCTGCATCTCTGCAGGGAGACTTCAGACAAAGAAATCCTGCTGAGATGAGTTGACTGCAACATCTGCAGCTGGCTATGCTGTGAAACCTGTTGCTTTAGAATAAAGATACAAACTAAACATTTGAATGTTCTCGGTTTATGGGACACAGAACTCATTTTAAATAAAATATTAAACCTAAGAACTAAGACCTAAGCTTTCCCCTCAGGAAAAGAAATACTCAATAAAAATTAACAAAAACCCCTCTTCACTTAACAAGGGGATAGACTAAGGGGTTTAATAGCTACACAGTGACTGAAAACGGTATTATACTCTTAGCGGTAATGACCTGATATTTACAACTACATATAAGATGATAAAAAAATCTGCTAATGACCAGTAATGCTAAATACATCGGTAATGACCAAAAAGAATATAAAATTATGGTAAACAAAACATATGAAAAAGTTGGTAATAACCAACTAAATATAAAATAATAAATAATTCAAGAGTTAGTACTGACCGACTAAATATAAAATTATGATGATTGAGAGCTGATACTGACCGGCTAAATATGAAATTATAAAAATAGGAGAGCTGGTACTGACCGGCTAAATATAAAATTATAAATTAAAATATTAAAGATTGATATTGACCAATAATATAAAAAAATCATGGTTGTAAAAAGTTACGACTAAAAATTACTAAAAAAAGAGGTTATGATAGTAAATGTTAAAAGTTGATACAAATGCTGAGAGCTAAATGATGTTCCATACCAGCGAAAAAAACATTTTCAACTCAGACAATTATACTCTCCTTTAAAATGAAAAAATATAGCCTTTGGGAACATAATTATTCACAAAGCATTATAATATATTCTAACAAAAGATATGGCTGATATACAGGGCCTAAAAAGTATATTTCTCTCCACTAATCTCTTTTCTTTTCAGAGATCAACAGTCAATGACAGATTAAAAGCTTCTTCTCTCCAAATGCATAAGACAGGGACTAGCGTATATAAATGCCTGTTCCAAAGACAAAAAAATTCGGATAAAGAAGACTTTGCCCAAGTCAGGCATAATCCATCTGTCCTGTTGCAAAAGCACAGAAATTATTAAAATTAATAAGAGAGAATGGATTGTAGGCCCATTTTTCTTTATGGTGTAGCAGCCAGGCTCTGAAGCCATTGGGCTGATCCAAAGTGATCACATAGCCCTACAGACAGCCCATCTCTGCCTGACAAAGGACAGGATGTTGGCTGCTCCCTTTCTTTGTAATTTAGAGGATGCCTCATAGAGATGCTAATTTAAGCCTATGTGACTGCTAACACACTCAACAGACAGGTAAATGCCAATGTGAGGAAAGGCCATTCACCTGGTTGCCTAGGCGACAGAATGACGATGTATTTTCCCATCCATTTTATGTATTAGTATAAAAGATATTTGAAAAAATAAACTCAGGGAGATTTTCAGGGGATCTTCAGAAGAGATCTTCAGGAAAAAGATGCCTGAGATGCCCTTTTCTATAATAATGATATAAGGTATGTCTGGTTATTCCTTGTGCCTCTGTACCAGTTCAGTTAGGAAAAATAGATATTTATGTTGGAGTCACATGGGCTACAACAACATATTAAATACCTGTTTCACATGAAAAAAATTAATCACACAAACATAAAAGATAGAAATAACTCATGATTTTTAATGCAGCTTCAACAAAGAGCTATGCATTTACTTCAACTCTTTATTCAGAAACCTGAAGTGCCCCAATATAAACTGCAACATAAATAAGATTTTACTAAAAGGTATTGTGTGTTCAAAAAGTTACAAATGGACAAATGAAAACAATAGCAATTAATAAGCTGATTACAAATAATCAACACAGAACAGGAAAGATGGTTCAACAGTGCAGAGTCCTTCTGGTCTTGCATATAGGTGGGCTCATGGGGGATCATAACTATCCATTATTCCAAGTTCAGGGTTTCTAGTACCAACTTTTGATCAATATAAGAACCAGGAACTCACATGGTGCATATCCATGCATACAGGTAAAAGACTCTTTTAAAAATAAAAATTCAAAACAAAAAAAAAACAGGCAGGAAGAAGGTTATGCACCTACAATCCAATGACTATGAAGGCACAGGCAGTATTAATGTCATGAATACATGCCATCCTACATACAACAATATAAAAACAAAAAAGCCAGGAACGCTGGGCTACTCTTAATCCCAGCACTTGAAAGTCAGAATCAGAGGATCTCCGAGTTTGAAGACAGCCGGGTACGTACAACTACTTTCAGGATAGCTAGGGCTACACAGACAAACCTAGTCTTCAAAGATAAACAAACAAAATGAAATGATGGTTTTGTTCCTATCAAGCATATGCTGTTGTACTGAGCTACACCCATATCTTGAATTTTAAAATTTTGCAGAGTGTATCATTATATTTCCCAGGATGGCATGTATTTATGATTCTATATGATGTTGCTCCTGGGACAAGGAATTACTTTGTGTACTTCTTCCAAGAATTAAGGGCTTAGCTAGATGCAGTCTTACACTTGGAGCATGTTCCTAGGCTTCAAATGCACAGCCAAGCTCTTTCCTTTAATGGTGCTAAAATCTTTGATAATCTCTGCACTGTTTTTCACCACTAGACTGCCATCTGAAACTACCTAGTATTGTTTTTCTTCACAAAACAGACTTTTCTGATGTAGGATGTCCTTCTGTATGCTGTGAATATGTGACAGGGCACAATATAGCTGGCTGGAGAACCCAAACAGATACAGAGAGAAAGAAGGAGAATACAAGGAAACTCCATCAGTCTCAGGAGGATAAAGATGTGAAGTAACAAGTCATAAATCATGTAGAAAAGCAGATATAGACAAACTATGGGTTATTGTTTAATTTAAATGTAAGAGCTAGCCAATAATAGCATGAATCATTGGCCAAATATTTATAATTAATATAAGCCTCTCTGAATGGTGATTTTGGAGCTGGCAGATGGTAGAGGAATTTGAAGCTACACTTATCATCTCTTTCTTCATCTTTTTCACTGTAGACCTGAATAAGTCATCAGTAATAACCATCCAATAGAAGCAATATTTTGTACAGGAAATCAGTTTATTCCTTTGTAATTCTACCTACATACTTTCTCAAGACATGGAGAGACTAAGAAATATTAGGACAAAAATATCACACAAATGATGTCGAGATAAATTTTTCATGAAGTCTTCTAAGCACCTGTGCTTATGTATCAAGCTAAGATCACCCGATGGGGCCGCAAGGAAAAAAGCCAGACTTGGGCTGGAAAGGCTACAGCAAGAGAAGGCTGTGACTGTTTTATTGAGGAAAATCAGACTTTTTATTTATCAAAAACAGAAGATAATGGCAATTTCTAGAATCACTACAGTTATAGCTTCCAGGATGATGTGGGATTCCCCTCTCTAAGCTGTGAATATATTTTATTCCCATTGGTTAATACAAAAATCCTCTTTAGACTTATGGCAGCACATAATAGGGCAAGGTGGGAATTCTGAGCAAAGAATGAGGTGAAAAGAAAGGAGAGTCAGGGGGACACCATGTAGCTGCCAAAGGAGAAAGACGCCAGATGGAATATTACCAGTAGGCCACAGCCATATGGCAATACACAGATTTATTGAAATGAGTTCATTTAAGATGTGTTACTTAATAAGAAACCAAAGCTATTGGCCAAGCAGTGTTGTAATCAATAGTTTCTGTGTAATTATTTCTGGGCATCCAGGAAACAAACAAACAAGCCTCCATCAACCAAATGGTGCCAAAAATGATGCAACTACATCAACATAAACCCAGAGAGAGTTAAAAAATAATTAGACACAAAAGAACAGAGTTATGGAAGACTTATTGGTAGTCACCTATTTTTTCCAGATGGGATTTGTTAGCTAGCAGCAAGGAAGTGTGCCACAGCTCCTGGCTTGTGCTGGCACAAATAGCTCTGACTCTTTTGGGAGGTACTGCACTTAAATGGGGTCTGCATGCAGCATGTTACAAATTGCTTAATGAAGACACAGGCATGCCATGTCTCTGGAGCTGGGGCAGAGAGAATGGTTTAGAGAACTGGCATAAATATACCTCTGCCATGTTGGACTAGGTAGAGCAAGCAGGCAGGGCTGTGGAGTTGGTCCTAGTCATGCCTGTTCAGCATTTTTTAAAAAGTGCTTCTGGTCAGAAAATAATTACAAATATGCAAAAAAGCCAGATTCATATCAATCACTTAAGCAGCAAAAACACAAACATGAACATAGATATGCCAGTAAATGGAAAGAGGCAAACATCTAAGAGAAGGAAGAGAAAACTAAAATTGTCTCTCCATAGAAACGTCCAAAACCAACAAAAACCCAAGGAGCTCATAACATGAGAAATCTGAATACAAAATTGGTGAGACCCTTTTTCCCAGAAAGTAATCAATATACTTAGATAACAATGAATAAAATTAACAACATAGATGGGTAGCACTAACAATCAAAGGCACAAAGACATATTATCCTCCTTTAAATAAAAACCAGAAGATTCTAACCAAAATCAATCTCTTAAGAAGTTACTGACCAGCACTCATCTGATACACTTTAGTTCTTTATCCTTTACCAATAATAGAAAATGGCTTGGGTGAGGAGGGCTGTTCCACCAAAATTGGAGAGATTCTCTTAAAACCTTCTCATATCTTAACTTTGTAGAAAATAGTTTTGACTGCTAATAAAATCTCCTTGTCTTATAGTAAAGAAAAGGATGTCTATTAGGATCACTTAGACACCATTTTGCTCCCCCTGATTGATGACTGTCTGTACGTCTGCAATCAGAGTGAGGAAATGAAAACATTTTAAAACAAAATGCAAGATAACAGATTTTTAAAGAATCAGTGACCACTTAAAGCAACTTGTTTTAGTCTAATTTCTTTATAAATCACAAGCACTTTTGAAAACAAGTTTATTGCTATCTTTTGCAAATGTGTGTGCATGAGTGGGAATGTCTTCCATATGTATACCAGTAGCACAAAAAAGAGGGGTTCAGATGCCCTGGATCTCAAACGGTAGAGTTTTTAGCCTTGCAGCTTGAGTGTAGGTATCTGAATTCAGGTCACCTCCAAAATGAATATGTGCTGAGTCACCTGCCAACATTCATAATACCTTTTATCCAATAAACCTAAAGTCTCTCACAGATTAACAACAAAAGCAACAAAACCTAAACAAATAAAGAAGTAAATAAATGATCCTTGGAAACATGAGGCATCAAAATTAAGATGCTGTGTTTGGTAAATTTGCACCATAAATAAATACAGTACAATGGCATTTCCCACCAATATTTAACAGGAAAGCTGATTACAAAGCTACATTCATGTTGGAAGCACTCATAGTAATCAATGGGATTATGAAAAAATTGTACACATATTGACATAATATGACTTCTTTCTAAGTGGTGGTGGTACATACCTTTAATTCCAGCACTCAGGAGGCAGAGACAGGAGGATCTCTGTGAGTTTGAAGCCAGCCTGGTCTACAGAGCAAGTTCCAGGACAGGTTCCAAAGCTACAGAGAAACCCTATCTCGGGGGAAAAAATCACCACAAAGCTGAACAATCAAGAATGTGCATGGTATTTGGGAGAGAATAAAGAGGGTGGAAAGAAAAGGCCAAGAACAAAGGCAGGAAAATATAGTCAGCTAGTAATCAAAAGATTAAAGGAAACTAAGTCACAAAATGTGTGATCTTGACCAATGTTACCCAGCTACCGATGATTCTATGTGCATAAATTAAATAAATAAAGACTTCAAAATTTTCCCCAAATACTTCAAAGTGACTGCTAAACTGTTGTTTTTGAACCTCCAGCTACTGGTATTTCTTCCAGAGAGGCCCCAAGCTCTAGAGCCCTCTCTGCAAATAGAGATGATCTCCTGCTAAGGTTCTAAAGCCCCTTAGACCTCCTTGTGTTTTCAGGTAAACCCAGCCCCACTGATGCTCAATCCCCAAATAATGTAGAGTACTTCTGTTTCCTGTCAAATGGATTATAGCACAAGGTATAGATCCTGGTCTATCTACCTGCCGAACACCATACACACCTAAGAAACCTCTGCAGCTCAGACACTCCCTTTGTTACCTGTAACTAAACATCACTGAATCACACCATTGCAGATGGTGGTAGCAAAAAATTAGAAGCATTTTAATCATGTATTGCTAAAAGACCATCAACATCATCATAGTTCTACCTGCTTTTAAACTATTTGAAACATTTATAAGACAAACTTGAATGTAGACTGCAATATTCAGAACTTCTAGAAACCAGAGTATCAGTTTTCAAATCTGTCTTCCCACTGCACACCAAAAGCATGTCCCTGTGTGTACACTGGACAATGATCTTACAAGCACTATCACCTACCATTCCAGTGCTACAGTCTTCCTCTCCCCAGGAAATCCATACACAGGGAGGCTCAGAGGACCAGGAGCACTGCTCAGGTCATTACATAGAGCAACAGAACCAGAGCCTGACTCATGATCCATCCAAATCTCAGCAGAAATGACAGCTCAACAGACCTCTCCTGAACACCCTACACTCACTATGGCATAGTGTCTGTGTGGTCTTCCTTACAACTCATCACAACAAAAGTAGACAAGAATCCTGTAGAGAACCTGCAAGCTACCTACCACTATTCTTTCTGATTGCTAAGACTTCCCAGAGTCCCTCATTGGCTAAGGCCACCCTGCTGGGCCTCAGAATATTATCAGCTCCCCAAATGGGTAATCAGCGATCAAATGACTCAGACAGCACAGCACATCCTGTTCTGCCCTTCCAGCCCAGTAGGCAGAGCCCTAGTCCAGAAAGTTTGTGTTTTAGTAGACATTCATCCATTTTCCTAGAGCATACCCTGTTCCTCATCCAAAGCACATTCCATTACACACTCAATGTGCAGTGCAGCCAACCCATGGCCTCATACCTGGGAAATCCTACAGCCAAACACAGGTCACATTCACAACTGTTGTTAAAGAAAAATGGGCCATGACTTAGAAGATAATAAGGGGTCATGGTAAGGCTTGGGGACAGGAAAGAAAATGTGGATAGATATAGTTATAATCTCAAAAAATTATTTTGAAAAGTTGAAACAGGATTTATGGCTACATGCTTCAGAAACTAGGGGTTTATATTAGAACACATCAAAGATTTCTAAAACCTTTTATCTCAGGTTTTTTATATTTAAAACAAGCCCGTTAGGCAGGGCCATATATTACTCAGATCTATTTTGGTTGAACTACTGCAACTGCAGCAATTTGGTTTCATGCGAAAATCAGTTCTTTATCCAGATTCTTGATAGCCCTGGCCTGTGGCCACCAGGACATTTATGGGGCATCTTAGTTGATTACCTAATTTCTAATTAGGTAATTAGTACATAGCTAAAAACATTGATTATCTCAACTACCGATGAAGTAGGAAAGTTCTCAACCACTGTCCTGTCTCTCCCATTCTGCACTGTGAATCTACCAGCTTCAATCTTGACCTATGTACTCATTTCTTGCACAGATCCCTCTTCATTTATAAGCAAGCACTAAAAGACAGAGATACTGGAGGTCACTCATTAGCTGGTCTATTTTTCCTTCCCACAGACCAGGCCCGGTCCTGAAGGAGTTGCAGGTCTGTCTATCCAGCACTGTGCAGCAGAGGCAGGATTAGGTGTTTAAAGCAAGTTTCAGAACCTTAAAGTTCTTGTCAAATAGATCATTCACTTCCTTGATTAGAGTTACCTCAAGATACTTTATGCTATTTGTGGCTATCGTGAAAGGTGATGTTTCTCTGATTTCCCTCTCTGCTTCTTTATCCTTTGTGTATAGGAGGACAACTGATTTTTTGGAGTTGATCTTGTACCCTGCCACAGTACTAAAGGTGGTGATCAGCTGTAGGAGTTCTTTGGTAGAGTTTTTGCGGTCGCTTATGTAGACTATCATATTATCTGCAAATAATAAAAGTTTGACTTCTTCCTTTCCAATTTGAATCCCTTTGATCTCTTTATGCTGTCTTATTCCTATTGCTAGAACTTCAAGCAGTATATTGAAGAGGTATGGAGAAAGTGGACAGCCTTGTTTTGTTCCCGATTTTAGTGGGAAGGCTTTGTCCCATAGCCACACTGATGAATATCTTGCATATCACCATAGAACCTTCATCTGGCGAGGGATGGAGATAGAGACAGAGACCTATATTGGAGCACTGGACTGAGCTCCCAAGGTCCTAATGAGGGGCAGAAGGAAGGAGTACATGAGCAAGGAAGTCAGGACAATGAGGGGTGCGTCCACCCACTGAGACAGTGGGACTGATCTACTGGGAGCTCACCAAGGCCAACTGGACTGGGACTGATGGAGCATGTGATCAATCTGGTCACTCTGAATGTGGCTGGCAATAAAGGCTGACTGAGAAGCCAAGGATAATGGCACTGGGTTTTGATTCTACTGCATGGACAGACTTTGTGAAAGCCTGATTTGTTTGGATGCTCACCTTTATAGACCTAGATGGAGGGGAGGAGGACCTTGAACTTCATGCAGGGAAGGGAACTCTGACGGCTCTTAGGACTAAAGAGGAAGGGGGAGGTGGGGAGGCAGAGGGAAAAGGACGGTGGGGGAAGAGGTGGAAATTCTTAATGAAGAAAAAAAGGTAATTTCTAGTTACATAGCATGAGGCAACAGGATTATAAGCTCAAAGTCTCCCACACAAGTATTGCAGAGCCTCCCCCTCACCCTAGGAATCAACACTCAACAAATCTCAGAGACCAAGGGCCACTAACCAGGTCACCACAGAAATTAACAGACCCAGTCTGGCTCATGGTCCATTCCTTTCCAAGCAGCTCTGAAAGCTCAGCCAACCTGTTCTTCCTGGTCTGGGGACAGTGGCCCCTACATTCACCATGGCATGGCTTTGTGGTCCTCCTTACAGCTCCCTTCAGCAGAACAAGAGAATCCTGGAAAGAACGTATAAGCTACCTCTGACTGATGCTCCTGATTGCCAAGTAGAGTCCTTCATTAGCTTGAACCACCCAGCTGGGCTTCAAGACACTAGCAGTTTCCATACTGGGTGAACAGAGATCAAATGTCTCCAAGAGCAAAAACCCTCCAGGTGTGTCCTTCCACACTATGCTGAGACAAGACCCTAATCTAGGAAATTTGTAGTTTAGTAAAATCCTCCATTCTCCCAGAGCACTCTCTGTTCTTCCTCCAAGGCACAGGGTCCTATGTGCGCACTTCAGAATTCCATTCATTAAATATACTTTTTAAAAAGCACCTCTTAGCAATAAAAGCAAAGAACCAGTAATATCCCTTTCATTCTCACATCTGCCGGCTAAATTCATGATGGGATTTTAAACAGGAAGCCTGCTGGGCTACAGACAGAACTCAAATGCAAGCGTGTTGACTTTGAAGCAAGATCCAGAGCAGAGAAAAACATCAAAAAGCAACACAAATGTGGAATTCATCACAGCTTTCTTCCATAAGCCATAAAGAAAGACAAAACAAAAAAGCAAATTCGTTGTATAACCACAATTCAATTTGTCAAACTCCTATGAAGAATTTTCATTTAATTATGCATATATAACAAGAAAAATAGTTCTTCCACAAACACGCTCAAGCTTACAATTATCAAGAAAAATGACAGAAGTAAAAGGAGGAATATTAAACACAAGTCAGGAAGGTCAACTTCTGTTTCTGCTTTTAAGTAACAAAATCACCATATAGTAAATACAACACCTGCACTGAATGGCAACTGCTGGTGTGTTTACTTGATCAGAAAGGGAGACCAAGAGTGATAAAAGCCCTATGGAACACCGTCTGGAGCACGCCCTCGTGCTCACTAGCGTGTCAGTAGCTTCTGGAGCACAGCTCATAAACCCAGCAGTCCTTGGATAGCTGCAGTCAATGGATCGCTTGTCTTGAATGTACCCATAACTCAGTTTCACTTAGAAATTGCAAACAAACTCATTTCTTCAGAAAAATATCTGTTTGGCATCTTCTGGACTTTGTTCCATTGGGCAATATGGACATTTTAATTTGCTACCATTAAACATTTTATTCAGGGCATCTCTTGATATAATATGGCCACAAACCAACTTCATGGGTGGATTGTTATCTGCTGTTTGCTGACGAAGAATGGGGCAGGCAAACAGGGAGTGATACCAGCACTTTTTTACCAAGGTCCACTTCAATAGGTAATTCGTCTTTCTGGTTCCAAACTCCAGCACACTCTCTCTGCTCAATCACAGCTTTGATGTTAATTAGTGCGGGCAGTGACACATAACCTGCTGAGAAACTGGCACTGAGAGGAGACTCCACAAAGAGCCCCAGGAGGGCACAAGCATCCCGCGTAAAGAAGTCACAGATGTCAGCCCACTGATTTGCATCAAGTAGGTGAACACATGGTGAATTCTCAATTCCTTGTCTTGGGTACACGAGGCTTCCCATCAATACCTGAATGTCTTTTTGATGATTCTGAGCGAATGGCTGGAAAGTTTTTGCACACTGTAAGGTTTCCTGCTGATTTGTAGTTCCACCCATTAACAAGCTAATAAAGTACAGTCGGTGTAGCTTAAATTCCAAGGAGCTGTTCTGGGCTATGAGCATTTCTCAGTTGAATACTGCCCACTCGAGAGCAGGTCTCAGAACTCTGACTTTTAATGCTTCTAATATTCGATTTAACTCCACAAATGGTTCTTTTTGACTTGGGTCCACAGACCGTCCAGATTCCTGGCAGAGCTCCTCAGCTACATCCAGCATTTCTTGTCGGAAGAAGTGTTCCACCATCACCTCGTTGAGAAGTCGCTGGCTATCTGCCTGCCAGCAGCCATCTATTCCCACACTGCTAATGTCAGAGTCAAAATTCTTATCAATGGCTTTTCCAACTCGAGAAACACTGCTATGGATGTCTTTGTGATCAGAGGCCAACTTTTGAACAGTGTCCTTTATTCTTTGGCAGCACGTTGTCAAAACAAGTGACAGTGTACCTGATAATTCAGCATCTTGACCATGGCTCTGCAGGATCTCGTGCTTGAGGCCGCCGGTGTAGTCGTTGAGCTCCTTCAGGCCACGCTCGCACAGCTGCCCATAGCCTGAGAACACCTTCTCCAACTCGCGCTCCACCATCACGCACTGATCCATGCCAGAGACCACGGCGCCCGGCTGCCAGGCGCTCGGTGGTCCGCAGCGATTCGGCCCGGGCCCCACCGAGGCCGCGTCCTGCTCCTCGTCCCCCAAGGCGGCGGGTGGCGTGGGAGGCTAAGGTAAGGCGGGCGCGCCACCGCGGCGCCGGGGGAGCCCAGTGTAGCCCGTGCCCGCCAGCCCCGTGGCACCACAGACCCACAGCTCGTACTCTCTCGCCTGCCCCACACGGCGCCGAGTCCCGCCCCGGGCCCCCTGGCTCGCTGCGTTTCGCTGCCCCCAAGCAGTGCTGCCAATTGCTTTTGTTTTCATGGGAACCCGCCAATGACCTGGTTCTCCCGGTCGGCACCAAGAGTCACGGCCCGGGAGCGGGAAGCGAGCCTCCCTCAGGAGCCAGCAATGGTATTTCAAGGCACAGTCCCATTCCCAAATCTCTGAACAGGCGCAGTAAGCATAGTTAAGTTACTCAGCCACTGCCAGCCAGCTCGGGAATTTCAAAGAACATGCAGATTCATGCATGTTCACTCAGACCCTACTGGGGCAGGCAGGACCAGCAGGACCAGGCAGAAACAGAATGAACTCTGCATCTGGTCACCGGCTCCCACCCGGCCAGAGGAGGATGCAGCACACTGTCTCCCATGGTTCAACTAACCGCTTCTCCCGGTCTGAGAATAGCCCCAAACTCACCACATCGTGGTTTTCCAACTTGCCCATGCTCCTTGCTCAGCTTCCTGCACTCACAGCAGAGCACACAAGACCACTGCTGCTGACTTCTCTTCAAAGTCAAGCTTGAAAATGGCTGCCACCACGGGAAGAATCCTGCACAACTTCTGACTGGCAGGTCACCTGGAGGATCTGATTGGCTAGTGAGGCCTGAGCGACAAGAGCACCTCCCATAGAGTTATACTGTACTTAAAGGCATAGCTTAGCTGGGTGGTGATGGTGGTGGTGGATGCCTTTAATACCAGCACATGAAACGCAGAGGTAGGTGAATCTCTTTGATATTTAGACCAGCCTAGTCTACAAGAGCTACTCACAGTAATGGCTCCAAAGCTCTAGAGAAACCCTGCCTCAAAAGACAATAGAGATAAATAGATCTCTTGATCTACAAGAGCTAGTTCCAGCACAGGCTCCAAAGGTGCAGTGAAACCCTGTCTCGAAAAACTAAAAATAAATTTTAAAAATTAGGAAAGAAAAAAGAAAGAAAAGAAATCTGCAAGAGCTCGTTCCAGGAAAGGTTCCAAAGCTACAGAGAAATCCTGTCTCAAGAAACAGGAAATTATTTAATTAATTAATTAAAAATATAAGAAATGAAAAATTAAAGACACAGCTCGATGGTTCCTAACTCTGACTTTCATCCCAAAGACCTTTTCTAGATTAGCAGAGATATGTTTCCATAGCATGTTCCCCTGACTCCAATAGCAGACCCTGCTATTTTCCTGCTCTCCACAGACACTTCCCAGTCTTCTCCTTGACACTGCAATATAGTATATCCCTGTCCCACAGGTGGAAGAATGCCCAGAATATTAATAACTAAAGGGAGATTTAAAGATACAAAAGGAGATATTTGTTATTTTGAGACCCTCACCCTGTGGGGACCAGCCATGAAAGCTAAGTCTGGGCAGGTCATCCTAAGGAAGTTCTTTCTTTTCACCCATTATCACCTGCGACTCTGGTCATCAATAAATTTAAATGGAGTCTGGAGTCTCCAGAGATTACCCTGAGACAATGCCTGGCAGGCTGAGATTACCAACCCCCTACCCAAGAGTAGACCATTCAAAGGAAATTCCTAGCATTCCAAGCATTGTAAATAGAAACACCTACCAGCATGTCACCAGGACACCCCCAAGACAAATGTCAGCCAATCAGGGGTCCTGAACCTCAGAGACCCCCTCACTATAATGATCTGTCTCTTTAAGAGACAAGCCATGCCCACTCTCTCAAATGATGCAGAGTAAAGACAGGTCTTTAATTTCAAAGCCTTTAGAAAAATCCTTCATTGGTATACCCATTGGGTTTACCAGATGTAGTTAATTCCAGATGTAGTCAATTTGAATTCCACGATTAGCCATCACAACAGTCAAGACAGAAGAAATGAGAAAAATTGTTATGTGCAGGAGGTAGGGAAAGCATGGGAATTATTTCCAAAACAATGCTTTTCCAAAACAAAGGAAGCATGTGGATTTTACTGAGGGGGTCTCTACACATTTATGTAGAGTTCTGTCTGTTCCTAAGCAGGCTCAGTTGACAAATCCGTTTCTGAACATGATGACAATGTAAAAGAGGAACATTCTTACTTCAAAGTCATGTAGAAACATATAAATAATAAAATAATGTAAAGAAATGCCTCTGGCATGTTCGTCATGTAAGTTCTCCTTTTGAGACACTTTTTAAATTTACAACAACAAGGTGTTAGCTGTAAATCAGGTAAATGACACAGTGAAAGAACACTGCTTTAGAGCATATATGACCTGTCACTCTTGATGTTTGATCTAAAAGATAACTGTCCCAATGCCACAATTCTCACAGATACCAAAAGACAGAAACATAAATACAAAAAACTTTAAGGAAAGGTGACAAAGTGGCTATTTTTTCCGCAAGGGTAGGTGTAAGGAACACCTTATTTGTGTGTGTGTGTGTGTAGGTTAACTCATCTGTGGTGTCTGTCTTTGTGTGTGTGTGTGCTTATGTAGGTGAACTCATATGTGGTTTCTTTGTGTGTGTGTGTGTGTGTGTACGTGAACTCAACTGTGGTGTTTGTATGTTGCTATGGAATAGCCCCTCTGTATGCTGTGAATATTTTTTTTATATTTGTTAATAAAGAAGCTTCTTTGGCCTATGGCAGGGCAGAATGTAGCTAGGTGGGAAACCCAAACAGAGATAGAGGAAGAAAGAAAGGGTAGGCAGGAAGATGCCAGAAGCTGCTGGAACAATAAGATGTACTAGAGAACAGGTAATGCCACAAAGTCACGATACACAGATTATTTGAAATTGGTTACTTTATATGTAGACTTAGTCAGTAAGAACCTTGAGCCATAGCCAAAACAATTATACTTAATATTAAGTCTCTGAGTGATTATTTTATAAGAAGCTACAGGGACTGGTGAACAGGAAAAAAAATTGATTTAGTAAGACAAGGTGTGGCAGAGAAAAGTCTACAGCAAGTGTGTGTGTTTGTCTATGTGGGGGGATGAGGGGGGGGAGAGAAAGACACAGAGATGTATGTAAGTAAACACACATATTTGATGCTGGGAATAGATTTAGGGCTTCAAGGTGGTAAGGACTCTACCCCCTAAGCGTCATTTCCAGCCCAGCTATTTTTCCAACATGTCCCTTGTGAAAACCATTAAGATACCTTAGGTGGAATATAGCTCAGTTTTTAAGCATTTGCCTAGATTGCTAAAGGGTCTGGGCTCCATTGTTAATGCTGAAAGTGAAGGCTGAGGAGATGATGGGAAGGAACAGAAGAACTATCTGATAAAGATAAAGATAATGTATTATGCTCTAGAAAGGTAAGATGCTGCTTGTTTCAAGGAAAATAAAAAGCACCCCTAATTAGAAAAATAAAATAAAATAGGTGAGATTCAGGAAGCAAGAGAAATTTCAGAGTCTTAAAATTAGAGCAGTGTCTGGGTAGTGTTGCTAAAGGTCAAGGTGCAGTTCAGTTCTCGCTGAAGCACAGAAGACTGAAGGGGAATGCACCAGATAAAGGGCAATGCAAATAAAGAAATCCCATACTAGCTCTGAATGGGGGTATAATAGGAGGTTCTTTATTTTGGGGGAACTCACAGATCCCAGGCCTCTGTACAAATCAGGAACAGGAACTGAACCAAAAATTCAGGTGAGAGAAGAAGAGAAAGAGAGAAAAAGCCAGTGGACATGCATTTTTGGTACCCAAGGCCACGCCTAACCTGGCCCAGCCTCTCAAAGTCCATTGTCTGAAAGAGGTTATCAATCTGAAGACCTACAGCACAGAGGGAAGGGCTCCCCATCCCCATAAGCAGGGGCCATCGAGTGTGACTGGGGCTGTTGAGAAAGGCCCTCAGTTCAATTCTCAAGTCCCCCACCACCAAACGAAGAAAAACATTTCATTCTCCTTACAAACATAATTGTCTGTGGTAAAGAACATTGGCTGTTCTTGCAGAGGACCAGGGTTTGATTCCCAGCATTGTATGTGTCTCACAACCACCCACAACTCTAGTTCTAGGGGATCCAAAGCTCTCTTCTGACTTCTGAGCACCAGACACACATGTGGTACAAATTCACACATGCAGGCAAAATATACATACATATATAACAAATCTAAAAATTTAAACAAACAAGCATTGCTGTCTGGGAGTCATGGGGCTGCTGTAAAATGTCCACCAGCTAAGCCTGTTGGGAGCAGAAAGGGTTCTGAGGGTCTGAGCCTCAGAGCAGGTCCTGGAATCCACTCAGACCTTTTGCTTAGGTTTTCCTATTGCCAGGAGAAATTTACGTCTTCTTGAAAAATCCCTCTGTCTTTTCTGAGTCTAATTTTTAGTTTCTGTTGAAAAAGTTCATCCCCTTGGCTCTGCTAAAAAGAGACATCCACCCTGACTTCCTGTGACTGAGTCTTTTCTCAGCACTGCAGCTCCCAGGCTGGTGCCCTGGGGTTTGCTGTTTAACTGAGCTCTTCTCCTCTGTTGTAAACATCTCTTAGGATACAAAGACAGAAACTATGTCTCCTTTTTGGCCAGATGCTGTTGACATTACTGATATGCAATCATGCTGATGCAATTGTAAACCAGGGCCTGGAGATTTGACTCAGCATTTAAGAGCACTTACTGTTCTTGTGGAGCATCTCGATTTGGTTCCCAGCACCAGGGAGACTCAAAACTCTCCTGAGGATCAAAGGACACCAGACATGCACACACTGCACATACACACATACAGGCAGAACATTCAGATGCATGAAACAAAAATATGTGCTTTGTTATAAATAACAGATTAAAAAGCCTAAAAAATTTTATGCACTTCAAACACAGATTTAATTCATTCCTTCATTTACTTTCTTATTAAACTTTATGTTTAATGTTTCCAGACACTTAGTTCTGTATTAGGTACCAAATATACTAACAGGATGTAATGTGGTAGTTTCTAAAGAGCTCACAGCTTTGTGAGGAAGTCAGTTAAATAGACGGGTGGTTACAGATTTAAAAATAGAGGATATTAGGAATACAGGGAAGGGTTTCTCAACTCAAACTGGAGTGGTGGTACTAAGGCTTCCCTGAGGCTAGTACCTCGAGAATTTTACTGTGTAGTCCTGACTGTCCTGGAACTCTCTAGGTAGACTAAGCTGCCTTTGACCACACTTAGAGCCTCCTGGCTCTGCCTCCTAAGTACTGGGATTAAAGACGTGCACCCCAATGCTGAGCCTGCTTTGCTATTTTTAAAGAGCTGGTTTCTCAAGAAGGAATAGAAGCAGAAGGGCCTTCTAGGGACAAAATGTGTGGTCCATGGTGTGAGGCTGGGAGCTGCAAGTAGCTGTGTATGTTGCAACCGAGCACAGAAGGACATGGGTCAGAAGGGAGCAGGGCAGATATCGTTGGACTAGAACTCTGGGTTGAGAAATTTGGGTTTGGAGCTGGAGAGAATGGCTCAGTGATTAAGAGCACTGGCTGTTCTTCCAGCGGACCTAAGATTTATTCCCCAAGTACACAAATGGTGGCCCACAACCACCTGTAACTCTAGTTCCAGGGGACCCAATGCCTTCTTCATGCTTTCCCAGACATAAAGTAGGAATGCAGTACACAGATAATATATTCCGTCAGGACACCTAAATAAATAATGATTAAAAATTTTATGACTTTATCCTTAAGGTCATAGAACACATTAAACACACAGTAAAAATAGTTTAAAGGAAGACATGCAATGACTAGAAAGACTTTTTGCTCTATAATCAATACTGATTCCCTTCTAGCAGATTGCAGCCTGACAGGGCTCCTGGCAAAGCTGAGGATGATCTCACAGACAGCGGGAGGTGTGCGAAGTCACCATTCCGGGAACTTCTTGGAATGTTTATCACTTCAACTACACAGCATCACTGGGACTTTGATTACAGGTTGTAAAATGTGCAGAGTACCCTCTGTCACCTACCCATGTTGGAGTGGCTCTTATTCCTCCTCCCACACTCCAAACTACGGGTACAATAGACAATTCAATGTTTTCTGTATTTTAAGAAATATTTCATTCTTCTTTAGAGATAAGAGCTTCACCTCTAGCCAGTGAGGCAGGCCTCTGGGTAAATATTATGGCTCCAAGTTTAGTGTTTTTGTGTCATCCTGAGTGTGTGAATGAGTGAGTCTCTGTGCCTGTGTCTGTTTCTTGTGTGTCTTCTAAGGTGGGTTCTTTTCCTTTCGATGGTTTATTTTGTCCTATCCTGTTGTGTTAGATTTGCTTTATCTCAAATTTTATTTTATTATTATTCCTTAGAAGCCTATTTGGTTCTAATGAGAGACAGAAAGGGAGTGGACCTGGATAGTAGGATGTAGGGAGGGACTGGGAGGAGTAGAGAGCAAAAACCCTTAATCAGGCTATATATGTGAAAGCAAACATCCTATTGTCAGTAACAGAAAAAAATGAAATACATCTACTATGATGTTATCATTATTATCCTCTATGGCCTCCTGGAATACTGCTCTCTTTTGTTTCTTTTAGATTTATTTATTTTATTTTATGAGTATGGGTGTCCTGTTCAAATGTAGGTATGTGCACGATGTTCAGTGCCTGGTGTGCAGAGGCCAAATGAGGATGTCAGATTAGTTATGGATGGTTGTGAGTCTTCATGTGAGTGCTGGGAATAGAACCCAGGCCTTCTGCAAAATGACCAGTGCTCGTACCCACTGAGCAACCCCTCAAGTCCCAGCAGTGGCTTTGTCATGAAATCCCTTGGAAGACAACAATTTCTTCCTGCTATAAACAGGTCAAGTTCAAGACTTGTTGGTGGCATTCAATGTTAGCTTCTGTGTATTGTATATGGGTTATTGTTCTACATGTGCCTGAAGGAGGGAACTGCACATGGTTTAGCTAGGAGCATTATGTGCCTTCTAGCGCAGGGTCATGCAAGTGTTGAATGAATTGTTTTGCTGAACTATACTTTAGTGTGTGATGGTGGTTTTAAGTACCACTGTCACTGGGTATAGAGTGGAGTCTTCAGAGATTCTCTGATACATTATTCTGGGTGTTCTGTGAGATTGTTTTGGATGAAATTAACATTTAAATGGGTCCATTAGGTATAGACACTTGCTCTTCCTAATGTGGGTTGGCCTTGTGCAATCAGTTGAAGACCCAACTAGAAAGAAAGGGATAACCCTTCCCTGGCTTAGAGACCTGCTCATGCATGTCTGTTTGTCTCTAAACCGAGATTTTGTTCTGTTTTGTTTTGTTTTTTCAGTTTTTTTTTTCCTGCTTCCAGACTCTGTTTGAAATGTCCTTCTCCCTGGATTTTAAGCCTGCTGGTCTCTGGGAAGAAACCATTAGAGCTTTCTTGTATGTTTAGCTTGTGGGCCCACATGGATCCATGATCCTATTGTTGAGTATCTATGGAGAGTCCAAATGAGAACACTTAGCATTTGAATTTTAGAAGTATTTCAGAGAAGGAAGAAGAATTTTCTCTACCATTCCTAGGTCTGCATTGATAGAAGACAGTTTTGAAAATGATGCTAATCTTTGTTGTTTTCAACTACTGAGATTCTCAGTAGCTGAACTTTTCTCCCTACCCATGGTTTCAGGCACATAGGACTGAGGTTGTAACCTCGGCCACCACTATAATATCTGCTTCAGGCCTGCTTTGCTCTTCACTGAAGGAATGTTCTCCTCACATCTGAGTGATTTTCCCTGCCCTATTTCATATGAAGCCTAACTTAGTGAGGCAGAGTGGCCAGCTTTATGACTATGGGAAAAATAAGACTGGCCAAGTGATTCATGTGGTGTTGCAAAGCAGTCTAATCTCAGAATCACTTGGTAAATGAATGGATAATTTCAGTCCTGGCGAAGACAGTCTTAAAGTAACTGTACCATGTGCTTGTGGTGGAGACTTCCTACAGGAGCCTCAGGGTCAGCACCTTGTGCACTTACTGCATTCCTGTTCCTTCATGTCATGGCACAGCCTCCCCTTAACAGCACCAGAGAAACACTGCCACAGAAGATGCACTGGAGAGCCCAGGGCTTAGAAGAAAGGAGAGATGGCAGGAATACAATGCCAACACTCCAGAGGCTGAGGCAGGAGTATTGTTGTTCGAAGATAGCCTGTGCTATGTAGGTGAAATTCTATTTCGAACTCAATAAGTAAACCAATCAAGTGAAACAAATGGAGAAAAAGTCTTCCCCCTCCCTACTAAAACCACAGGATTGAAAAGAATGGTGACAGAATCAACCATGTACACATCTCTGTTGGAGTTTTAAAGGCCAGGCAGTCGTGGCACATGCCTTTAATCCCAGGACTAGAGAGGAATATAAAGTGGGAGGAGACAGGCCTCAAGCTCATTCTAAGGATTCGTGAAGGCAGGATCTCCCATTTGGGTCTGAAGTAGAGGTAAAAGCCTGTTGTTAGCTGTTTTGTTTTTCTGATCTTCAGCTTGAATGCCAATGTCCATCTCTGGGTTTTTATTAATGGTGTAATACAAGTGCTCTACCAAATGAGAATCACCAGCCGCAGATGGCTATGTCACCATCAGATCTGTGTCACCACAGAGCACCAACTGTGGGAGAGGATTATCTTCCAATGTAAGTTTGTTGTTATTTTTACGGTTTTGAGACGGGCATTCTATGTTGTACAACTCTTTTCTAGAACATTCAGTGTAGACCAGGACTGTGGAATGACTAAGTCTGATAAGCCTGAGAGTCACCTGGTCTAGACTGATAGTAAAGAGAATTCATGGTAACTATATTCTTAAAGTCAGCCTGGGTCTGCCAGAGGGTCTTGACCCTAGCAGCTAAGTCTGAAAGAAGATGATGTGGGCCTATGAACAGTGGCCACATCACTTCAGCAGATTCTCTGTCCTGGGCAAAGTGGGGAATATACAAGGCTTACCCCTTCCTAAAATAATCCAAACTTGTTTCAACCTGTCCCTGTGCTTGTATCACTGGTACTGAGCCTATTTTGACTGGGACCCTGCAACACAGGCTAACCTTGGACTCACAGATAAGCCACCTGCCTCTGCTCCTGAGTGCTAAGATTAAAAGTGTGCACTACCATTCCCTACCAAATATATGTTTTTGATAGCTTTGTTAGAAACAAGGCAGTGGTGGCTGTGTCAGCTCATTTCTAGATCTCCTGTTGTATTTATGGCTCTGCATTTCTGTCTTTGTGTAAGTACCATGTTCTTTTTTTCTGTGATTCCATTGCATAGTTTAGAGATCAAGTAATGTGATCCCTATGTGATCATAATAGTTTTGGTTACTTAAGATCTCTCTGCCTTCTGTATAAACCTCAGGACCTATTTTCTTGTTCTAGGAAGAATACTATTCAGAATTTGATGGAATGTATTGAATATGTTGAATGGAACACGTAGATACCTTTCTGCAATACAGTCATTTTTCCTAAATTAATTCTACTCATCCATGAGCATGGAGACTGTTCTGTTTTCTACTGTCTAATTCAGTTTTTTCCTGATGTTTTCATTGAGAGGTCTTTCACGTCTTTGGTTGGGCATAGTCTTAGTTTTTTGTTTTTCTTTTCCATTTATTTTTGTGACACTATTGTGAATGTGATTTCTGCTCCTGTTGGTTACTGGGCTTTGCTTGTTGATTTTATCTTGGTTCTTTACTGAAAGTGCTTATCAGATCTAAGAGGTTTTGGGGAGTCACTTAAGAATAGGGTGAGTGTAGCTCTTCCTTTCTTACATTTATTTCCTTTTGTTTCTTTACTTGTCTTACTGTTGTAGCTCAGGCTTCAAACACTATACTGACCATGAGTGAAGAGACTGGGTACCCATGTCTTCATCGAGATTTTCAGGGAAAGGCACTCAGTTTCCCTGTAGTATGATGTTCTCAGTGTATCATCTTCATTGAACCTTTGTCATGTGGACCCACATTCCTTAAACTCCTAGCTTCTTGAGTGCTTTTGATCAAGGGATGCTGAACTTTGTGAAGGCTTTCTAAACATATAAAGGTGATTATGTGATTTATTTCCTTATCTCAATTTATGTACTGCATTATTTTTCTTGATTTACACATGTGGAATCAATTATATGGGAGACTTTACAGATCTTCATGTTATCCTTTCTCAGAGGCCACGTTAATCTCTGTGTCATTTCAGTTATCATAATGCTGTCTCCACGAACACCACTCTCTTCCTTTTCATAGATCCACTCCTTACAGAGTCAAACTTCTCCATTACTTACCTCCACCTACCTTTAGCATACTTGAATAGATTTTGTTCCCTGTCGTGCAGCAGACACTGTTCTCATCAAGAAAAATAGTGTTGAGACTGCCCATAGTACAATAAACTCATATCCTGTCACGTCTCCTGTGATCACAGAGCACATAAGGAGGTAAACACTGCTTCTTTGGGTCACACCTGTTTTACTGCCTCTTCTGCCTTCCTCTCTCCTTTACTATCCTCTCCTCTTCTCTCCTTTCCTCTCTTCACTACTCTCCTTTCTCCTCTCCTCTCCCGTTTACTTTGTCACCCATGTTTCTTTCCCTTAAAGATCAGTGTTCCGCAGTCTTCTGTCCTGTGTGCTATCTCTTTCTTCATGTGCTCACAGAGCCCTCTGTTGTCTGATTTAACTGGCATATGAAGAACAGGTCCTCTTTCTTGAGGCGTTGGGGTAGACCACATTTGGCTGTTGGGGTAGTGTGTTTGAATATATAGCATGTCTAGGAAACTGACTGTTTATGGGGCAGAGTCTTAACTTTGTTGCTCAAATCACCCTTGAATTTATTTTTATTTTGCTTTACTTTTAGACTTGTTTTAAGTGTATGAGTGTTTTACCTGTGTGTATATCTGTATACCACATGTATGACTGCCTGCAGAGGTGCGAAAGGGCATTGGATACCCTGAAATGGAAAGTTATGGATGACTGTGAGCTGTCATATGGTGCTGGGACCAAATCTGGGTCCTCTCTAAGAGCAACAAATATGCTCAACCACTAAGCAGTATCTCTACCCCCAAGTCTCAAATGCTTGATTTTCCTGCTCCAGCCTCCGTGTTGCCCTGATATCAAAACTGTTATTATTTCAAACTTGGTTCCTGAAAACAATGCTATTTTTCCCTCAGTCTACGGTATCCCACAAAACACATGCAAGCAACCTGGCTACTGGTATTAAAGGTGTCTGTCATTATGCTCAGACATTACTATTATCGAAACATGTGTGAATGTCAGAGGTCGACTATGTATAATTAGTTCTCTTCTTCTACATGTTTGTGGGTTCCAGGATCAAACCCAGGTTGTCAGGTTTATGTTGCAAAATGTCACCCACTAGCCCCCAATAATTCAGTTTTTGTTTTGTTTTGTGAGGCAAGGTTTTTCTATGACTATCCTGGAACTACTATGTAGACTAGGCTGACCTTGAACTCACAGATACCTGCTAGCCTCTGCTTCCAGTGTGCAGAGATCAAAGATGTATGTCCCTATTCCTGGCTCCCAATCATTAAGTTTTGACAAGACTATGTACTCCATATCTCTGGAATTTTCCAGTCCTCTATTTATATACTCAACCAAAGAAACTGGTGTCTCTTTCTGTAGATTGACATACCAGGCTTCCCTCTGCATTCAGTTTAATGTCATCATCCCTAACTCATTGTCTACAATACAGGTAGTTTCATGACACACAATTCTGATGGCAAGGTTTGTTAATACAGCCTTTTAGTGGTTCTCTGTTCCCATGGGATGCATTTCCATCCAGTCAGCTTTACTGCCAAAGGTTTTATTATATCCCAACCTTGAAAATCTTGCTCTCCAGTCTTCTCTTTGCAAACTCCTTTCCTACCCTACCCCATTCTTAGGGCCTCACCTAAATGACTTTTCCCTAAATATACCTGCTCTGTACTGTGTGAGCCCCTGGGTGTCTGTGTATCTAGAACACTCTGACTTGTTGCTTATGTATCTAGAACACTTATCTTTATTTCAGCTGCTTGTCAGGTGTTGCTTTTGGTATCACTTCTGTGGTCCTGTGGAAGCAGCCAGCACTGTCCTCCTGTCTAGCATTTGCCATTTCCTCTGGGACGAGAAAGTGGATGAGTGCACTGTAAGCATCTTATGAGAAGCAACTTCATATTTCCTGTGGAATTCTATAGCCTAAACCAACTCTCTCTTGCATAACCAATGCTCACATCTATAATATACTTCTGATGTCACTAAAGGACTGCTTCTTCAGACATGCTTCTGATTAAATAGTTGAGGAAAAAGTGCAGAGTTGTTCGCAAGAGAGGAAAAATAAAGCTTAATTGTTGTGTGATTCTTTGTGTTCTGAAATAGAAAGCTTGCTTGGAGTCAGGGATTGGAGCTAGCCACTAGCTAACCATAGAGGTCTGGAGGACTATACAGACAGATAGACAAAGAGGTAAGGTGGGGGATAGGTATTGGTGATGCACTCAATCCTAGCACTCAAGGCAGAGGCAGACAGATCACTGTTCAAGGCCAGGCTAGCCTACAAGAGCTAGTTCCAGGACAGGCTCCAAATCTACAGAGAAACCCTATCACTAAAAATAAGAGAGAGGGGGAGGGAGGGAGAAGGTGGGTAGAAAAGATATGAGCCCTTTTAGGTGCATAGGGGATAAAGATTTTTGTCATGATATTAATGGTCATATAGACTACTAACTAATTTTATTAAAAGGTTTCTTCTAGCTTACTTTGTACGATTTCAGGATTGAGGCTCTATCAGGTAGCTAGCAATTAAGTTTTTGTACTCTGGATGTACATAACAAATTATGGTCCTTTAACCGCTTTGAGATCTGCCACATATGACATTTAAAATGCTCAAGTTTTCTGCAGTGACCCTTGACCATGCCTATCAGTGACCTTTGAAGTTCTCAAAGTGAGGCCCCACAATGACATTTCTACCTGGATTGTGGCAATATCACTAAGCTGATAAACACTACCCAAAGATTGGTTTTGGGCAGTAAACTGCTGAGCACAATTTCAAGGTGTTCAGCTGAGACATTCCAGCCTCACAGATTTCCCTAACCAGGACTTTGGGTAAGCTCTGCACTTTCCATTATACAGAGACTGAACAACAAATGATACAATAATTTCTCTCAGAACTTGACAATATCCCAAGATTTCAGGGCTCCTAAAGATGCTGCCACTCCCAAACAAAAGGAAGTAATTTTAAGACATGATACCTACATTCCCAAGAGGTTGGATGGGCAGTTTTTCGTCATTAAGTGGGTTATGGATATTTGTGATTGTTTAGTGGGGGCTAGTTACAAATTGTGCCAATGAGTTGTAGGAGGCGACATGTTTGTTACCAGCTGCTCAGCCCCAAAATAACCACACAGAAACTATATTAATTAAATCACTACTTGGCCTATTAGCTTTGACTTCTTATGGGCTATATCTTACATCCTAATTTATCCCATTTTAATTAGTTTATATTTTTACCATGAAGTTAGTGGCCAACCAGCAAGGTTCCAGCTGACATCTCTCATCTTTCCCCTCAGATGACTACAACACATTTCACGTTTCCACCTTCTTTCTCACAGCATTCACTTTAGTTTTCCCCACCTACCTCTATTCTGCTCTGTGCATGAGTTTTTTAATTAACCAATGATAATCACAGTATACAGAGGAAAACCCTACATTATTATTTTGATATTGAATATTTCTTAACTTTGCAAACATGTTACATTTGTTTATGTTGTGGAATATTACTTTACCTATGCAAAAACATGTTATCCTTTATGCTGCATTTATTTAATTATGTAAAGATGTATAAGGCACCTGATTTGTCTAATAAAAGGCTGAATAGCCAATAGCTAGACAGTAGAGGGATAGGTGGACCTCCTAGGCTGAGAGAATACATAGGAGAGAAGGGGAAGAAAATAGGAAGATATCTGGGCATAGCCAGCCAGGCAGGGCCAGCCAGTCAGACACAGAGTACGACATGCAGAATGAAAGAAAGGTAAAAAAAAACTGAGGCAAAACATAGATGAAAAGAAACAGGTTAACATAGGTTAGAAGAGGTAGCAAGTAACGAGCATAAGACCAAGCATGCATAGTTAATAAGTTTCTGTGTCATGATTTTGAAGATGGTAGGTGACTCAAAAGAATTCCTGTTACATTATTTCTTGCTTTAGTTTCCTCCCCTATTCAGTTTTCAAAATTAAATAATACAGACTCTGAGCCTGGGCTATGGGCTCAGCCGGGCAGGGGCAGTTCCTGTGCTCTGAGAACCTGCCTGACAGGCAGGCCCTGAATCACCTCAGCCACATTCCTGGCCAGCAAGAGACAGTGATCTTCTAGCAGACATCCATTGGAGGAGGGGTGAGTTACTCCTGACCCGAGGACTTAGGCTAGGAGGAATTCAGACTTTCCCCACCCCCCTCGACTTTCTGGTTGCCCTGCAGTGGTGGCTATACCCTGCTGAGCTCTCCCAAATCCCATCCCAGCCCTCATCCAGGTACACCTCCCTGTCTTTCTCCCCTCCCCCTGGGGCCACAAGATCTCCCCACAGCTGCTCCCTTGCAAGTTGGGACGGGGCTGTGAGTGCAACCCAGCACGAGGGAGTGCCTGTGTTTCAATAGACTGCCTGAAGAAAGGTAGACATTCTGTCAGTGAAGTCCCTGCTCAACAAGGGAACCTGACCTGGTACCAGAAGATCCAATATAGAGCAGTTGAAGGAAAAGATGGGAAGACGCCAAGGCAAGAACTCCTCCAACAATCTAAAAAACAACATGAAATCACCAGATCCCAACGACCCTACAATAGAAGGACTTGAACCTCTTAATTCATAAGTATTGGAAAAAAATGCCATGATGAAAGCAATAGAGTCCCTTAAACAGGATATGAATAATTCCCTTAAAGAATTGGATGAGAAGTACAACAAAAGAATTGAAGAAATGAGTAAAGAAATGGATGAGAAATATAACAAAAAGTTTGAAGAAATGAGTAAATCCGTGAATGATACAGTGGGAAACCAAGAAAAAACAATCAAACAGGTAATGGAAACAGTTCAAGAATTGAAAACTGAAATGGAGGCAATGAAGAAAACACAAAACGAGGGCCGGCTGGATATGGAAAATCTAGGTAAACTAACAGAGACTACAGAATCAAGCATAACCAATAGGATACAAGAGATGGAAGAACGAATCTCAGAGTCTGAAGATACCATAGAGAAAATAAATGCTCAGATCAAAGAAATCAGCAAATCCAACAAATTCTCATCACAAAACATTCAAGAAATCTGGGACACAATAAAAAAACCAAATCTAAGAATAATAGGGATTGAAGAAGGAGAAGAACTACAGATCAAAGGCCCAGAAAATATATTCAACAAAATTATAGAAGAAAACTTTCCCAACTTAAAGAATGATATTCCTATGAAGGTTCAAGAAGCATACAGAACACCGAATAGACTTGATCAAAAAAAAATCCCCCCGTGATATAATAGTCAAAACACAAAACATACAGATTAAAGAAAGAATATTAAGAACTGCAAAGGAAAAAGGTCAAGTAACTTATAAAGGTAAACCGATCAGACTTACACCAGACTTCTCTATGGAAACCATGAAAGTCAGAAGGTCCTGGATAGAGGTTCTGCGGAAACTAAGAGACCATGGATGCAAACCCAGACTACTATACCCAGCCAAGCTATCATTTACTGTCAATGGAGAAAACAAAATATTCCAGGATAAGAAGAAATGTAAACAATTCGTAGCCACAAACCCAGCCTTACAGAAAGTAATAGAAGGAAAATCGCAACCCAAGGAATCCAACATAGCCAACACTGCCTACAATAACTCAGACATCTAGCGACCCTTCATGAGCTTAACTCAAAGAAGGGACACATACAAACTCTATTAAACAAACAAACAAAAAATCATAATAACCGGAGTCAACAACCATTGGTCATTAATATCACTTAATATTAATGGACTCAATTCACCTATAAAGAGGCACAGACCAAGAGATTGGATACGAAAACAGGATCCAACATTCTGCTGTTTACAAGAAACACTCCTCAACCACAAAGACAGACATCTACTCAGAGTAAAGGGTTGGGAAAAGGTTTTTCAAGCAAACGGACCTAAGAAACAAGCAGGTGTAGCCATTCTAATTTCCAACAAAATTGACTTCAAACTAAAATCAATCAGAAGAGATGGAGACAGACATTTTATACTCATAACAGGAACAATTCACCAGGAGGAAGTCTCAATCCTGAATATCTATGCCCCTAATATAAAGCCTTCTACTTATGTAAAAGAAACACTTCTAGAACTCAAGGCAGTCATCAATCCACAGACACTAATAGTAGGAGACTTCAACACTCCTCTCTCACCAATGGACAGATCAATCAGACAGAAACCCAGCAGAGAATTAAGAGAATTATTAGAGGTATTGAATCAAATGGACTTAACAGACATCTATAGAACATTCCACCCAAATAGGAAAGAATATACCTTTTTCTCTGCAGCTCATGGAACCTTCTCGAAATTTTGCTACCGACCACATACTCGGTAACAAAGCAAACTTCCACAGATACAAAAAAATATTAGTAACCACCTGTGTCTTATCAGACTACCATGGATTAAAGTTAGAATTCAACAACAGTGCTACCCCCAGGATGCCAACAAATTCATAGAAGTTGAACAGTCAACTACTGAATCACCCCTGGGTCAAGGAAGAAATAAAGAAAGAAATTAAAGTCTTCCTTGAATTTAACGAAAACAAAGAAACAACATACTCAAACCTATGGGACACTATGAAAGCAGTGCTAAGAGGAAAGTTCATAGCACTAAGTGCCCAATTAAAGAAAACGGAGAAAGCGCACATTGGAGACTTAACAGCATCTGAAACAGCATCTGAGACTTTTCTAGAGCATCTGAAAGCTCTAGGAAAAAAAGAAGCTGATACACCCAGGAGGAGTAGAATAGTGGAAATAATCAAACTGAGGGCTGAAATCACAAAAGAGAAACACAGAAAACAATCCAAAGAATCAATGAATCAAAAAGCTGGTTCTTGGAGAAAATCAACAAGATTGACAAACCCTTATCCAAACTAATCAAACGGCAGAGAGAGAACTTGCAAATTAATAAGGTCAGAAATGAAAAGGGGGACATAACCACAGGCATAGAGGAAATTCAGAGTATCATTAGATCTTACTACGAAAATTTATATGCCACAATGTTGGAAAATTTAAAAGAAATGGACATTTTTTAGATAAGTACCATATACCAAAGTTGAACCAAGACCAGCTGAACAATCTAAATAGACCTGTCAGTCGTGAAGAATTAGAAGCTGTTATCAGAAATCTCCCTACCAAAAAAAGTCCTGGACCAGATGGGTTCAATGCAGAATTCTACCAGAACATCCAGGAAGAGCTAATACCTATACTCCTTAATGTATTTCACAATATAGAAACAGAAGAGTCATTGCCAAACTCTTTTTATGAAGCTACAGTCACCCTGATACCAAAACCACACAAAGACACAACCAGGAAAGAGAATTACAGACCAATCTCACTCATGAACATTGACGCAAAAATACTCAATAAAATACTGGCAAACCGAATCCAAGAATACATTAGAAAAATCATCCATTATGATCAAGTGGGCTTCATCCCAGAGATGCAGGGTTGGTTCAACATACGCAAATCTATCAATGTAATCCATCATATAAATAAACTGAAAGAAAAAACCATATGATCATTTCATTGGATGCTGAGAAAGCATTTGACAAAATTCAACACCCCTTTATGATAAGGGTGTTGGAGAGATTGGGTTTACGAGGATCATACCTAAATATAATAAAAGCAATATACAGCAAGCCGACAGCTAACATCAAACTGAATGGAGAGAAACTCAAAGCCTTTCCAGTAAAATCAGGAATGCGACAAGGCTGTTCACTCTCTCCATACCTCTTCAATATAGTGTTTGAAGTTCTAGCAATAGCAATAAGACAACATAAGGAGATCAAGGGGATTCGAATTGGAAAAGATGAAGTTAAACTTTCGCTATTTGCTGACGATATGATAGTATACATAAGTGACCGCAAAAACTCTACTAAAGAACTCCTACAGCTGATAAACACCTTTAGGAACGTGGCAGGATACAAGATCAACTCCAAAAAATCGGTTGCCCTCCTATACACAAAGGACAAAGAAGCAGAAAGGGAAATCAGATAAACATCACCTTTCACGATAGCCACAAATAGCATAAAATATCTTGGGGTTACTCTAACCAAGGAAGTGAAAGACCTATTTGACAAGAACTTTAAGTCTTTGAAGAAAGAAATTGAGGAGGATACCAGAAAATGGAAAGACCGCCCCTGCTCTTGGATTGGGAGGATCAACATAGTAAAAATGGCAATTCTACCAAAAGCAATTTATAGATTCAATGCAATCCCCATCAAAATCCCATCAAACTTCTTCACAGACCTTGAGAGAACAATAATCAAGTTTATATGGCAAAACAAAAAACCCAGGATAGCCAAAACAATCTTATACAATAAAGGAACTTCAGGAGGCAATACCATCCCTGACTTCAAACTCTATTATAGAGCTACAGTATTGAAAACGGCTTGGTATTGGCATAAGAACAGAGAAGGTGACCTATGGAATCGAATAGAAGACCCGGATACTAACCTCCAAACCTATGAACACCTAATTTTTGACAAGGGAGCTAAAGGTATACAATGGAAGAAGGAAAGCATCTTTAACAAATGGTGCTGACATAACTGGATGTCAACCTGTAGAAGAATGAAAGTAGATCCATATCTATCACCATGCACAAAACTCAGGTCCAAATGGATTAAAGACATCAACATTAATCCGACCACTTTGAACCTGATAGGAGAGAAAGTGGGAAGTAATCTACAAGATATAGGCACAGGAGACCACTTCCTAAGCAGAACCCCAGGAGCGCAGACAATAAGAGAAACAATGAATAAATGGGACCTACTGAAACTGAGACACTTCTGTAAAGCAAAGGATACTGTCAGTAAGACAAAAAGGCTACCTTTTGACTGGGAGAAGATCTTCACAAACCCCTCATCAGACAAAGGTCTGATCTCCAAAATATACAAAGAACTCAAGAAACTAGACACTAAAACTCTAATTAACCCAATTAAAAAATGGGGTACTGATCTGAACAGAGAATTCACAACAGATGAACTTCAAATGGCCAAAAGGCACTTAAGGTCATGCTCAACCTCCTTAGTGATCAGGGAAATGCAAATCAAAACAACTTTGAGATATCATCTTACACCTGTCAGAATAGCCAAACTCAAAACACCAATGATAGCCTGTGCTGGAGAGGATGTGGAATGAGGGGAACACTCATCCATTGTTGGTTGGAATGCAAACTTGTGCAGCCACTGTGGAAATCAGTGTGGTGGTTTCTCAGGAAACTGGGAGTCAACCTCACTCAGGACCCAGCAATTCCACTCTTGGGAATATACCCAAGAGATTCCCTAACATACTACAAAAGCATTTGTTCAACTATGTTCATAGCAGCACTATTTGTAATAGCCAGAACCTGGAAACAACCTAGGTGCCCCTCAATAGAAGAATGGTTAAAAAAGGTGTGGAATATATACACATTAGAGTTTTACTCAGCGGTAAAAACAATGACATCTTGAATTTTGCATTCAAATGGATGGAAATAGAAAACGCTTTACTGAGTGAGGTAAGCCAGACCCAAAAAGAGGAACACGGTATGTATTTACTCGTAAGTGGATTCTAACCATAATTAAAGGTCTTTGAGCCTATTATTCGTGATCCTAGAGAAGCTAAATAAGAAGGTGAACCTGATGAAGATTATTTACCTATCCGCCAGGAGATAGGAAATAGACAAGAGTCCCAGGTAACCTCGGGTGCATGGGGGGTTGGGAGGGTTGTTGGAATGGGAGAGGGTTAGAGAGAAGGGAGTAGGGGAGGAATGGGGAAAGCTCAGTGGATTGGGATGGGGGGGAGGGAGGAAGGATGAATATGGGATCAGGGAAGAATATATTTCAACTAAGGGAGTCATTTTAGGGTTTACAGGAAACTTGATTATATATGGGATCCCAGGTCCAAGGAGAGATCCCCAGATTGTTCTCTGGACAGAGGAGAGGGTGTGAACTGGCCTTGACCCATAACTATACTGATGAATATTTTGCTTATCACCATAGAACCTTCATCTGGCAATGGATGGAGATAGAGACAGCGACCCACATTGGAACACTGGACTTAACTCCCTAGGTCCAAACGAGAAGCAAAAGGAAAGAGAACGTGAACAAAGAAGGAAAGACCAGAGGGCACCTTCATCTGATGATGGATGGCGATACAGACGGAGACCCACATTGGAGCACCGGACTGAGCCCCCCAAGGTCCAAATGAGGAGCAGAAGGAGGAGGAAAATGAGGAGGGAGGTCAGGACTGCAAGGGATGCGATCACCCACTGATACAAGGGGATTGATCTAATGAGAGTTCACCAAGGCCAGTAGGACTGGGACTGAACGAGGACGTGATCCAACCAGATTCTCTGAATGTGGCCGGATTCTCTGAATGTGGCTGGCCCGAAGTCTTTCTGAAAAGCCATTGACTATGACACTGGGACTTGTTTCCTCTGCATATACTGGATTTTGGGGATCCAGTCTGTTTGGATACTCACCTTCCTGGACCTGGAGGGAAGGGGGAGGAACTTGAACTTCCCACAGGGCAGGGAACCCTGACTGCTCTTGTAGATAGAGAGGGAGGAGGGGAGGGAGTGGGGGGAGTGGGAGTGTGTTGGGAGGAGGGGCAGAAATGGAAACTTTTATATTTATAAAAATAAAATAACATTAAAAAAAAGAAAAAAAAGAAAAAGATGGGAGGAAGGCAAACACACAGAATAACTGTTACTAAACCTTTTTTGTCAACTGAGAAATAGGTTAATATATGACAATAACTGATTTCACTTGCGAAGACTTGGGATCCTAAGTCCACAGGTTCTTTTATAAATTCAGACTTTGCCTGAAGAGAGCAGAATGATCCTGAGAACCCAGGATGCTGAGGAACTCCAAGAAGCAGGAAAAGAGCATCCACCAGTACCCTGTTCAGTGTAGGATAAAGACTCTTTGTCCAGTCCAAGAAAGCTAGCTCCAAAGCATCTCCGGGATTGTTTACCTCTGTAGAGCCACCATAGTTTCAATTTTTCACAAATAGCAGCATTTAGACGCCCCAGGAACTGCTCTGCCCCCAAGGTTTTCTGTTCATCGTCGACACTGCCACTCCATCAACAAACGGGATGATGATACTGGCCAGTGTGGTTCTTCTTCCTGAGACAAACTGGGGAGAACAGGGAAAAGATGCCTGTAAGTCCCTTAGGTTTGAATAACTTGGGCATAAGCTAATGGAAAAACAAGAAGGAGGAGAAGAAGAAGATAAGGAAGAGGAGGAGAAGGGGCAGAGGAGTAGGAGGAAAGTGAAAAGAAGGACCAGGAGGAATGGGGCGGGGGTGAAGAAAGAGGACCTACTGCAGGAGAACAGGGACAGTGCTGAAGGCTGCTGGAACCGCCTGTGCCTAAAGCACTGGCCTTCTTTTGAGCAGAGTGGCCTGTTCTGCTCGGAGTCTTCCACTGCTTCCGTGCGCTATAACCTTGAGATGAATGGGAGGGCATCTCTACCAAGCTAGAGTAAAGTACTATTTCTCAGAGGTGTGTGGGGGAAGTAGTTTATCTACATCTCTCATATTTACACAAGATAAGGATGCTGCGGGTAAACCGAGAAATTGGGGTTTGAGCTCAATCCCTTAAAGGCTTAGAAGAATCAAGAGGGAACCGTTTCCTGTGTTTGTTGACTAATTCCTCACAGGGGTGCTACGTCCAGGCTCATAGTTACAGTCTCTAACGTCTCAACTTGAAAACTGTTGGACAAGATGATGTGTCTACAAGGTCACCACTGGACATCTGACAAGACTGCTCCGGAGGACACTACAGGCAGTAGGGCTGTGAGACCCGGCTCTCCAGCCTCTTCTCCTACTCTCCTTTCTCACTGTTTCCTGATTTGAGCCATAGTCTCTCCTTTCTCCACTTGTGGTAGCTTAGATGTAATTGGCCCCCATAAGCTCTCAGGGAGAGGCATAATAGGAGGCGTGACTTTGTTGGGGAAATGGTGTCACTGTGAGGGTGAACTTTTGAGGTCTCCAATGTTCAAGCCTTGCACGGTGTCCCAGTTCACATCCTGTTTTGTGTGGATCAAGATATTAGACTCTCAGCTCCTTCTCCAACACCATGTCTGCCTCATGCCACCATGGTCCACAGTGATGACAATGGATGAAGCATCTGAACTGTGAACCACCCCAAGTAAATATTTTTCCTTTAGAAAAGAAAAGAGTTGCTGCAGTCATGGTGTCTCTTCACAGCAATAGAAACCAAAAGACACCACTTAAATGGAGACAATCACTTTAGATTACTTAATGAGTCAGGAAGACCTTTCCGTTATTCGGTTTTTCAAAACTTTGTTTTACTTTGTTTTTTGCTTTAGTCTTGTAAGGCTCATAATCCTACAGTTTCAACTTTCATTTTTGTTTGCTTATTGATGAATATTATTGATAGAGAAACCTCATGAGAAATGCTTGGCTATGGTGAGGTCTATCTGCATAATGGCCCAAGTTTGATACTAATTACTTCATAGTTTCCCAATGGAGAAATATGCTTCCTCTCATCTTTAAAGAAATCAATTAAATAACACTTTTTAAAATGTTAAAAAGAACACAATCAATAACACTCAGGGAAATATGATTCCACAAGAGTCCATCTATCCTCCAAAACAGCAGGCCCTTGAAGAAAGTGAGAGAATTCAAGCATACTTCTCCATTTGAATTAAGAGGTTTCAACGAGGGAATGACTGCCTTTAGGATACTTAGTCTAGGATCGATTCACTGCCTGAATAACAGAATATTTTTCTCAACAATCACGGACTTGATGGCTCAAAGGATTGAAGCAAGTAACTGTTTTAGTTGTCCTATGCATCACGTTCAAGCAGTCTTTTGTCTTCTTCCCCCTGTTGTATCAGGGTATAAAAGTATATGAAAAATTAAATGCAGGCACACTTACAGTATTCACTGGAACTCCATCCTGGTACTGTCCTATGCTTCTGTTTTATTATTTTCATATGTGTTTTCATTCCCTTTACTTATTTTTCTATTCCTCATGTGCCTACCCTGGTAAGTGGTATACTTGTTAAAGATGGTCCCTGATATATACTGACTATTGAAAAGCCCAGCCATACCTGAGGCTGTGGTCCAGTGGGAGAGGTTCTTCCTTCAGGATGTAGCAATTCTGCTCCTCTCCATGAAAGCCATCACAGATTGGCCCCATTTCATTCTGCTAAGAGAGCTTCAAAGCAGACATGTTCATTGCTGTTCTGCTCCACTTCCCTAAGGGACTTTCCTAGCAGAGGTTTCAAATACTTTTCTGTTCCACCACACTAGGGAGTTTCCTAATAGAGATGTCATTTTTTTTTTTTTAGCTTCAACCCAATGTGTTACTTCTCTGTTTCCCTGGAGTTAATGGGAAACTGCTGCTGAAATGTTGCTGTCTCTGGTGAAGAGTTGCTACTTCTGCTCTGCTCCTTTAAGAGAGTTTGCCAGCAGAGCTGATCAAAGCTTCTCTGTTCCAAACCACTACAAAGTTCCTTATCACTCCAGTGAAAAAACTTTACCAAAAACTCATTCAAGAAATTTATTTGAAAGGGAAGAATCCGGGAGAGCGGCTGCCTCTGCTAGGACAGAAATGGGCAGATGCCAACTGAAAAGGTACAGAACTTATACTGAATTTCTTAGGGGCAGAGTTTTCTCAGTGAGAAGATTCTCAGTGTGGGAATTGGTTAGATATTAATCTCTGATCTAGAACAAAGCAGAGATTGGATGGATTTCATGCTCTGGGGTTAATAGATCTCAAGCTTAGGGATTAGCAGGTTTTGTGCTCAGTTGGTCAAATATAGCGTGTGTTTCTTTTTCTCTTTTTTCAGAGTTATAGTGTGTTCTTTCACTAGTCCCTTATAACCTTTTGAGTCTGGTTTCAGGGTCAGGTGTTTCTTTCATTGTCTCTGGATTCAGGAACAAAGTGTGTTTCTTTGTCTTTGTTTTGGAGTCAGGATATATTTCTTTGGCTCCAGTTTCAGAGTCAAAATTATGTACTTCACTGGTTCTGGTTTCAGAGTCAGGATGTGCTTCTTTGGCTGGCCCATTTACCCTATACAAAGTGCTTCATAAACTCACAAATTTATTTTTACCATGAGTTTGTAAGTACAAACCATATAAAAAGGACATAATGCTTGAAAAGATTGTTAATACTGCCAAATTTATAGGTGGAGGATTCATTTTTATTCCTGGATGCCCAGACCTGAAATAATCACACAGAAACTATATTAATTAAAATACTACTTGGACTTTTAGCTCAGAATTCTTTTTTTTGGGGGGGGGGTGTTGAGACAGGGTTTCTCTCTGGCTTTGGAGCCTGTCCTGGAACTAGCTCATGTAGACCAGGCTGGTCTCAAACTCACAGATATCCAGCAGCCTCTGCCTCCCAAGTGCAGGGATTAAAGTAGTACAACACCACCTCCCAGCTATCTCAGAAATCCTATTAACAAACTGTGACATCTGAAATTAACCCGTTTCAATAATTTTGTATTTTATCGCAAGACTTGTTGATTTTCCAGTAAGGTTCCAGGGCATCTTTTTCCTTTAGCACAACATGGAATCTGACTCCACTTTCTTTTCTCCTCTGTCTCTGCTTGGAATTCCTGCCTTGCTCTATTCTGCAAGGTTATAGACACAAAGCAGCTGCTTTATTAAACAATGGTAACAAAATACATTCACAGCAAACAGAGGGGAATCTCAAATCACTGTGTAACTGATTATACGTTTTGGTTAAAGATCATACCAAATACTTTCTAATAAGAAATCCTCAGTATCTTTTTCAGGTAGTTAATGTCTAATGTAATATGCAAAGATTTTAACAGATTGTTGCATATAAAATGTTTTACTCTTATATAAAGTACAAAACTTTATCACACTCAATACATTCATAGGGTTTCTCTACAGTATGATTTTTCTCATCATTTTGATTATTCATACATTCAAATGCTTTACCATACTTATGATTACATTCATAGAGTTCATCTCCAGTGTGTGATCATTCATGCATTTGAAGAGTACTGTGAAGTGAAAAGACTTCACCACACTGATTACGTTCATAGGGTTTCTCTCCGGGAAAGGCTTCTTTCATGAATACATAGACGACTGTGACATGCAAAGGCTTTATCACACTCATGACATTCCTAGGGTTTCTCCCCAGCATGTGTTAGTTCAGAGATGGGCAAAATAGTGATGATCTGATCACAAAAGAATCCATGACCTTTATATTTTGCATCTTTCCTGTTTCCTGAATCAGTATGACCAGCCAAGATTTGATAGACTCTACCAAGCTTGGACCAAATTTGCTGCAAGTTCTATATGATGTTGCTCCTGGGAAAAGGAATTACTTTGTGTACTTCTTCCAAGGATTAAGGGCTTAGCTAGATGCAGTATTACACTTGGAGCATGTTCCTAGGCTTCAAATGCACAGCCAAGCTCTTTCCTTTAATGGTGCTAAAATCTTTGATAATCTCTGCACCGTTTTTCACCACTAGACTGCCATCTGAAACTACCTAGTATCGTTTTTCTTAACAAAACAGACTTTTTTGATGTAGGATGTCCTTCTGTAAGCTGTGACTATGTGACAGCGCAGAATATGACTGCCTGGGGAACCCAAATAGATACAGAGAGAAAGAAGGAGAATTCAAGGAGACTCCAACAGCCGCAGGAGGATAAAGATGTGAAGTAACAAGTCATGAATCATGTAGCAAAGCAGATATATACAAACTATGGGTTTTGGTTTAATTTAAATGTAAGAGCTAGCCAGTAATAGTCTGAATCATTGGCCAAATATTTATAATTAATTTAAGCCTCTGAATGGCAATTTGGGAGCTGGCAGATGGGAGAGAAACTTGCAGCTACAAACTACACTTTTTGTATGTTTCTTTTACATTTTTTTCTCTGTAGACCTGAATAAATTATCAGTAATAACCATCCAATAGAAGTAATATTTTGTACAGGAAATCAATTTATTCCTTTGTAATTCTACCTACATACTTTTTCAAGACATGGAGAGAATAAGAAAGATTAGGACAAAAAATATCACACAAATGATCTCTAGATAAATTTTTCATGAAGTCTTCTAAGCACAAGTGCTTATATATCAAGCTAAGATCACCTGATTGAGCCACAAGGAATAAAACCAGACTTGGGCTGGAAAGGCTACAGCATGACAAGGATATGACTGTTTTATTGAGGAAAATCAGGCTTTTTATTTATCAAAAACAGAAGATAATGGCAATTTCTAGGATCACTACAATTATAGCTTCCCGGATGATGTGGGATTCTCCTCTATAAGCTGCGAATATGTTTTATTCCCATTGATTAATACAAAAATTCTCTTTGGATTTATGGCAGCACATAATTGAGCAAGGTGGGAATTCTGAGCAAAGAAAGAGGTGAAAAGAAAAAAGAGTCAGGGAGATACCATGTAGCTGCCAAAGGAGAAAGACGCCGGATGGAAACGTACCAGTAGGCCAGAACCACATTACCAGTAGGCAATACACAGATTTATAAAAATTAGTTAATTTAAGATGTGTTACTTGATAAGAAGCCAAAGCTATTGGCCAAGCAGTGTTGTAAACAATAGTCACTGTGCAATTATTTCTGGCCATCTAGGAAACAAAAAAACGGCCTCCATCAACCAAATGGTGCCAAAATGATGCAACTACATCAACATAAAACCAGAGAGAGTTAAAAAACAATTAGACACAAAAGAAGAGACATAACATGAGGGCTGGCTTTTTGGGGTATCTGTCCCACGTGGTACCCCACATCCGGCAGTTCCCACATAAAATCACACACAGGACTTTATAAGATTATAAACTGTTTGGCACATTAGCTCAGGCTTCTTGTTAACTCTTATAGCTTATATTACCCATTATTCTGATCTATGTTAGCCATATGGCTTGGTACCTTTTACAGCTGTTAGCTCACATGTTGCTTCTTCGGTGATCTGGGCAGGAATGGTCGAGGGAGCTTCCTCCTCCCTAGCCTTCTCCTATTCTCATTGCCCCACCCCTAGTTTCTGTCTGGTTGACCCGCCTATACTTCCTGCCTGGCCAATCCGTGTTTTATTAAAACACATGATTGAGAGAATACAGACAATTCTCTTGTACCATTACCCTCTTTTTTTAAAAAACAAAGGAAAATACCCATAGTCCACTTCTTGGGAATGTGGGTAGAGTATTTCAGGCTACTTCCGGCTGGTTGGGGGCACTGATAATCTCACTGGGACCTAAAGAAAATTTAGAATTATAATCAAGTCCTGACTGGAATATCCTGTGAGTCTCGATCATCTCAGTCAGCAGTCTTAAATCGGTTCTGGATGTAGAACTCAGACATTCGGGCCATCTGTTCCTACCGGGGATATCTCTGGTGGTCTCCCTTGGTCAAACTGGATTTTTCTTAACTCAGAATGAATCCACAGCCTCTCATTTTCTGTGGAAACAAAAGTAAATTCTCTTTTCCAAAGTAACATACCTTTTGACTTCAATTTTGAAGCCAAGGTATTTTCAAAATACCTATCTTGAGTTAGTTCAGCAGCATTTATAAACAAAAGTCTTGTAGCAGATGTTGCTCCTTCCTTCCTCAGCATTCAAACAATTCAAAGAGAGCATAATAGCATATAGTATCAAGATTCTCTGTGTATTTTCCATTTTTATGCGGCTTCATTTGAACTTCTATTTCTTTTATTTTTACTTTTACTTTTTGAGACAGGTTCTCTGTATATCTTTGTCCTGGAATAACTCTGTAGACCAGGCTGTCTTTGAACTCACAGAGATCCACTTGTCTCTGCCTCCCAAGTGCTGGGATTAAAGGTGCCTACTACAACAGCTTGAACTCACAGAGATCTGTCTGTCTCTGCCTCCCACGCATTGGGTTTAAAGGTGTGTACCAACAAACCCAACTACTCTCTTTCTTTCTTTTTAACTTTAAGAGCTTTAACTTTTAGCCTGCATATATTTTAACACACTGTAAACCATTTAGAGGTTTTCTTTATCTTTAATCTCTCTTCACTGTATCTCCCTCTCTTTTTCTGACAATTGTCTTTATTCTGTCAATCATGTATTTTAACAAAACACTGCTCGGCCAGGCAGGAAGTATAGGCGGGTCAACCAGACAGGCAGTAGGGGCGGGGCAATGAGAATAGGAGAAGGCTAGGGAGGAGGAAGCTCCCTCCACCACTCTCCTGCACAGATCACCGAAGAAGAAACATGTAAGCTGACAGCTGAAAAAGGTACCAAGCCATATGGCTAACATAGATCAGAATAAAGGGCAGCATTATTTATAAGAGCTAATAAGTAGCCTGACCTAATGGACCAATCAGTTTATAACCTAATGTAGACTCCGTGTGATTTTCTTTGGTACTTGCTGGCTATGGGGTGCTGGGCAGGACAGAAACCCCAAAAAACCGGACCTCATGTTACAAACAGAGTTATGCAAGACTTCTTGGTAGCCACATATTTTTCCAGGTGGACTTTGTTAGCTAGCAGCAAGGAAGGGTGCCACAGTTCCTATAAGAAAGGTCTTCCTGACTAAGCATTGACAACAAAGGATGCACAGCTTCTTTATGGAAGGGCTTCCTGGTTTGTGCTGGCACAAATAACTCTAACTCTTTTGGGAGGTACTGCACTTAAATGGGGTCTGTGTGCAACATGTTACGAATTGCTTAATGGACACACAGACGTGTCATGTCTCTGGAGCTAGGGGAGAGAGAATGGTTTAGAGAACTGGCAGTAAATATATCTCTGCCATGTTGGACTAAGTACAGCAAGCAGGCAGGGCTGAGGAGTTGGTCCTAGTCATGCCTGTTCAGCATTTTGTTAAAAAGTGCTTCTGATCAGAAAATAATTACAAATATGCAAAAAGCCAGATTCATATCCATCACTTAAGCAGCAAAAACACAAATATGAAAATGGAAAGAGGCAAACATCTAAGAGAAAAAAGAGTAAACTAAAAATGTCCTCCACAGAAATGTCCCAAACATACAAAAACTCAAGGAGATCATAACATGAGAAATCTGAATACAAAATTGGTAAGACCCTTGATTCCAGAAAATAATCAATATACTTAGATAACAATGAGTAAAATTAACAACATAGATGGGTAGCACTGACAAGCAAAGACATAAAGGCATATTATGCTCCTTTAAATAAAAACTATAACATTCTAACCAAAATCAAACTAGGAAATCACTGACCAACACTCATCTGACAAACTTCAGTTCTTTATCCTTTACCAATAATAAAAAATGGCTTGGGTGAGGAGGGCTGTTCCACCAAAATTGGAGAGATTCACTTAAAACCTTCTCATATCTTAACTTTGTAGAAAATAGTTTTGACTACTAATAAAATCTTCTTGTCTTATAGTAAAGAAAAGAATGTCTATTAGGATCACTGAGACACCATTTTGCTCCCCCTGATTGATGACTGCCTGTAAGTCTGCAAACAGAGTGAGGAAATGAAAACATTTTAAAACAAAATGCAAGATAACAGATTTTTAAAGAATCAGTGGACACTTGAAGCATCTTGTTTTACCCTAATTGCTTTATAAATCACAAGCACTTTTGAAAACAAGTTTATTGCTATTTTCTGCAAATGTCTGTGCATAAGTGAGAATGTCTTCCATAGGTATACAAGTAACACAAAAAAGAGGGGTTCAGATGCCCTGGATCTGAAATTGTATAATTATGAGCCTCGCAGCTTGAATGTAGGTATCTGAATTCAGGTCACCTCCAAAATGAATAAGTGCTGAGTTACCTGCCAACATTCATAATACCTTTTATCCAAATAAACCTAAAGTCTCTCACAGATTAACAACAAAAGAATCAAAACCAAAACAAATAGAGAAGTAAATAAATCATCTTTGGAAACTTGATTCATCAAAATTAAGATGATGTGTATGGTACATTTGCATCATAAGAAAATATAGTACAATGTCATTTCCTATCATTTTTTAACAGAAAAGCTGATTACAAAGCTACATTCATGTTGGAAACACCCGTAGTAAACAATGGGATTATTCAAAAATAGTACACAGATTATCATAATATGACTTCCTTCTGGGTGATGGTGGTACATACCTTTAATACCAGGACTCAGGACGCAGAGACAGGAGGATCTCTGTGCGTTTGAGCCAGTCTGATCTACAGAGTAAGTGCCAAACAGGCACAAAAGCTACAGAGAAACCCAGTCTCGGGGGAAAAAATTACGACAAAGCTGATCAATCAAGAATGTGCATGGTATTTGTGAGAGAATAAAGAGGATGGGGAAAAAAGCCAAGAACAAAGGTAGGAAAATATAGTCAGCTATTAATCAAAAGACCAAAGGAAACTGAGTCAGAAAATGTATGATGTTGACTAATGTTACCCAGCTACCTATGATTCTATGTGTATAGAAATTAAGTAAATAAAGACTTCCAAATTTTCCCAAAATACTTTAAAGAGACCCTGAAACTGTTGTTTCTGACCCTAGAGCTACTGGTATTCCTTCCAGACAGGCCTCATGCTCTAGAGCCCTCTCTAAAAATAGAGATGATCTCCTGCTAAGGTTCTGCAGTTTCTTAGACCTTCTTCTGTTTTCAGGTAAACTCAACCCCACTGATGCCCAATCCCCAAACAATGTAGAATAACTTCTGCTTCCTCTCAAATGGATTATACCACAAGGTATAGATTCTGCTCTATCTACCTGCCCAACACCATACACACCTAAGAAACATCTGCAGCTCAGAAACTCTTTTTGTCCCGTGGAACTAAACATCATTGAATCACACCATTGCATCTGGTGGAAGCAGAAAGTTAGAAGCCTTTTAATCGTGTATTGCTAAAGGCAATCAACATCACCATAGTTCTACCAGCTTTTAAACTATTTGAAACATTTATAGGACAAACTTGAAAGTAGACTGCAATATTCAGAACTTCTTGACACCAGAGTATCAGTTTTCAAATCTGTCTTCCCACTGCACATCAAAAGCATGTCCCTGTGTGTTCACTGGACAATGATATTATAAGCACTATATTCAATGATACCAGTGCTGCAGAGTCTTCCTCTCCCCAGAAAATCCCTACACAGGGAGGCTCAGAGGACAAGGAGCACTTCCCAGACCATTACATAGAGCAATAGAACCATAGCCTGGCTCATTATCCATCCAAATCCCAGCAGAAATGACAGCTCAACACGTCTCCTGAACACCCTACACTCACTATGTCATAGCTTCTGTGTGGTCTTCCTTACAACTCATCATGACAAATGAAGAGAAGAATCCTGAAGAGAACCTGTAAGCTATCTGCCACTATTCTTCCTGAATTCTATGACTTCCCAGAGTCCTCCAATGGCTAAGGCCACCGTGCTGGGCCTCAGAATATTATCAGCTCCCCAAATGGGTGATCAGAAATCAAATGACTCAGACAGCACAGTACTTGTTGTTCTGCCCTTCCAGTCCAGGAGGCAGAGCCCTAGTCCAGAATGTCTGTATTTTAGTAGACATTCATCCACTTTCCTAGAGCATACACTGATCCTCATCCAAAGCACATTCCATTACACACTCAATGTGTAGTGCAGTCAACCCATCACCTCTCACCTGGAAAATCCTGTAGCCAAACACAGGTCACATTCACAACTGTTGTTAAAGAAAAATGGGCCATGAATTAGAAGATAATAAGGGGTCATGTTAAGGCTTGAGGACAGGAAAGAGAATGTGAATATGATATAGTAATAATCTCAAAAATTTATATTGAAAACTTGAATCAGGATTTATGGCCATGTGCTTCAGAAACTAGAGATTTATATTAGAGCACATCAAAGATTTCTCAAACCATTTATCACAGGTTTTTTATATTTAAAACCAGTCCTGTTAGGCAGGGCCATATTTTACTCAGATCTATTTTGGTTGAACTACTGCAACTATAGCAATTTGGTTTCATGCGAAGGTCAGTTCTTTATCCAGATTCTTGATATCCCTGGACTGTGGACAACAAGAAATGGCCACCAGCACACTGATGGAACATCTAAATTGATTACCTAATTTATAATTGGATAATTAGTACATAGCTAAACATTACTTATCTCAACTACTGTTGAAGTAGGAAAGTTCTCAACCACTGTCCTATCTCTCCATTTCTGCACAGTGAATCTACCAGATTCAAGCTTGACCTATGTACTCAATTCTTGCACTGATCCCTCATCATTTATAAGCAAGCAGTAAAAGACAGAGATGCTGGAGGTCACTCATTAGCTGGTCTATTTTTCTTCTCACAGACTAGGCACGGTCCTGAAGGAGTTGCAGGTCTGTCTCTTCAGTACTGGGCAACAGAGGCAGGATTACATGTTTAAAGCAATTTCCTGTTACATAGCATGAGGCAACAGGATTATAAACTCATAATCTCCCACACAAGTATGGCAGAGCCTCCCCCTCCCCCAGGGAATCAACACTCAACAATGCTCAGAGGCCATGGGCCACTACCCAGGTCACCACACAAATTAACAGATCTTGTCTGGCTCATGATCTGTTCCTTCCCAAGCAGCTCTGACAGTGCAGGCAACCTGTTCTTCCTGGTCTGGGGACAGTGGCCTCTATATTCACTATGGCATGGCTTTGTGGTCCTCCTTACAGCTCCCTTCAGCAGAATAAGAGAATCCTGGAAAGAACGTATAAGCTACCTCTGACTTATACCCCTGATTGCTAAGTAGAGTCCTTCATAAGCTTGAACCACCCAGCTGGGCTTCAAGACACTAGCAGTTTCCATACTGGGTGAACAGAGATCAAATGTCTCCAAGAGCAAAAACACTCCAGGTGTGTCCTTCCACACTATGGTGAGACAAGACCCTAATATAAGAAATTTTTAGTTTAGTAAAATCATCCATTCTCCCAGAGCACTTTCTGTTCTTCCTCCAAGGCACAGGGTCCTATGTGCACACATTCCATTACAAACTCAATGGCCAGTGTAGCCAACCCTTTACTTCATAGCTGGGAGGTCCTGCAACCAAACACAGGACACATTCAACAGTAATTGTTAAACAAAAGAGGCCATGGATTAGAACACCATAAAGGGTCCATGAGAACAGTTGGAAGCAAGAGACAGATAGTGAAAATAATGTAATTATAATATCAAAAAATATGGTTAAAATGTTGAAACAAGCTTTGTGGTCATGTGCTCCAAAGGCTAGGGTTCTGTATTAGAGCTCACGAAGTACAACTCACATCATTTCTCTCGGGGTATACAGTCATGTTAGGCAGGAACACACTATTTTATCGAGTTCTTCTAGTTTGCTTGAACTACTGTAAATACAGTAATTTGGTTTAATAATAGGTTCAATTTTTATACCGATTCTTGAAGGCATGGTCTGTGGTGCGTCACTTCTCATTGCTAATGTCAACTACTGTCACAGCAGAAAACCTTCACCCTCTTCCTTGTCCATCCCTTTTTCTTTTGTGACTATGCTTGCTTTACAGTTGGTCAGTGAACTAAATTCTTACATCAGTCCTACTTCACTTATAAATTCACAGTAAAATATGGAGGAGTTCGAGGATATTCTTTCACTAATCTATTTCTCCTTCCCACTGGCCAGTCAAGGTCCAGCTTGGAAGGAGTTGCAGGACTATCTTTTCAGCACTGGGTAGCAGAGGCAGGATTAGGTATTCAAAGCAAATCTCAATTACCTACTGTGAGGGAAGCCTGAGCTGCAGGAGACATTGATATAAACCAGCTATTCTCAATCTTCCTAATGTTGTGAGCCTTTAAAACAGTTCCCCCTGATATGTTGAACCCCAGTATAAAATGATTTTCACTGCTGCTATATGTTTTTCCTATTGTTATGAATTATAATATAAAAATCTGTGCTTTCTGATGGTCTTAGGCCAGTCCTGTGATAGAGTCATCTATTCCCCAAAGGGAGCTGTCGCCACCAAGGCTAAGAAACCCTGCTCTAAACTGATATAAATAAATAAACAGCACTTAAGAAAAAATGGAATGAAATTCTGAAACTAGGAAACATTGAAAAATATAGCAGGAATGCATTTAAAGAAAATGAATGTTAAAAATGATACCAAAAATTGATGCTTTAAAATGATAAAACAAAAATAGAACACTTATTCACACTAAATTTGAAATTGAGTAGGCCCTTCCCTAATAGAGAGAATGCCATTAATAAGAGACTGTATGACTTTGATCCCTGTGAAATGTTAGCTACTGAGTGATGTAATGTGATGGTGTTACAGTCAATTGCCAGTTTCTCAAACCTTTCAGCTGACTTAACTGTGTCAACTAAGATTGTACATATCTGCATAGGAGAGTTCTCTAATGGGAAACTGGATACTTCATAGTTCAAGCTATCCTCCCTAAACTATATCCTCCCTAAACAACTCTGTCTGTCTTCATTCACATGGAAGGAATTAATACAAGCAGGGAAATTACAAAGAAAGTCACTCACCATACCCCATCAGTCTTTCTTTGTAATGGAGATCCCTGCAACTCACTGCCTTCAACTTCAGTCTGTGACCTAGCTATTATCTAGTCTGTTTCCCACTGTAGTGAATGAAAGACTCCCGAGGGATGTCTTCCTTTCGAGAGAGGCCCCTGTACCCATGAATCAAACGAAACCACACTTACGGATGCAAACAGCAAGAGGTTTATTCGAATACACAGGTACCTGGGGCGACAAGGTCTCTCGGAAGACTTGCACGCCCGTCAGGCTGGGGTGAGGGGTTTTTATAGGAGAGCAAAAGCGCCGGAACAGAAGCGAAAAGCATGGTTATGGGGATTCATCCCATTGGTCAATTCAAATAAGGCTGAGAGTGCGCGCTCAGTGGCAAATTCTTGACCTTTCACCTAAATACCAAGGAGGGGGTTGTCCAGGGGTTTCCTGTTTTCCTTATCTCTTCCTGCCTTCCTAGCTGGAGACTCATCTGAATACCTAGGAGGGGGTTGTCCAGGGTGGTATTTTTCCTTTTCATTCCCCCATTTTTTTTTTTGGAAAAACCTGTTATGCAAGTGTTTATAGGATCTCTGTTTCTCTTTGATCTACTCTTTGGTATTGGCTAGTTAAGACCAGGGCTTGAACAACCGAAAGTCTATCCTTAACAAATTGAATCAACCGATTTAAAATGCAAGGGCCGAATGTAAGAATTAACATTAAAAGAATTATAGGTCCCATTAAAGAAGAGATTAGGGTGGTGAACCATGGGGATCGGTTCCAAAGCCTTCAAATCTTAATACATTGAAGTACTGAGGGGCCTGTATTAGGGCAGCAGTACCTGTCCCAACATCGGCAGCTATTCCAAGGCCCAGGATTACTGCTAGTGTCAGAGAAATAGGTTCTCATCGAAAGCGAGTTGGGTGCCTGTCAAATTCATACCAGTTGTGCAAGCACGCAGTCATCTTTGGTATCATCAAAAATTAACATTGACATGCAAGGCATCAAGCCTGTACTATAAACCCATCATCTACCTAAACCAGGAACCAAGTACCAGGCGTCAGGAGTCTTAGGGCCCTTTAGAGTCTCATTACATAACCTCAGTAAGAGTCCATCTATGATTAGTCCTCTAAACCCAAGCCTTTTGACTGGTAGCGTTGTCAAAAGCCCCAGATACTGTAATTTGGGTAGTTCAGGAGCTCGCTTCATGTGGGAGGCGTGGATCCAGGCAGAGATGCATATTTCTTTCAGTTGTTTTCAGATCTGGTGTCTCTCCATTTTAAGGGCCTTTAGATGGGGAAAATAAAGGTCTAGAAAGAATAACATCAGGATTATACATTTCACCCGACTCAGTGAGCAGTGGGGATGAGTTTAAATCGCCCTGGGGTATTCCAAACCTGGAACAGGGCAAAGGGAAGGAGGGCTGTCCAGTTATTTCCGCAGGTCTCTTTTAGAATTCTATTTATCCTTTCTACCTGTCCTGACTCTGGGGTTGGTAAGCATAATGTAATTTCCAATTGATCCCCAATAGGGCGGCCAGTCCCTGACTTACCTGGGCAACTAAGGCAGGTCCATTATCAGACCCGATTACCTTGGGTATCCCAAACCTTGGGAAGATTTCTTCTTTGATCTTCTTAGCCACCGCATTGGCTGTCTCAGTCCTGGTAGGAAAAGCTTCTACCCAGGCTGAAAAGGTATCTATAAAAACTAATAAGTACTTGTTGCCATATCTGGCTGGCTTAATTTCTGTAACTGAGCCTCTTCCCAGGAGCATATATGGAGTGTCCTGCATTAATCATAGCACAGGCCTTGCAGTTTTTGACTACTTCTTCTGCCAAGACAGAGAGTCTGCCATCTGATTTCCTTCAGCCACAGCATCTCAAGCTTTTTGGTGTCTTGGACAAGTATATGTCTTTTCCTGCAGATGTTAACAGTCCTCTTCGTCTGTATATTCCTCCATGAATATGGGCAGTGGCAAAAGCATACCTGCTGTCAGTGCAGGTGCTGAGACTTTTCCCTCTGCCATTCGTAGAGCTGGTATCAAAGCCATAAGTTCGGCTTTCTGCGCCAACGTCCTTCAGGGAGGCTATGCCCAGGCCATTTGCTTCCCATCCACCACTGCTGTCCCCGCCTTCCGCTTACCTTCGATCACGAAACAGCTGCCATCCGTACACCAGCTCGGACTTTCAGGCCAAGGCTAATCCTTCAGATCATTTCTGGTGTCAGCTTCTCAGTGCATTGATGAGTAGATGAGGTGTCATCAGTCTCAGGCAGTAGGGTAGCGGGATGGAGGACAGCAGGGGGAGCGAAGGTCACTGGTTCAGTCAACGAAAGGCTTTAATCACCTCCAGCCTGGTTCGAGTAAACCCGTTCTGGGCCTTCAGCTTCGTTAGCAAGTCTCTTTCTAATAAAGATAGGACATCCGGGGATAACCAGGAAGGAATGAGTCACTTGTCCTCTCCCCAAATCTACAGTTCGTGACGTGGTCCACAGATATTGTTTCTGTCCAGTTGTTCTTGCCCAATGTTCTTTTTCATTGCAATATGCACATCATCCTTTGTCCAAGGGGTGCCTGTCCATGTTCATCTTTGGTCTTCTGTTGCCCAGGTTCCCTATCTGTCTATGTTCTATCTTTTCTTTCTCTCCTACCACTGCGGCCAAAATTCTATCAAATTTTCCTTTTGTCTATGATCCCTCCAGTCCTCTTTCTTCTGCCTTCATCTCTCTCTCTCTCTCTCTCTCTCTCTCTCTCTCTCTCTCTCTTTCAGTTTCTCGCTTATGAAACACTTTCTCTGCCTCCTTAACCAAATCCTGCAAGATATAATCCTGCAACCCTTTTAACCATTGTAACTTTTGTTAATATCTGATGCTGACTGTCCTATAAAGGCCATAGGTACCATTGACCCTCAGAGGTTGGGTCAAGGGGAGTATAATGCCTGTAAGCCTCCTTTAAATGCTCAAGAAACGCAGATGGCAGAGCCCTGTGATGATAGACTGTCAGCTGCTCCCTAGCTGCTTTAAGTTTGACCTTGAAAACATACATTGGGAACTAGATAAGGCCCGTACCTGTTTATATATATATTTTTTTAACCAAAAATTTTTCTTGCTTTTTAGACAACATAGTAGACAACATAAAAACTCTTACCAAAGTCTTTCGTGTGGTTTTTCTCAGTGGAGATATGTGGCTATATTTTAAACAAGAACAGCATACAAGAACAGCATACAAAATCCTATATCAGTGTGAGACATTTGAGATCAACAATAGGCTCATTGTTTTTTTAAAAAAATAAAACATTAACCAATGATAATTTTTAAACAAGAACAGTACATAAAATCCTGTACCAGTGTGAAACATTTGAGACCAGCAATTTTTTTTAACATTAATCGACAATAATTTGTAACCAGCCTCTATAAATGATGACAGATATTTATAATATTTATAACCCATAGGATCTGAAAGAGTTCTTCATAGGTGGAGTTAAGCCTTGGCCAGCTTTGACCAAAGGTTTGAGGCGCACAGCTCCCAGGGCAGACAGAGGGAACTCATCTATCAGCATGGGGGGGGGGGGTAGGGTGGTACACAGCACTGAGGAAAAAAAAATTGTTAATCTCTTTAAGTCTTAGCAATTACCCAGTACATCTGGCCGCGGGCACCTGGGAGCCAGCCAAATGGCCGCCGGAGCAGGCCAGGGCGCAGCAGATGCGGGCGGAAGGCCGTGATGGCCCAACCCGGGGGAGGCGCGCGGCAGCGGGGGCGGAAGCGAGCAGCCCCGAGGTTCCTGCAGCGCCATGCCCCCGCTGTGTGTGCGGCCGCATGAGTGCTGCCCGGCGGAGCAGCGCGGTGAGCTGAACTGCCGGAGCCTAGTTCTACAGAAAACCTACTGAACATAAGATGTTGCAACAAAATCTACCTCCTACAACTGTGTCTGGCAGCCTCAAATGAGACCGCTATCCATGCAGTCTCTACAGAGAACTGACCATTCCACATCCTCACCAGCACCCAGACGGGAACCTCCCAGGCGCTACTGATCACCCTCTCTGTCTCCTCCTGAGGCACGGACGACTGCAAAACCGGAAATACAGAACCTGAATTCAATTGGCACAGCAGTGGCAGAGAAGGGCCAGTATTGAAGTTGGCCACTATTTCCCTGTCGCAAGGGAAATGCTTGGGAGATTGAGTCTGGGGGAGACGGTTCACATTTTCCCCGAAGCCTGCTCATGACGGGGAAGACAACAGGCTGGGAGGGGGTGGATCATAAGCCAAACTCTCCCAGGTGCCGATCTATAGTAAGGCTTAAAGGGGTAGTTAGACACTGTCCCACGTTAGTATTTCAATAAACGAACAGACAGACCACAAAAATGAACAATAAAACGAACAGACTGACAATCAGACGTGCCGCGCGGCTTTAGCGAAACACATAAAGCAGAAATTCAGACGGAGGCCTCCCAGAAGAACCACAAGCCCCTCGGACAAGGGTGGCGACCCAAAAAGTCCGACTCTGGTCATGGGTTCCGACAGATGAGCCGTGAAAAATCGGGCTCCAGATAGATGAGCCCCGAAAAATCGGGCTCCAGACAGATGAGCCGTGAAAAATCGGGCTTCAGACACCCTTGGACATCTCCCAGGGTCGCGGGGGGGGGGGAGTACAGACCCGTCAGTCTCTCCCAAGGCCCGCCAGATATACAGACCGAATCAGCTGAATCGAACAGAATTCAAATTCGCAGCGCAACACTCAGACGCAAAAGACGTAAGACATTTACAGGACATAGGACATATAGAATGCTGGCCAGCTTACCTCCCGAAGTTGGGTCGATGGTTCCTGGGTGGGGGCCTCAATTCCCGGCCAATGCACCAAATGAAAGACCCCCGATGGATGTCTTCCTTTTGAGAGAGGCCCCCGTACCCACAAATCAAATGAAACCACACTTACGGATGCAAACAGCAAGAGGTTTATTCGAATACACAGGTACCTGGGGCGACAAGGTCTCTCGGAAGACTTGCGCGCCCGTCAGGCTGGGGTGAGGGGTTTTTATAGGAGAGCAAAAGCGCGGGAACAGAAGCGAAAAGCGTGGTTATGGGGATTCATTACATTGGTCAATTCAAATAAGGCTGAGAGTGCGCGCTCAGTGGCAAATTCTTGACCTTTCACCTAAATACCAAGGAGGGGGTTGTCCAGGGGTTTCCTGTTTTCCTTATCTCTTCCTGCCTTCCTAGCTGGAGACCCATCTGAATACCTAGGAGGGGGTTGTCCAGGGTGGTATTTTTCCTTTTCAGTGAACACAGAACAATGTTCTTCATCTTCTGGTCTGAAGGGAGAAGCCATGCTACACACACAAATCCTTTCCCTGTTCTGCAATGGACAGTTTCCTGCTCTGCAATGGGCAGTTTCCTGCTCTGCAATGGACAGTCGTCCACTTTGTGACTCAAACACAGTTTTAGAACCATGTGTTTCTGCAGACATGCAATCCAAGGTTTAGAATGTTTAGTCAAGAGAAGAAGGACAATGCCTTGTGGGGCTACAGACAGGGTTCAATCACACTGCAGTCAAAAAGGAGAACTTGACTTAAAATCACTTTTCAAAAAGTCTGGAAATTAATTGTAGAATTAATATACCTTTATCGCATAAGAGGACTTAATGTTGGTTGTGACCCTGTAGTGGCCCCTTGAGCAGCATTTAGAAGCCAGTTCTTTAATGGCGGAATGGGCATTTGTGCAGGTTGCAAATCAGGCTTCTCTCCTTTGTTATGGGAATGTAGCTGGCTAATCCTGGGGGACAAACTTTTATGTTTTACCATACTAATCTCTAACAGGCAGTGTTAGAATCCCATTACCTTTTGGGGTATTTGGGATGCAGTTCTCCCTTACCTAAATTTTGCTTTGTGACTTAATATTTCCCAAGAACTGGTAATTCCTTATACCATCAATTCTACTCGTCTACATCACAGATTAGCAGTGGAGTGCTACTCTATACAGGAAATACTGCTTACAAGCTTCACAGAATTAACTCCAGATGGATCCTAAACATAAATATTAAATGTTCAAGGCACAAGACTTCTGGAAGATACTAGACAGACCAGGGCTATATGATGTTGGCAAATCCATGTTCCATTGCAACAATACAAGCACTAAGGGAGCCCGCATTTCACAGTGAAGTCAATAGGAATGGTATTTCAAAGCACAGTCCCATTCCCAAATCTCTGAACAGGCTCAGTAAGGATAGTGAGGTTACTCGGAGGCTGCCAGTCAGCTCCAGATTTTCAAAGAACATGCAGATTCATGCATGTTCAGGCAGACCCTGCTGGGGTTTGCAGGACCAGCAGGACCAGGCAGAAACAGGACAAACTCTCGATCTGGTAACCAGCTCCTACCCAGCCAGAGGAGGATACAGCACACTGTCTCCCATGGCTCAACTAGCCACTTCTCCCAGTCTGAGAATAGCCCCAAGCTCACCACATTGTTGTTTTCCAACTTGCCCATGCTCCTTTTTCAGCTTCCTGCACTCACAGTAGAGCACACAAAACCACTGACTCCGACTTTTCTTCAAAGTCAAGTTTGAAAGTGGCTTCTATTTCTGGAAGAATCCTGCACAACTTCTGACTGGCAGGTCACCTGGAGGGTCTGATTGGCTAGTAAGGCCTGAATGACAGAGCACCTCCCATACAGTTTCAATGTACTTAAAGACATAGCTCACCTGGGTGGTGATGGTGGTGGTGCCTGCCTTTAATCCCAGTGCGTGGGAAGCAAAGGTAGGTGAATATCTTTGATTTCTAGACCACTCTGGTCTACAAGAGTGAGTCACAGGAAAGGTTCCAAAGCTACAGAGAAACCCTGTCTCAAAAGACAATAGATAGAAAGATAGGCTCCCTGCGGAGCTCTCCTGAATCCCGTCCCAGCCTTTATCCAGGAGAGAGTGAACTTCTAGCAGACTCCCATTGGAGGAGTGGTGAGTTTTCTCCTGGCCAGAGGGCTTCCTCTAGGAGGAATTCAGCCTTTCCCCGCCCCCCTTGACAATCTGGTCACCAGGCAGAGGCGACTCCTCCCTGCGGAGCTCTCCTGAATCCCCTCCCTGCCTTTATCCAGCTCAATCACATTCCTGGCCAGCAAGAGAGAGTGAACTTCTAGCACACTTCCATTGGAGGAGTGGTGAGTTTTCTCCTGGCCAGAGGGCTTCTGCTAGGAGGAATTCAGCCTTTCCCCGCCCCCCCTCGACAATCTGGTCACCAGAGAGCTTCTGCTAGGAGGAATTCAGCCTTTCCCCGCCCCCCTCGACAATCTGGTCACCAGGCAGAGGCGACTCCTCCCTGCGGAGCTCTCCTGAATCCCGTCCCAGCCTTTATCCAGGAGAGAGTGAACTTCTCGCAGACTCCCATTGGAGGAGGGGTGAGTTTTCTCCTGGCCAGAGGGCTTCCTCTAGGAGGAATTCAGCCTTTCCCCCGCCCCCCTCGACAATCTGGTCACCAGGCAGAGGCGACTCCTCCCTGCGGAGCTCTCCTGAATCCCCTCCCAGCCTTTATCCAGGTACACCTTCCTCTCTTCCCCCCTTCCCTCTGGGGCCACAAGATCTCCCCAGAGCAACTCCCTTGCTCACTGGGCCTGGGTTGTGAGTGCAACCCGGTAGTAGGGAGTGCCTGTGTTTCAATAGACTGCCTGAGGAAAGGTAGGCCTTCTGTCAGTGAATTCCCTGCCCAACAAGGGAACCTGACCTGGTACTAGAAGATCCAATAGAGAGCATTTGAAGGAAGAGATGGGCAGACGCCAAGGCAAGAACTCCTCCAACAATCTAAAAAGGAACATGAAAACACCAGAACCCAATGAACCTACAATAGAAGGACTTGAACCACTTAATTCAGAAGAAGCGGGAAAAAATGCCCTTATGAAAGCAATAGAGTCCCTTAAACAGGATATGAATAACTCCCTTAAAGAACTGGATGAGAAGTATAACAAAAAGATTGAAGAAATGAGTAAAGAAATGGATGAAAAATATAAAAAAAACATCGAAGAAATGAGTAAATTCATGAATGATATACTGGGAAACCAAGAAAAAACAATCAAACAGGTAATGGAAACAGTTCAAGAATTGAAAACTGAAATGGAGGCAATGAAGAAAACACAAAACGAGGGCCGGCTGGATATGGAAAATCTAGGGAAGCGAACAGAGACCACAGAATCAAGCATAACCAACAGGATACAAGAGATGGAAGAACAAATCTCAGAGTCTGAAGATACCATAGAGAAAATAAATGCTCTGATCAAAGAAAACAGCAAATCCAACAAATTCTCATCACAAAACATTCAAGAAATCTGGGACACAATAAAAAAACCAAATCTAAGAATAATAGGGATTGAAGAAGGAGAAGAACTGCAGATCAAAGGACCAGAAAATATATTCAACAAAATTATAGAAGAAAACTTTCCCAATCTAAAGAATGATATCCCTATGAAGGTTCAAGAAGCATACAGAACACCGAATAGGCTTGATCAAAAAAAAACATCCCCTCGCGATATAATGATCAAAACACAAAACATACAGATTAAAGAAAGAATATTAAGAGCTGCAAAGGAAAAAGGGCAAGTAACTTATAAAGGTAAACCTATCAGACTTACACCGGACTTCTCTATGGAAACCATGAAAGCCAGAAGTTCCTGGATAGAGGTACTGCAGAAACTAAGAGACCATGGATGCAAGCCCAGACTAATATACCCAGCCAAGCTATCATTCACTATCAATGGAGAAAACAAAATATTCCAGGATAAAAAAAAATTTAAACAATTCGCAGCCACAAACCCAGCCTTACAGAAAGTAATAGAAGGAAAATCACAACCCAAGGAGTCCAACATTGCCAGCACTGCTTACAATAACTCAGACATCTAGCGACCCTTCACGAGCTTAACTCAAAGAAGGGACACATACAAACTCTATTAATCAAACAAATGAAAAGTAATAATAACCGGAGTCAACAACCACTGGTCATTAATATCACTTAATATTAATGGACTCAATTCACCTATAAAAAGGCACAGACTAAGAGACTGGATACGAAAACAGGATCCAACATTCTGCTGTTTACAAGAAACACACCTCAACCACAAAGACAGACACCTACTCAGAGTAAAGGGATGGGAAAAGGTTTTTCAAGCAAACGGACCTAAGAAACAAGCAGGTGTGGCCATTCTAATCTCCAACAAAATTGACTTCAAACTAAAATCAATCAGAAGAGATGGAGATGGACATTTTATACTCATAACAGGAACAATTCATCAGGAGGAAGTCTCAATCCTGAATATCTATGCCCCTAATATAAAGCCTCCTACTTATGTAAAAGAAACACTTCTAGAACTCAAGGCAGTCATCAAACCACACACACTAATAGTAGGAGACTTCAACACTCCTCTCTCACCAATGGACAGGTCAATCAGACAGAAACCTAACAGAGAAATAAGAGAATTATTGGAGGTATTGAATCAAATGGACTTAAGAGACATCTATAGAACATTCCACCCAAATAGGACAGATTATACCTTCTTCTCTGCAGCTCATGGAACCTTCTCGAAAATTGACCACATACTGGGTAACAAAGCAAACTTCCACAGATACAAAAAAATATTAGTAACCACCTGTGTCTTGTCAGACCACCATGGATTAAAGTTAGAATTCAAGAACAGTGCTACACCCAGGAAGCCATCAAATTCATGGAAGTTGAACAGTCAACTACTGAATCACCCCTGGGTCAAGGAAGAAATAAAGAAAGAAATTAAAGTCTTCCTTGAATTTAATGAAAATAAAGACCCAACATACTCAAACCTATGGGACACTATGAAAGCAGTGCTAAGAGGAAAGTTCATAGCACTAAGTGCCCAATTAAAGAAAACAGAGAAAGCACACATTGGAGACTTAACAGCACACTTGAAAGCTCTAGAAAAAAAAAGAAGCTGATTCACCCAGGAGGAGTAGAAGACTGGAAATACTCAAACTGAGGGCTGAAATCAACAAAATAGAAACACAGAAAACAATCCAAAGAATCGATGAAACAAAAAGCTGGTTCCCTGAGAAAATCAACAAGATTGACAAACCCCTATCCAAATTAATCAAACGGCAGAGAGAGAACATGCAAATTAATAAGATCAGAAATGAAAAGGGGGACATAACCACAGACACAGAGGAAATCCAGAGAATCCTTAGATCTTACTATGAAAATTTATATGCCACAAAGTTGGAAAATGTAAAAGAAATGGACATTTTTTTAGATAAGTACCATATACCAAAGTTGAACCAAGAAGAGGTGAGCAATCTAAATAGACCTGTCAGTCGAGAAGAATTAGAAGCTGTTATTAAAAATCTCCCTACCAAAAAAAGCCCAGGACCAGATGGTTTCAATGCAGAATTCTACCGGAACTTCCAGGAAGAGCTAATACCTATACTCCTTAATGTATTTCACAATATAGAAACAGAAGAATCACTGCCAAACTCTTTTTATGAAGCTACAGTTACCCTGATACCAAAACCACACAAAGACACAACCAGGAAAGAGAATTACAGACCAATATCACTCATGAACATTGACGCAAAAATACTCAATAAAATACTGGCAAACCGAATCCAAGAATACATTAGAAAAATTATCCACTATGATCAAGTGGGCTTCATCCCAGAGATGCAGGGTTGGTTCAACATACGCAAATCTATCAATGTAATTCATCATATAAATAAACTGAAAGATAAAAACCATATGATCATTGCATTGGATGCTGAAAAAGCATTTGACAAAATTCAACACCCATTTATGATAAAGGTGTTGGAGAGACTAGGGATACAAGGATCATACCTAAATATAATAAAAGCAATATACAGCAAGCCGTCAGCTAACATCAAATTGAATGGAGTGAAATTCAAAGCCTTTCCACTAAAATCAGGAACACAACAAGGCTGTCTACTCTCATCATTCCTCTTCAATATAGTGCTTGAAGTTCTAGCAATAGCAATAAGACAACATAAGGGGATCAAGGGGATTCGAATTGGAAAGGATGAAGTTAAACTTTCGTTATTTGCAGACGATATGATAGTGTACATCAGCGACCCCAAAAACTCTACCAAAGAACTCCTACAGTTGATAAACACCTTTAGTAATGTGGCAGGATACAAGATCAACTCCAAAAAATCAGTAGCCCTCCTTTACACAAAGGATAAAGAAGCAGAGAGGGAAATCAGAGAAACATCACCTTTCATGATAGCCACAAATAGCATAAAATATCTTGGGGTAACTCTAACCAAGGAAGTGAAAGACCTATTTGACAAGAACTTTAAGTCTTTGAAGAAAGAAATTGAGGAGGATACCAGAAAATGGAAAGACCTTCCCTGCTCTTGGATTGGGAGAATCAACATAGTAAAAATGGGAATTCTACCAAAAGCAATCTATAGATTCAATGCAATTCCCATCAAAATCCCATCAAACTTCTTCACAGACCTTGAGAGAACAATAATCAAGTTTATATGGCAAAACAAAAAACCCAGGATAGCCAAAACAATCTTATACAATAAAGGAACTTCAGGAGGCAATACCATCCCTGACTTCAAACTCTATTATAGAGCAACAGTATTGAAAACAGCTTGGTATTGGCATAACAACAGAGAAGTCGACCTATGGAATCGAATAGAAGACCCGGGTATTAATCCACAAACTTATGAACACCTGATTTTTGACAAGGGAGCTAAAGCTATACAATGGAAGAAAGATAGCATCTTTAACAAATGGTGCTGGCATAACTGGATGTCAACCTGTAGAAGAATGAAAATAGATCCATATCTATCACCATGCACAAAACTCAGGTCCAAATGGATAAAAGACATCAACATTAATCTGACCACTTTGAACCTGATAGAAGAGAAAGTGGGAAGTAGTCTACAAGATATAGGCACAGGAGACCACTTCCTAAGCAGAACCCCAGGAGCGCAGACAATAAGAGAAACAATAAATAAATGGGACCTACTGAAACTGGGAAGCTTCTGTAAAGCAAAGGACACTGTCAGTAAGACAAAAAGGCTACCTTCTCACTGGGAAAAGATCTTCACAAACCCTTCAACAGATAAAGGTCTGATCTCCAAAATATACAAAGAACTCAAGAAACTAGACACTAAAACTCTAATTAACCCAATTAAAAAATGGGGTACTGATCTGAACAGAGAATTCACAACAGATGAACTTCGAATGGCCAAAAGGCACTTAAGGTCATGCTCAACCTCCTTAGCGATCAGGGAAATGCAAATCAAAACAACTTTGAGATATCATCTTACACCTGTCAGAATAGCCAAACTCAAAAACACCAATGATAGCCTATGCTGGAGAGGATGTGGAATGAGGGGAACACTCATCCATTGTTGGTGGGAATGCAAACTTGTGCAGCCACTGTGGAAATCAGTGTGGCGGTTTCTCAGGAAACTGGGAGTCAACCTCCCTCAGGACCCAGCAATTCCACTCTTGGGAATATACCCTAGAGATTCCCTAACATACTAAACAAGCATTTGTTCTACTATGTTCATAGCAGCACTATTTGTAATAGCCAGAACCTGGAAACAGCCTAGGTGCCCCTCAATAGAAGAATGGTTAAAAAAGGTGTGGAACATATACACATTAGAGTTTTACTCAGCAGTAAAAAACAATGACATCTTGAATTTTCCATTCAAATGGATGGAAATAGAAAACGCTTTACTGAGTGAGGTAAGCCAGACCCAAAAAGAGGAACACGGTATGTATTTACTCGTAAGTGGATTCTAACCATAATTAAAGGTCTTTGAGCCTATTATTCGTGATCCTAGAGAAGCTAAATAAGAAGATGAACCTGATGAAGATTATTTAGCTATCCTACAGGAGGTAGGAAATAGACAAGAGTCCCAGGTAACCTCGGGTGCATGGGGGGGTGGGAGGGTTGTCGGAAAGGGAGAGGGTTAGAGAGAAGGGAGTAGGGGAGGATTGGGGAAAGATCAGGGGACTGGGATGGGGGGAGGGAGGAAGGATGGATATGGGATCAGGCAAGTACATACCTCAACTAAGGGAATCATTTTAGGGTTTACAAGAGACTTGATTATAAAGGGGATCCCCGGTCCAAGGAGAGATCCCCAGATGGTTCTCTGGACAGAGGAGAGGGTGCCTGAACCGGCCTTGGCCCACAACCATACTGATGAATATTTTGCATGTCACCATAGAACCCTCATCAGGCGATGGATGGAATGGAGGCAGAGAACCACGTTGGAACACTGGACCTAGCTCCCTAGGTCCAAATGAGAGGCAGACGGAAAGAGATCGTGAGCAAAGAAGGCAAGGGCACAGGAAACCTTCATCCGACGTTGGATGGCGATACAGATGGAGACCCATATTGGAACACCGAACTGAGCACTCCACAGCCCAAATGAGGAACAGAATGATGAAGAAAATAAAAAAAGTAATCAGGACTGCGAGCACCCACTGATATAAGGGGACCTATATAATGAGAGTTCACCAAGGCCTGTTGGATTGGGACTGAACGAGGACGTGATCCAACCAGATTCTCTGAATGTGGCTGGCCCGGAGCCTTTTTGAAAAGCCGTTGACAATGACACTGGGACTTGCTTCCTCTGCATATACTGGATTTTGGCGCTCCAGTCTGTTTGGACTCTCACCTTCCCTGGACCTGGAGGGAGGGGGGAGGAACTTGAACTTCCCACAGGGCAGGAAACCCTGACTGCTCTAGGGGATGGAGAGGGAGGAGGAGAGGGAGTGGGGGGAGTGGGAGGGTGTTGGGATGAGGGGCTGAAATGGAAACTTTTATAATTTAATAAAAAAATAAAAAATAAAAAAAAGAAAGTGCAAAAAAAAGATAGATAGATAGATAGATAGATAGATAGATAGATAGATAGATAGATAGATCCACAAGACCTAGTTCCAGGACAGGCTCCAAAGTTGCAGAGAAACCCTGCCTTAAAAAACTAAAAATAATTTTTTAAAAAATTAGTAAAGAAAGAAAGAAAAGAATTCTGCAAGAGCTAGTTCCAGGAAAGGTCCAAAGCTACAGAGAAATCCTGTCTTGAAAAACAAAAAATTAAGTTATTAATTAATTAAAAACTTAAAAAATGAAAATTTAAAGACACAGATCAATGGTTACTGACCCTGCCTTTCATTCCAAAGACCTTTTCTAGGTTAGCAGAGATGCGTTTCCATAGCACGTGCCCCTGGCTCCAATAACAAACCCTGCTGTATTCTTGCTCTCCACTGACACTTCCCATTCTTGTCCTTGACTCTACAATATACTATATCCCTGTCCCACAGGTGGAAGGATGCCCAGAATATTAACAGCTAAAGGGAGGTTTAAAGATGCAAAAGGAGATATTTGTCATTGTGAGACCCTCACCCTGTGGGGGCCAGCCATGGAAGCTAAGACTGGGCATGTCATCCAAAGGAAGTTCTTTACTTCCAACCATTATCACCTGGGACTCTGGCCATCTATAAATTTCAATAGAGTCTGGAGTCTCAATAGATTACCCTGAGACAATGCCTGGCAGGCTGAGATTACCAAACCTCTCCCCAAGTATAGACCATTCAAAGGAAATTCCTAGCATTCCAAGCACTGAAGGAGGTAGGAAAAGCATGGGAATTATTTCCAAAACAATGCTTTTCCAAAACACAGGAAGCACATGGATTTTCCTAAGGGGGTCTCTACACATTTATGTAGAGTTCTGTATATTCCTAAGCACGTTCAGTTAACAAATCCATTTCTGAACATGATGACAATGTAAAAGCGGGACGTTCTCACTTCAAAGTCATGTAGAAAGATATAAATTATAAAAATAATGTAAAGAAATGCCTCTGGCATGTTCGTCATTGGAGCTCTCCTTTTGTGACACTTTCTAAATTTACAACAACAATGTCTTAACTGACAATCAGGTAAATGACACAGTGAAAGAATACTGCTTTGGAGCCTATGTGACCTGTCAGTCTTGATGTTTGAGCTAAAAGATAACTGTACCAATGCCACAATTCTCACAGATACAAAAGACAGAGAACATAAATGCAAAAAGAACTTCAAGGAAAGGTCACTTACCAGCACTGTGTACTCTGCTCTTAGATGGACGATTATGATGAACTCTATTAACCTCAGAATAAAGCTGCTTTCACTAATGAGCAGACTGCCTTGGCAGAAGACCACAACAATTTCCATGAAAGATCAGAAAGAATTCATTTTAACTAACAATGGCTGCTGTCTCAGGACTCTGACATCATTGTAGAGAATTCTATTTTTTCCTTTCTCTAATTTTAAAAAAATCAATACTTTTATGGGTGTTTTAAAAGCATGTGTCTGTGCACAGTACTTACAGAGGCCAGAAAATGGAGCATGTGATCAAACTTGACACTCTGAATGTGGCTGACAATGAAGGCTGACAGAGAAGCCAAGGACGATGGCACTGGGTTTTGATTCTAGTGCATGTATTGACTCTGTGGGGGCCTGGTTTGTTTGGATGCTCACCTATATAGACCAGGATGGAGGGGAGAGGTTCTTAGACCTCCAATGGGGTGGGGAGCCCTGACTGCTCTTAGGACGAGAGAGGGAGGGTGAGGTGGACAGGGGGGAGGGAAAAGCGAGGCAGGGAGAAGGGAGGCGGGGAGAAGGTAGACATTTTTAATGAAAAAATAAAGGTATAAGTAAAATAATAAAACTAAATTTTGTTTATGAAAAAATGGAAGGCAGAAGATACCTAGGATTGGAGTTACAACAAATGGTTAGCTACCATGTAGGTTCTGGGAATGGAAACTTGGGATCTGTAACCACCCAGTGCTCTTGATTACTGAGCCATCTCTCTAGTCCCTCTTTTTATTTAAAACTTATACCCATAATGATGTGGGAGGTCCTTCTGACCCTAGGTGGATTTTATTGGTTAATGAATAAAGAAAACTGGCTTCGTCAATAGCATGGGATGAAGAAGGCAGAGTTAGGGGAAGCCATGGAGCTGCCAGAGACAGACACTGGTTGGCATCTAGTTGGCAAGCTACAGTCAAGTGGTGATACACAGATTAATAGAAATGGGTTAAATTAAAATGTAAGAGTTAGCCAATAAGAAGCTAGAGCTAATGGGCCAAGCAGTTATTTAATTAATAGGGTTTTATCTGTGATTATTTTGGGTCTAAGCTAGCCGGCAGCCAGGAATCAACTAGCAGCCTCTACACCACCATAAAATGATATTAAAAGATATTGCATCATTTTCCCCATTTGTCTCTTCATTCCCTCCTTTCCCAAATCCTTTCCTGTTTCTTTCTTGATTTTTATTACTTTATAAATAATACCAATTAAAATTCCCACTTCTTCCCTGCCTCCCACTTCTTCCTGTTCCCCTCACAACCTTTCCCCACCCTCTCCATTCCTAAGAGAGGGAAAGTCTAAGGCCCTCCCTCCTACCTCCAGGCTTAGGATGGTATGCATCCAAAGAGAATAGGATCCCACAAAAGCCAGTATGTGTAGTAGGAAGAAATCCCAGTGCCATTATCCTTGGCCCCTCAGTCTGCCTCAATTATCAACCACAACCACAATCCCAATAGAAATACAGACAACAATCCAAAGTATTAATTAAACAGAGCTGGTTCTTTGAGAAAAATCAAGAAGCTTCACAAATCCCTATTCAAACTAATCAAAAGGAAAAGAGAGAACACATAAATTAACATGATCAGAAATAAAAAGGGGACATAACAACAGGCACTGAGGAAATTCAACGAATCCTTCAGTGTTGTTACAAAAGTCTGTCTGCAATAAAATTGGAAAATGTAAAAGAAATGGAATATTTTTTAGATAAGTACCACATACCAAAGTAAAATCAAGACCAGGTAAACAATTTAAATAGACCTATAAGTCACGAGGAAATAGAAGCTGTCATTAAAACCCTCCGAAATAAAAGAAGCCCAGGAGGAGATTGTTTTAATACAGAATTCCACCAGAACTACCAAGAAGAGCTAATACTGAAAGACTCCCTATTAGTGGTGACTCTCACTCGAGCCTCGGGATGAGGCGAACCACCCCCAGTAACTCACGAGAGACCTTCCTTGCTGTAATGACACGAGGTTTAATGACAAGACAACAAGACGGGGACCTGTGCACTGGGGCTGAGACTCATAACCCACGCAGGGGAAGAGTTAGACCTCGAGTGACCAGGAGAAGTAGTTTTTATAGAAAGAAACCACGCAGCCCAGTAATCTGAAAGGGGGGCAGGGAGGGTGTCACAGAAAATTCCGAAAATTCCAGTGATGATTACAAGGGGGCAACTCCTTGCCTCTCAAGGTCATTTTCAAGGTAGTAATCAGCTAGTTACTATACTAATGATAATTACTGCGGGGTGATAATTACTAGGGGGAATCTCCCTGTTTCTCAAGATTACTCTCAAGATTACAATCTACCTTTATCTTCAGCTAGTTCCTAAAACCCTGAAATTGGCTAATCCTAGATTTCTGATTCTTCTCTTCCTGCTAGATTTTTTGCTCTGTTTTCCTGCTAGGGGGATCTGGATTTATTCAGGTCTTTCAATACCTATACTCCTTAATGTGTTTCACAAAATAGAAGCAGAAGAGTCATTGCCAAACTCTTTTTATGAAGCTACAGTTATTCTGATAGCAAAACCACACAAAGACTCAACCACAAAAGAGAATTACAGACCAATGTCACTCATGAACATTGATGCAAAAATTCTCAATAAAATACTGGCAAACTGAATCCAAGAACACAAACTAAAAATTATCTATCATAATCAAGTAGGCTTCATCCCATAGATGCTGGGCTGGTTGAACATATGAAAATCTATCAATGTAATCCATCATATAAATAAACTGAAAGAAAAGAAACATATGATCATTTCATTAGATACTGAAAAAGCATTGGAGAAAATTCAACACCTCTTTATGATAAAGGTCTTGGAGAGACTAGGGATGCAAGTATCATATCTAAATATAATAAAAGCAATATCATCAGGGTGACAACTAACATCAAATTAAATGGAGAGTACCTCAAAGCCATTCCACTAAAATCAGAAACAAGACCAGGCTGTCCATTCTCACCATATCTCTTCAATATAGTGCTAGAAGTTGTAGCAATAGCAATAAGACAACAGAGCAGAGGAAGGGGATTCAAATTAGAAAGGAAGAAGTCAAACTTTTGTTATTTGCAGATGATATGATAGTGTACATCAGTGACTTTTAAACCTCTACCAAAGAACTCTTATAGCTGATAAATATCTTCAGTGATTTGGCAGGGTACAAGGTCAACTGAAAAAAATCAGTTGCCCTCATATACACAAAGGATAAAGAAACAGAGAGGGAAATCAGAGAAATATCACCTTTCACAATAGCCACAAATAGCATAAAGTAATTTGGGGTAACTATAACCAAGGAAGTGAAAGATCTATTTTATAAGAACTTTAAGGCTTTGAAGAAAGAAACTGAAGAGGATACCAGAAAATGGAAGGACCTCCCATGCTCTTGAAGTGGTAGGATCAACATATTAATATGGTAATTCTACCAAAGCAATCTATAGATTCAATACAATCCCCATCAAAACACCAACAAAATTCACTTTAAGGCTTTGAAGAAAGAAACTGAAGAGGATACCAGAAAATGCAAGGACCTCTCATGCTCTTGGAGTGGTAGAATCAACATATTAATATGGTAATTCTACCAAAGCAATCTATAGATTCAATACAATCCCCATCAAAACACCAACGAAATTCTTCACAGACCTTGAGAGAAGAATTATCAACTTTATATGGAAAAACAAAAAAGCCAGGAGACTCAGAACAAACCTATACAATAAAGGAACTTTCAGAGGCATCACCATCCCTGACTTCATACTCTATTACAGAGCTACAGTAATGAAAACAGCTTGGTATTGGCATAAAACCAGAGACATTGACTAATGGAATCAAATCAAAAACACGGATATTAATTCACAAACCTACGAACACCAGATTGTTGACAAAGTAGCCAAAATTATACAATGGAAGAAAGAAAGCATCTTTAACAATTGGTGCTGGCATAACTGGATGGCAAGCAGTAGAAGCATGAAGATAAATCTGTATCTATAACTATGGACAAAACTCAAGTCCAAATGGATTAAAGGCCTCAATATAAATCTGACCACATTGAACCTAATAGAACAGAGAGTGGAAAGTAGCCTGCAATAGCGGGGCACAGGAGACCAGTTCCTAAGTATAACCCCAGTAGCACAGACAATAAGAGAAACTATGAATAAATGGACCTTCTGAAATTGAGAAGCTTCTGTGAAGCAAAGGACACAGTCAATAAGACAAAACGGCAACTCACTGAATTGGAGAATATTTTCATCAACCCTGAGATCAGACAAAGTTCTGATTTCCGAAGTATATAAAGAACTCAAGAAACTAGACATTAAAATTCTAAATAATCCAATTAAATAATGGGGTACTGAACTAAACAGAGAATTCTCAACAGAAGTTCATATTGCCAAAAGATACTTAAGGTCATGTTTAACTTCCTTGGTGACCAGAGATGTGCAAATCAAAACAACTTTGAGATACCATCTTCCACCTGTCAGAATGGATAAACTCAAAAACACCAATGAAAACCTGTGGTGGAGAGGATGTGGAGTAAGGGGAACACTCATCCATTGCTGTTGGGAATGCAAACTTGTGCATTCATTTTGGAAATAAGTGTGGTGGTTTCTCGGAAAATTGAAAGTCTGCCTACTTCAAGATCCAGCAATACCATTCTTGAGAATATACCCAAGAGATGCCCAATCATCATACAAAAGCATTTGTTCAGCTATGTTTATAGCAGCATTATTTGTAATAGCCAGAACCTAGAAATAACCTAGATGCCCCTCAATAGAAGAATGGGTAAAGAAAGTGTGGCACATATACACATTAAATTACTCCTCAGTGGTAAAAGAAAAAATAACATCTTGAATTTTGCATGCAAATGATGGAAATAAAATACACTCTCCTGAGTGAATTCATCCAGGCCCAGAAAGATGAATATTGTATGTACTTACTCTTTAGTGGACTCTAGCCATAAACAAAGGACATTGAGCCTATAGTTCAAAAGCCTAGAGAAGCCAAATAACAAGGTGAATCCAAGGAAAATCACATATAGATCCTTTTTGAAATTGGAAGCAGACAATATCGACAGGCAAAAGTTGGGAGCATGGGGTGAGGGTGAGGTAGGGAGAAGAGGAGAACAGGATAGAGAAGGGAGAAGATTAATATTGGGGACAGCTTGGGGGAGTGGGATTGTTGTTATGGGGGAAGTGCAGATATGGGAATTGGGAAGAAGACATCTTAATTAAGGGAGCCATTGTAGGATTGGCAAGAGACTTTGCTCTAGAGGGGATCCCAGGTGTCCAAGGGGATGTGCCCAGCTAGGTCCTTGGGAAGTAGAGGAAAGGGTGCCTGAACTGGCCTTGTCCTATTGTCACACTGATGAATATCTGTAATGTCACCATAGAACCTTCATCCTGCGATGGATGAAGATAGAGACAGAGAGCCACATTGGAGCACTAGATTGAGCTCCCAATGTCCATGTGAAGAGCAGAAGGAGGAAGAAGACAAGCAAGGAAATCAGTACCACTGTGAGTGGTTGGTCCACCCACTGAGATTTGTGCCTGATATAATGGGAGCTCACAAAGCCAGATGGACTGGGATTGAACGTTCATGTGATGAAACCAGACTCTCTGAATGTGGGTGACAAACGGGCAGACTGAGAAGTCTGTAACATGAGAGGGCCTGCTTGCTGGGGTATCTATCTCACCCAGTACCCCACAGTTTGTAAGCCACAAAGAAAATCACACACAGTCTACATTAGGTTACAAACTGATTGGCCCATTAGCTCAGGCTTCTTATTAGCTATTATGACTTATATTAACCCATTGTTCTGATCTATATTAACCATATGGCTTGGTACCTTTTTCAGCTGTCAGCTCACATGTTTCTTCTTTGGTGGTCTGGGCAGGAATGGTGGAGGGAGCTTCCTGCTTCCCAGAATTATTCTGTTCTCATTGCATCACCTCTACTTCATGACTGGTTTTCCTGCCTATACTTCCTACCTGGCCAATCAGCATTTATTTAAAATATAATTGACAGATTACAGACAATTCTCCCACACCAGAAGTAAGTATTAATGGCACTGGGATTTGTTTCTTCTACAAGTACTGGCCTTTTTTGGGATCCTAGTCTGTTTGGAGGCACATTTTCCTTGTCTTCGATGGAGGAGGGAAGTCCTTTGACTTCCCACATGTCAGGGTAACCTGCCCTCTCTTAGGACTGGCACAGGATGGGGAGCATGAGTGGGGGAGTGGGAGGGAAATGGTCAGAGGAAAGGAAGTGGATATTTTGAATGGTACTATTTATAAAACACTAAAAATTAAAAAAGTAAAGAATATTCTGTTGAGAATTTATATATATATGTATATATAGGGGATATATATATATATATATATATATATATATATATATATATATCCCTGGGTTTTTGACTCTGATAATAACGAGATCAATCATGGAGATTTTTGGTTTTGGCAATACAGGGCACACTAAAAGTTTCACATTTTGAGCTGGGTGTGATGGCTCCAGCCTGTCATATCATCACTTTCAAGGATGAAGCAGGATTGTTGCACTGAACTCTAGTTAGCTTGGGTAGCAGAGTGAAATTTAATCTCAAAATAAAAAGAAAACAAAATGTGCCGGGAGTGGTGGAGCATATTTGTCATCTCGACACTTGAGAAGTGGAGGCAGAAATATAAGGAGTTCAAGGTCATTCATAGCTTCCAGGATACTTGTACTATGTGAGCCCTGTATCAAAAACAGTTTCAGATTTTGAAATTTTGTTGGATTCTTGGTTGTTATCATTTTTTCTTATAAGTAGTGGTATGATGAATATGCTTTTGTATTAGGTTTCTTATTTTTACTTATTTCCCCAGGGCTATGTCTGAAAGCTAACAAGTAATTTGCTATAAATAGTTACCTAGTCTCTTGCATAATTTCAAATCATTTTCAGAAATTTATTTAAAATGACTTGAATTTCCATTAGTATAGCAAAGAAAAGGATTATGAAATGGGTGGTGAAGTGGCTATTGTTTCAGTAAGGGTAGGTTTAAGGAACACCTTAGTGGTGTGTGTGTAGGTTAACTCATCTGTGGTGTCTATCTTTGTGTGTGTTTGTCTGTGTGTGTACGTGAACACAACTGTGGTGTTTGTATGTTGCTATGGAATAGCCCCTCTGTATGCTGTGAATATGTTTTTTTTATATTGGTTAATAAAGAAGCTTCTTTGGCCTATGGCAGAGCAGAATGTAGCTAGGTGGGAAATCCAAACAGAGATAGAGGAAGAAAGAAGGGGTAGTCAGGAAGATGCCAGAAGCTGCTGGAACAGTAAGATTTACTAGGGAACAGGTAATGCCACAAAGCCACGATACATAGATTATTAGAAATCGGTTACTTTATATGTAGACTTAGTCAGTAAGAAGCTGGAGCCATACACAAAACAATTATACTTAATATTAAGTCTCTGAGTGATTATTTTATAAGAAGCTGTGGGGACTGGAGAACAGGAAAAAAACTGGTTTAGTGGGACCAGATGGGACAGACAAAAGTCTCCAGCTAGTGTGTGTGTGTGTGTGTGTGTGTGTGTGTATGGAAGAGAAAGATTGTATATAAGTTAACACACATGTTTGATGCTGGGAATGGATTTAGGGCTTTTAGGTACTAAGTAAGCACTCTACCCCCTAAGCTTCATTTCCAGCCCATCTATCTTTCCAATGTGTCTCTTGTGAAAACCATTAAGATACCTTAGGTGGAATATAGCTCAGTGTTAATGTATTGGCCTAGAGTGTTAAAGGCTCTTGGCTCCATTGCTTATGCTGAAAGAGAAGGCTGAGGAGATGATAGAGAAGGAACAGAAGAAGAGCTTCCCTATCCATAGAACTGTCTGATGAAGATAAAGCTAAGGTATTATGCTCTAGAAAGGTAAGATGTTGCTTGTTTCAAGGAAAATAAAAAGCACCCCTAAAAAGAAAAAAAAAACAAAATAGGCAAGTTTCAGGAAGGAAGAGAAATTTCAGAGTCTGAAAATTAGAGCAGTGTCTGTTTAGTGTTGCTACAGGTCGAGACACAGTTCAGTGGTAGCTGAAGCACAGAAGACTGAAGGGGAATGCACCAGATAAAGGGCAATGCAAATAAAGAAATCCCACACTAGCTCTGAATGGGGATATAATAAGGGGTTCTTTGTTTTGGGTGTCCACCGGGCAAGCCTGTTGGGAGCAGATAGGGTTCTGAGGGTCTGAGCCTCACAGCAGGTCCTGGAATCTACTCATAACTTCTGCTTAGGTTTTCCTATTGCCAGGAGAAATTTACGTCTTCTTGAAAAATCACTCTGTCTTTCCTGAGTCTTATTTTTAGTTTCTGTTGAAAAAGTTCATCCCCTTGGCTCTGCTAAGAAGAGACATCCACCCTGACTTCCTGTGACTGAGTCTTTTCTCAGCACTGCAGCTCCCAGGCTAGTGCCCTGGGGTTTGCTGTTTAACTGAGCTCTTCTCCTCTGTTGTAAACATCTCTTAGGGTACAAAGACAGAAACTGTGTCTCCTTTCTGACCAGATGCTGTTGACATTACTGATCTGCAATACATGCTGATGTAATTGAAAACCGGGGCCTGGAGGTTTGACTCAGTGATTAAGAGCCCTTACTGTTCTTGTGGAGCATCTCGATTTGGTTCCCAGCACGAGGGGATCAAAACTCTCCTGAGGATCCAAGGACACCAGACATGTGCACACTGCACATACACACATACAGGCAGAACATTCAGATGCATAAAACAAAAATATATCTTCTTTGTTATAAATAACAGATTAAAAATTTTATGCACTTCACTTATAGATTTAATTCATTCCTTCATTTACTCTCTTATTAAACTTTATGTTTAATGATTCCAGACACTTAGTTCTGTATTAGGTACCAAATATACTAACAGGATGTAATGTGGTAGTTCCTAAAGAGCTCACAGCTTTGTGAGGAAGTCAGTTAAATAAATGGGTGGTTACAGATTTAAAAATAGAGGATATTAGGAATATAGGGAAGGGTTTTTCAACTCAAACTGCAGTGGTGGTACTGAGAATCACTAGAGAATTTTACTGTGTAGTCCTGACAGGCCTGGAACTCTCTAGGAAGACTAAGCTGCCTTTGACCACACAGAGATCCTCCTGGCTCTGCCTCCTAATTACTGGGATTAAAGACATGCACCCCAATGCTGAGCCTGCTTTGCTATTTTTAAAGAGCTGGTTTCTCAAGAACGAAGAGAACAAGAAGGGCCTTCTAGGGACAAAATGTATGGTCCATGGTGTGAGGCTGGGAGCTGCAAGTAGCTGTGTATGTTTCAACAGAGCACAGAAGGACATGAGTCAGAAGGACATGAGTCAGAAGGGAGGAGGGCAGATATTGTGGGACTAGAATTCTGGGTTGAGAAGTTTGGGTTTGGAGCTAGAGAGATGGCTCAGTGATGAAGAGCACTGGCTGTTCTTCCAGAGACCCAAGATCTCTCAGCCAAATACCCAAATGGTGGCTCACAGCCACCTATAACTGTAGTTCCAGAGGACCCAATGCTGTCTTCTGGCTTTCACAGATGTGAAGTATGCTTGCAGGGCACAGATAATGCATGCTGTCAGGACATTCGCGAACCTAAATAAATAATGAATAAAAAAGTTTATGCTTTTATCCTTAAGGTCATGGAACACATTAAATAAACAGTAAAAATAGTTTAAAGGGAGACATGCAATAACTAGAAAAACTTTTTGCTCTATAATCAATACCGATTCCCTTCTAGCAGATTGCAGCCTGACAGGGCTCCTGGCAAAGCTCAGGATGACCTCACAGACAGCAGGAGGTGTGAAAAGTTGCCATTCTGGGAACTTCTTGGAACCTTTATCACTTCAACTACACAGCTTCACTGCGGTTTTGGTCACATGTTGTAAAATGTGCAGGAAAAGAAGAAAGGGGAAGGTGACAGGTCCCTCCCTCAAGATTCTAGTCACTGCTCTGCTTTCCCTTAATGGTAACTCATCTCAGGAGATGGCTACAGCAGGTAAGTAAAACATTAACTGAAAGGGGGACTCTATGATGCTGTTGTAATGAAGTCATCATCTGTCATGAGAAAGAAATTTCTGATGATGTTTTGGGGTCACATAAGTTTCTGTAAATAACCCTTCTTGCATGTTCCATAAATATCCCCAAAAAACATAGGTTCATCAAGTTGCATTTTGATGGAACTGCTATTTGGCCTGTTATCAGTACCCTTTCTGGCTAAATATACATTTTATTCATAGCTCCCAGGAAAAAGCATTGAAACAAAAGTGGGGCAGGAAGGTTAAAGAAGCAGATCCAGGTGTGGTGGCACATTCCCACAATCTCAGAATTTGGATGGTGAAGCCAAGAGTATCAAGAGTTCAAAGTCATTCCTGAACACATAGGGAGTAAAACCAGTCTCAAAGAAAGTAAACAAACAAACATAGATGGAAATGGTGGCTTAAAACTGGGAAGCAAGTGCCCAGGAGGTTTTGGAAGATTACCATCAATTTGATATCATCCTGAGGTGCTCAGTGCATAATAGGCCAGCTACTAGAGTTATACTTCAAGACCCTTCTTCACCAATGGGACAGAGGGGGCTGGAGAAATGACTTAGCGCTTATGAACACTTGCTGCTGAACAGAGGGCTCAGGTTTGATTCTCAGCATTCAATTGAAGACCACACACAGCTCTACCTTCAGTTCCAGAGGATCTGATGCCTTCTTCTGATGTCCATGTGTGACAAGCACCCAGAAAGTACAGACTGTTCCCAAGTTCACATAAAATGTTCAGGCACAGACCATGCTTGACAGCAAACCAGGTAGGCTACAGATTTTTGTTCTCTTCTCCCTCTGTTTCCCCAGGTCCAGTCCCCCAGTCCCATCTAAGTTCTAGAGAACACCACCTGTGGAAACCTTTCCTGTACTCCCTGCTCCTATCTTCTGTGGATCCCACATATCTTCCCCTTCTAACCGCTCTCCCCCAACTTGCTGATTTGCCTGGACCCAAACACCAGCAGACACTCTTTGCTAATCCAAAAACTGCTCCTGCCAGGGCAACAAGTAGGCAGATATTGTGTCCACACCTCTCCTTCTGTTCTCCAGATACAACACCCAAACTCTTATTCCAGCTATGTAGCAGGGAACCTGCTGCTGTCTCTCTTTCCTCTCTGACCCCATCTCCAGTGGATCACAAAGATCTTCTCCTCCAACACATACCATCATCCCACCCCCAACACCAGCAGACATTCCCTTCAAAAGTACTAGCTGAACAGGCAAGGGAAGCAGATAAGCTAACTGAAGACCTTCAGACTCCTTCCTATACTCCAAACCCAGTTTCCCAGTGTCATCCCTATCTATGCAGCAGATAATGTGTCTTCCTTTTCTGTCTGCTGACATCTGTAGGTCCTATAGACCTTCCCCCCCTAAACTGCCTGCCTCCATTTGTTGCTTTATAGGAGCCTACAACTAGGAAGCATCCCGTAATAAGCCATAAGTCATGCGTGCCAATAAAGCAAGAAGGCTGTCTGTAAATTTTCCCTTTCCTTTGTTCCTTAGGTCTAAACCTCAAGTCCCATACCCACTGCTATAGCAGAATGTCTGGGCTGATCTCTTTTCATTGCCTCCCACAATTCAAAGGAGTTGAAATAAGCAATTGTTGGCTCTGCTCTTCTTCCTCCTGTGAATGCCTTCAGACCCTAGTCTACCTCTATTACTAAGAGTAAGCTACAAATACCCAGAAAACCATTTTACCTAAAATCCCTAGTGGCTATTGCTATCAGTTCCAGGGAAAATTTCCTAACAGGCAACATACAGACATCATACATTCCAAAAATCCATAAAGAAAACAAAAACAAGGGGAAGAAACACCCAGCAAACAATATCAAACCCATAAATCAGCATCTATAACTCTAATCACCCTAATCACTGATTCTTTGATGCCAGTCTAAAAACACATTCAATAACACTCAGGGCAATATGATTCCACAAAAGTTCATTTATCCTCCAAAGCAGCAGGCCCTGAATATTTTAATATACTTCAAGCACAAGACAAAAACCTGAAAACCACTCATATGAAGATAGAGGTCCTTAAAGAGGAAACTAATATATTCCTTAAAGAAATCAAGTAAAATGCAAAGAATTAGTGAAAAGGAAATGTAGAAAAGTGTTAAAGACCTGAAAAGGGAAACGGGATCAATAAAGAAGTCCCAAATTAAGGATATACTAGAAATGAAAATTTAAAAATTCAGGTAAGAAATACAGATTCAAGCTCCACCAACAGAAAACAAGAGATAAAAGAGAGAATCTCAATCTCAAGTGTTGAAGACACAAAAGAAGAAATGGATATTTAAGTTAAAGAAAATATTAAATCTCAAAGTTTCCTGAAAAAAATCCAGGAAATAAGACTCTACGAACAGATAAAACCTATGAATAATAGAAATAGAAGAAGGTTAAGAATCTCAGCTAAGGGCTCAGAAATTATTTTTAACAAAATTACAAAAGAAAAGGTCCATAACTTAAATGAGATGCCTATAAAGGAACAAGAAACATACGGAACACCAAATAGATTGTGCCAGAAAAGAAAGTATCCTAGACACTAATAATAATACAGAACAACAACAATAAAAAAAGAATATTAAAAGGTGTAAAGAAAAAAGACAGAGTAACATATGAAGCAGACATACCAGAATTATATCTGACTTCTCAAGGAAGACTCTAAAATTCAAAAGGTCCTGAGACAGATGTGCTTAACACTCTGAGAGACCAGATGCCAGTCCAGACTACTATACATACATAGAAAAACTTTCAAACCTTTCAATTGCCTAACCCTACCTCTAACCCTCCTAACCCTCACCCCTAACCCTAACTGACAGTTGAGAAGGTTGGCTATAAATGAAGCTGTAGAGGGAAAGTATGCTGATACCTAGGGCTCTGAAGAAAAAGGTACCCTGACAGTTATAAGTCAGGCCATACCCAGAGCTGTGAAGGGAAAGTGTACTGGATCCCTACAGCTATGAGGAGAAAAGTTGTCCTTGTGGAGGTCCAAAACCAGGAGTCTATTTCCACTTTATCTGAAGGTCAGAGTTTGAGGTTTCTCCAAGTTGTTAACAGGTGTGGTTACACACCCTCACCGAAAATGTTGTTGTTTTGTGTTTTGGACTTTAAGAGGGCCCATACAGGTGAATGTACTCGCCCTCGGGAAAGTGAGAGAATTCAAACATACTTCTCCTTTAGAATTAAGAGGTTTCAACTAGGGAATGACTGCCTTTAGGATACTTGGTCTAGGGTGAATTCACTGCCTGAATAACAGAATGTTTTTCTCAACAATCACGGAGTTGATGGCTCAAAGGATTGAAGGAAGCAACTGGTTTAGTTGTCCTATGCATCACGTTCAAGCAGTCTTTTGTCTTCTTCCCCCTGTTGTATCAGGGTATAAAAGTATATGGAAACTGATATATACTGACTATTAAAAAGCCCAGCCACACCTGAAGCTGTGGTCCAGTGGGAGAGGTTCATCCTGCAGGATGTAGCAATTCTGCTCCTCTCCAAGAAAGCCATCACAGATTGGCCCTGTTTCATTCTCCTACGAGAGCTTCAAAGCAGACGTGTTCATTGCTGTTCTACTCCACTTCCCTAAGGGGGTTTCCTAGCAGAGGTTTCCAATACTTCTCTGTTCCACCACACTAGGGAGTTTCCTAATAGAGATGTCAATGTTTTCTCAGCTTCAGCCCAAATAGTTACTTCTCTGCTCCACTGAAGTTAATGGGAAACTGCTGCTGAAATGTTGCAGTCTCTGGTGAAGAGTTGCTACTTCTGCTCTGCTCCTTTAAGAGAGTTTGCCAGCAGAGCTGATCAAAGCTTCTCTGTTCCAATCCACTACAAAGTTTCTTATCACTCCAGTGAAAGATCTTTACGCAAAACTCAATCAAGAAATTTATTTGGAAGGGAAGAATCCAGGAGAGGGGCTGCCTCTGCTAGGACAGAAATAGGCAGATGCCACCTGAAAAGGTACAGAACTTATATAGGATTTCTTAGGGGCAGAGTTTTCTCAGGGAGAAGATTCTAGGGTGGGAATTGGTTATATATTAATCTCTGATCTAGAACAAAGCAGAGATTGGATGGATTTCATGCTCTGGGGTTGGCAGATCTCGAGCTTAGGGATTAGTAGGTGTTGTGCTCAGTTGGTCTAGCATAGCATGTGTTTCTTTGGCTCTTGTTTCAGAGTCAAAGTGTGTTCTTTCACTAGCCCCTTATAACCTTTTGAGTCTGGTTTCAGGGCCAGATGTTTCTTTATTGTCTCTGAATTCAGGAACAAAGTGTGTTCCTCTGTCTTGGTTTTGTCAGGATATATTTATCTCCTATACAGAGGGCTTCGTAAACTCACAAATTTATTTAACCATGAGTTTGTAAGTACAAGCCATATCAAAAGGATGTAATGCTTAAAAAGATTGTTAACACTGCCAAATTCATAGGCAGAGGATTTTTGTTCATTCCTGGCTGCCCAGACCTGAAAGGATCAATCAGAAACTATATTAATTAAAAACTGCTTGGCCTTTTAGCTCAGAATTCTTTTTTGGGGGGTTGGATTTGAGACAGGGTTTCTCTTTGGCTTTGGCGCCTGTCCAGGAACTAGCTCTTCTAGACCAGGCTGGCCTTGAAATCACAGACATCCACGTGCCTGTGCCACCCAAGTGCAGGGATTAAAGCTGTACGCCACTAGGGCCCAGCTGGCTCAGAAATTTTAATAACTATGTCTGACATCAGAAATTAACCCGTTCCTATAATTTTGTATTTTACCACAAGACTTGTGATTTTCCAGTAAGGTTCCAGGGCATTTTTTTCCTTCAGCACAACATGGAATCTGACTCCACTTTCTTCTCTACCCTGTCTCTGCTTTTAATACCTTCCTTGCTCAATTCTGCAAGGTTATAGACACAAAGCAGCTGCTTTATTAAATAATGGTAACAAAATACATTCACAGCAAACAGAGGGGAATCTCAAATCACTGTGGAGCTGATTATAAGTGTTTTGGTTAAACATCTTACCAAATACTTTCTAATAAGAAGTCCTCAGTATCTTTTTCAGGAAGTCAATGTGTAATGTAATATGCAAAGATTTTAACAGATTGTTGCGTACAAGAAGATTTACTCCTATATAAAGTACAAAACTTTATCACACTAAATACATTTACAGGGTTTCTCTGCAGTATGATTTTTCTCATAATTTTGATTATTCATACATTCAAATGCTTTACCACACTTATGATTACATTCATAGAGTTTATCTCCAGTGTGTGATATTTCATGCGTTTGAAGAGTCTATGAAGTGAGAAGGCCTTACCACACTGATTACATTCACAGGGTTTCACTCCAGTGTGGCTTGTTTCATGAATATGTAGATGACTGTGACATGCAAAGGCTTTACCACACTCATTACATTCATAGGGTATCTCTACAGCATGTGTTAGTTCATGTCTTTGAAGATGACTCTGATAAACAAAGCATTAACCACACTAACAACAGTCATATTGTTTCTCTCTAGTATTTGTTTTTTTTTATGTTTTCAGAGACGACTGTGACGTACAAAGATTTTACCACATTGATTACATTCATAGGGTTACTTTCCAGTATGGGTTCTTTTATGCCTTTGGAGACTGCTATGAAATAAAAAGGCTTTGTTTTTCTCCAGTGTGGATACTTTCATGAATTTGTAGATGACTGCATTGTATAAATGCTCTACCAAACTGATTACATTCATAGGGTTTCTCTCCAGTATGGGTTCTTCCATGAATTTTTAGATAACTGTGTTGTGCAAAGGCTTTACCACACTGATTACATTCATAGGGTTTCTCTCCAGTATGGGCCCTTTTATGTTTTTGGAGATTACTGTGACAAGCAAAGGCTTTACCACACTGATTACATTCATAGGGTTTCTCTCCAGTATGGGTTCTTTTATGTATTTGGAGATGACTGTGTTGTGAAAAGGCTTTACCACACCGTCTACATTCATAGGGCTTCTCTCCAGTATGTGTTCTTTTATGTCTTTGGAGAATACTGTGTCGTGCAAAGGTTTTACCACACTGACTACATTCATAGGGCTTCTTTCCAGTATGGGCTATTTTATGTTTTTGGAGACTACTGTGACAAGCAAAGGCTTTCCAACAGTGATTACATTCATAGGGCTTCTCTCCAGTATGGATTCTTTCATGAACTTTTAGATTACTGTGTTGTGCAAAGGCCTTACCACACTGATTACATTCATAGGGTTTCTCTCCAGTATGTGTTCTTTTATGTATTTGAAGATAACTGTGATATCTAAAGGCTTTACCACACTGAATACATTCAAAAAGATTCTCTCCAGTATGGCTTCTTTTATGTCTTTGGAGACCACTGTGAAATGCAAAGGTTTTAACACAGTAATTACATTCATAAGGCTTCTCTCCAGTACATCTTCTTTTATGCCTTTGACAGTCATGACATGGAAAGCTTTTACAACATTGATTATATTCATAGGACTTCTCTCCAGGATGTATTCTTTTATGTCTTTGGAGATTACTGCGTTGTGCAAAGGCTTTACCACACCGACTACATTCATAGGGCTTCTCTCCAGTATGTGTTCTTTTATGTCTTTGGAGATGACTTTGTTGTGCAAAGGCTTTACCACACGGACTACATTCATAGGGCTTCTCTCCAGTATGGGCTCTTTTATGTTTTTGGAGACTACTCTGACAAGCAAAGGCTTTACCACAGTAATTACATTCATAAGGCTTCTCTCCAGTAAGTGTTCTTTTATGCCTTTGACAGTCATGACATGGAAAGCTTTTACAACATTGATTACATTCATAGGATTTCTCTCCAGTGTATGCTCTTTTATGCATTTGAAGATGATTGTGATGTGAAAAGGCTTTACCATACTCATATTCTTCATATGGTTTCAATGTAGTAAGCGTTTTTTCATGCCCGTGAAGATGAGTGTCACATGCAAAGACTTTAACACATTGAGTATACGCAGAAGTTTTCTCTCCAGTTTGACTTGTTTCTTGCCTAGAATGATAATGGTACATGTGAAAGCATTACTACATTTAATACCTTGTTGAATTTTTAATCTCTATAAATTAACTTTACAATTTAGTCCTATTTTAAAGAAGAATTATATGTTAGGGTTTTATCACCATGTTTACAACCTTATTTTTACTCTTCATTAAGGCTTGCTTTTGTAATTTGAAGATAACTGATACCAGCCTTTATTACATGGTTCACATTTACAGAATCTTTTTTTCTTTAAGAGAATTATCATGTATTTGAAGAGAACTGAAAAGACTCAGAGCTTTCCCACTCTTTGCAATCATAAAGTTTCCTATATGGTGAGTGATATTATATTTGCTAAGTGAACTAGGACAACCCAAAGTATTTACACAGTCCTAGAACTCATGGTGCTTTTCTGAAATGGGAGCTTTTTGAAATATTAACAATGAGAGTAGAAAACCAATTACTTGTATGCTTGTAAATCAACTTCAACAAGTATACTCAGCATGGGGACTGCTATATATCTTCTCTCTGTCCCCTTATTAAACTTAACAGTATATGGGTTAAACCAACCTTTCTATAGACTTTTAGTGTAATAGAGAGTTTTAGAGATATACTTATCACCTTTTCAACATGTAAATCTTTTATACTATGAATAGTATGAAATAAATGGATTGGCAATTTTACACTATAGTTCTCATTGTATTATGATTCAAATGGTAATATAGGTTAAGACATTGCTTCCTTGACTTCTTTCTTAAAAGAACGACTTGTAAGTGCAGTTCACCTATCTGAAATTAAGGTATATGATTTTATGAGAATTTAATAACCATTGATGCACTTTATTATTTACACTATTGCTTTTCTTTCAAACATATAGGATACATTACCAATTCTTCAGAGGTACATTTGTATCAGGTTATACATGAAAATTACCTTTCATGTCTTCTAGAACTTTGACAATCTTCTTCAATATTATGGTCTTCCCAACTGTATCCTAAAAATATAGTGTCAGAAAAAATGTATGTTATACATTAAAAATTGTAAAAAATTTAGTTACCATTCGAAGCAAACCTTACAACCATGCCTGATTTATTTACCCCATTCTTTTTTCTCATTCATATCACAAAAGACCATCATTAACAAATGATGAGTTGTCCCTGTATTTGAAACATGAAAGATAATTCAGTCTTACCTACACTAGTGAGATTCCTGTAGGTCTCTTCCATCACATCTTTGTAGAGATTCTTCTGGGAAGGATCCAGCAAAGCCCATTCTTCCAAAGTGAAGTTGACATGCACATCATCATAGGTCACTGCATTCTAAAATATCCCATACAAGTGAACAACAGAAAGCATGAGTTTGACAATACTGTAAATATATACTTGTTTGACATAAAATCATATAATTCTGGTGCCCTCTTCACTTATTGCATGACATAGGCATCACAATTTAATCACCAATTCACTTTAGAAGCAAACTGAATAGGAGGTTCACCTCTGTTATTTCTGAACCCTTTCAATGGGGTATCACCTAGCAAGAGAAATGCCTCCTAACCAACAATGAAAACTATGTAAACAGATCAACAGTATAGAGTACAGATAATAGAAATTGTATGAATGATTAATTCCTAACTACAAAACTTAAAAATAAGATGCAAAAAGCTGGATACATTGAAACATGCCTCTAATCTTTGAACTCAGAAGGCAGAGGCAATTAGATCTGTGTCTGCCTCTGAGTTGACTACAAGCCTAGTCCATGCAATAACTTCTAGGAAATCCTGAAATATATATTAAAAACCTGTATCACATGAAAAAATTTATCAAAAACATAAAAGATAGAAATAACTCATAGATTTTGGATGAAACTTCAACAAAGAGTTATGCCTGAAGTGCCCCAATTGAAACTGCAACATAAATAAGATTTTACTAAAAGGTACTGTGTGTTTAAAAAGTTACAAATGGACAAATGAAATCTCCCTTCTCCCTGGGGCGATAAAATTTCCCCAGCTTAGCTGCCTTGCGAGCTGGGCCTGGGCTGTAGGTGCATCCTGGAAAGAGGGAGTGTCTGTGCTTCAATAGCCTGCCTGAGGAAAGGTGGGCATTCTGTCAGTGAAGTCCCTGCCCAAGAAGGGAACCTGACCCGGTACCAGAAGTTCCAATAGAGAGCATTTGAAGGAAGAGATGGGCAGACGCCAAGGCAAGACCTCATCCTACAATCTGAAAAACAACATGAAAACAGCAGATCCCAAGGACCCTACAATAGAAGGACTTGAACACCTTAACCCAGAAGAAGTGGAAAAAAGTGCCATTATGAAAGCAATAGAGTCCCTTAAACAGGATATGAATAACTCCCTTAAAGAATTGGATGAGAAATATAACAAAAAGTTTGAAGAAATGAGTATAGAAATAGATGAGAAATATAACAAAAAGTTTGAAGAAATAAGTAAATCCGTGAATGATACCCTGAGAAACCTAGAAGAAACAATCAAACAGGTAAAGGAAACAGTTCAAGAATTGAAAACTGAAATGGAGGCAATGAAGAAAACACAAACTGAGAACCAGCTGGATATGGAACACCTAGGTAAAGGAACGGACACTACAGAATCAAGCATAACCAATAGAATACAAGAGATAGAAGAACGAATCTCAGATTCTGAAGATACCATAGAGAAAATAAATGCTCTGGTCAAAGAAAATGGCAAATCTAACAAATTCTCTTCACAAAACATTCAGGAAATCTGGGACACAATAAAAAAACCAAATCTAAGAATAATAGGGATTGAAGAAGAAGAAGAACTGCAGATCAAAGGCCCAGAAAATATATTCAACAAATTATAGAAGAAAACTTTCTAAACCTAAAGAACGATATTCCTACGAAGGTTCAAGAAACATACAGAACACCGAATTGACTGGATCAGAAAAAAACATCCCCTCGCCATATAATAATCAAAACACAAAACATACAGATTAAAGAAAGACTCTTAAGAGCTGCAAAGGAAAAAGGTCAAGTAACTTATAAAGGTAAACCTATCAGGCTTACACCACACTTCTCTATGGAAACCATGAAAGCCAGAAGATCCTGGATAGAGGTACTGCAGAAACTAAGAGACCATGGATGCAAACCCAGACTACTATACCCAGCCAAGCTATCGTTCACTATCAACGGAGAAAACAAAATATTCCAGGACAAAAATAAATTTAAACAATTCATAGCCACAAATCCAGCCTTACAGAAAGTAATAGAAGGAAAATTGCAACCCAAGGAATCCAACATTGCTATCACTGCCTACAATAACCCAGACATTTAGCGAACCTTCACAACCACAACTCAAAGAAGAGAAACACACAAACTCTACTATACACACACACACAAAAATAATAACTGGAATCAACAACCACTGGTCATTAATATCACTTAATATTAATGGACTCAATTCACCTATAAAAAGGCACAGACTTAGAGATTGGATACGAAAACAGGATCCAACATTCTGCTGTTTACAAGAAACACACCATAACCACAAAGACAACCTACTCAGAGTAAAGGGTTGGGAAAAGGTTTTCTAAGCAAATGGACCTAAGAAACAAGCGGGTGTGGCCATTCTAATATCTAACAAAACTGACTTCAAACTAAAATCAATCAGAAGAGATGGAGATGGACATTTTATACTCATAAGAGGAACAATTCATCAGGAGGAAGTCTCAATCCTGAATATCTATGCCCCTAACATAAAAGCACCCACTTATGTAAAAGAAAAACTATTAGAACTCAAGGCAGTCATCAAACCACACACACTAATAGTAGGATACTTCAACACACCTCTCTCACCAATGGACAGGTCAATCAAACAGAAACTCAACAGAGAAATAAGAGAATTACTAGAGGTAATGAATCAAATGGACTTAACAGATATCTATAGAACATTCCACTCAAAAAGGAAAAAATATACCTTCTTCTCTGCAGCTCATGGAACCTTCTCAAAAATTGACCACATACTTGGAAACAAAGCAAACTTCCATAGATACAAAAAAATATTAGTAACCACTTGTGTCTTGTCGGATCACCACGGAATAAAGTTAGAATTCAATAACAATTCTAACACCAGAAAGCCTACAAATGTGTGGAAGTTGAACAGTCAACTATTGAATCATCCCTGGGTCAAGGTAGAAATAAAGAAAGAAGTTAAAGTCTTCTTTGAATTTAATGAAAATAAAGACACAACATACTCAAATCTATGGGACACAATGAAAGCAGTGCTAAGAGGAAAGTTCACAGCACTAAGTGCTCAATTAAAGAAAACAGAGAAAGCACATATTGGAGACTTAACAGCACACCTCAGAGCTCTGGAAAAAAAAGAAGCAGACTCTCCCAGGAGGAGTAGAAGTTTGGAAATAATCAAACTGAGGGCTGAAATCAACAAAATAGAAACACAGAAAACAATCCAAAAAATCAACGAAACAAAAAGTTGGTTCTTGGAGAAAATCAACAAGATTGACAAACCCCTAGCCAAACTAATCAAACGGCAGATAGAGAACACCCAAATTAATAAGATCAGAAATGAAAAGGGGGACATAACAACAGACATAGAGGAAATTCAGAGAATCATTAGATCTTACTACAAAAGTTTATATGCCACCAAGTTGGAAAATGTACGAGAAATGGATTGGTTTTTAGATAAATACCATATACCAAAGTTAAATCAAGACCAGGTGAACAATCTAAATCGACCGATTAGTCGCGAAGAATTAGAAGCGGTTATCAAAAACCTCCCAACCAAAAAAAGCCCAGGACCAGATGGTTTCAATGCAGAATTCAACCAGAACTTTCAAGAAGAGCTGATACCTATACTCCTTAAGGTATTTCACAATATAGAAACAGAAGAGTCATTGCCAAACTCTTTTTATGAAGCTACAGTTACCCTGATACAAAAACCGCATATAGACACAACCAAGAAAGAGAATTACAGGCCAATCTCACTCATGAACATCGACGCAAAAATTCTCAACAAAATCCTGGTAAACCGATTCCAAGAACACATTAGAAAAATTATCCATTATGATCAAGTAGGCTTCATCCCAGAGAAGCATGGCTGGTTCAACATACGCAAATCTATCAATGTAATCCATCATATAAATAAACTGAAAGAAAAAACCATATGATCATCTCATTCGATGCTGAAAAAGCATTTGACAAAATCCAACATCCCTTTATGATAGAGGTGTTGGAGAGATTGAGGATACAAGGATCATACCTAAGTAAAATAAAAGCTATTTACAGCAAGCCGACAGCTAACATCAAACTGAACGGAGAGAAACTCAAAGCCATTCCATTGAAATCGGGAACAAGACAAGGCTGTTCACTCTCCCCATACCTCTTCAATATAGTGCTAGAAGTTCTAGCAATAGCAATAAGACAACATAAGGGGATCAAGGGGATTCGAATTGGAAAGGAAGAAGTTAAACTCTCATTATATGCAGACGATATGATAGTATACATGAGCGACCCCAAAAACTCTGCCAAAGAACTCCTACAGCTGATAAACACCTTTAGTAATGTGGCAGGATACAAGATCAACTCCAAAAAATCAGTTGCCTTCCTATACACAAAGGATAAAGAAGCAGGGAGGGAAATCAGGGAAACTTCACCTTTCACGATAGCCACAAATAGCATAAAATATCTTGGGATAACTCTGACCAAGGAAGTGAAAGACCTATTTGACAAGAACTTTAAGTCTTTGAAGAAAGAAATTGAGGAGGATACCAGAAAATGGAAAGATCACCCTTGCTCTTGGATTGGGAGGATCAACAGAGTAAAAATGGCAATTCTACCAAGAACAATTTAGATTCAATGCAATCCCCATCAAAATCCCATCAAACTTCTTCACAGATCTTGAGAGAATAATAATTAATTTTATATGGAAAAACAAAAAACGAGGATAGCCAAAACAATCTTATATAATAAAGGAACGTCTGGAGGTATAACCATCCCTGACTTCAAACTCTATTACACAGCTACAGTATTGAAAACAGCTTGGTACTGGCATAAGAACAGAGAAGTCGACTTATGGAATCGAATAGAAGACCCAGATATTAACCCACAAACCTATGAACACTTGCTTGATTTTCGACAAGGGGGCTAAAGGTATGCAATGGAAGAAGGAAAGCATCTTTAACAAATGGTGCTGGCATAACTGGATGTCAACCTGTAGAGGAATGAAAGTAGATCCATATCTATCACATGCACAAAAATCAAGTCCAAATGGATTAAAGACCTCAACATTAATCTGACCACCTTGAACCAGATAGAAGAGAAAGTGGGAAGTAGTCTATAAGACATAGGCACAGGAGACCACTTCCTAGGTAGAACCCCAGTAGCACAGACAATAAGAGAAACAATGAAGAAATGGGACCTCCTGAAACTGAGAAGCTTCTGTAAAGCAAAGGACACCATCAGTAAGACAAAAAGGCTACCTTCTGATTGGGAGAAGATCTTCACAAACCCTTCATCAGATAAAGGCCTGATCTCCAAAATATACAAAGAACTCAAGAAACTAGACAATAAACCTCTTATTAACCCAATTAAAAAATGGGGTGCTGATCTGAACAGAGAATTCTCAACAGAAGAACTCCGAATGGCCAAGACACTTAAGGTCATGCTCACCATCCTTAGTGATCAAGGAAATGCAAATCAAAACATCAATGAGATACCATTTTACACCGGTCAGATTAGCTAAAGTCAAAAACACCAATGATAGCCTATGCTGGAGAGGATGTGGAGAGAGGCAAACTCTCATCCATTGTTGGTGGGAATGCAAACTTGTACAGCCACTGTGGAAATCAGTGTGGCGGTTTCTCAGGAAACTGGGAGTCAACCTCCCTCAAGACCCAACAATTCACTCTTGGGAATATACCCAAGAGATGCCCTATCATACTACAAAAGCATTTGTTCAACTATGTTCATAGCAGCACTATTTGTAATAGCCAGAACCTGGAAACAACCTAGGTGCTCCTCAATAGAAGAATGTATAAAGAAGGTGTGGAACATATATACACTAGAGTTTTACTCAGCGGTAAAAAACAAAGACATCTTGAATTTTGCATGGAAATGGATGGACATAGAAAATGCTTTACTGAGTGAGGTAAGCCAGACCCAAAAAGAGGAATATGGTATGTATTCACTCATAAGTGGATTTTAGCCATAATTAAAGGTCTTTGAGCCTATTATTCGAGATCCTAGAGAAGCTAAATAAGAAGGTGAATCTGAAGAAAATCATGTACTTATCCTCCTGGAGATTGGAAATAGACAAGAGTCCCAGGTAACCTCGGGTGCATGGCGGGGGTGGGTGGGAGGGTTGTTGGAAGGGGAGAGGGTTAGAGAGAAGGGAGTAGGGGAGGAATGGGGAAAACTCGGGGGCCTGAGATGGGGGAGGGAGGAAGGATGGATATGGGATCAGGGAAGAATATATCTCAACTAAGGGAGTCATTTTAAGGTTTACAAGAGACTTGATTATAAATGGGATTCCAGGTCCAAGGAGAGATCCCCAGATTGTTCTCTAGACAGAGGAGAAGTTGCCTGAACCGGCGTTGGCCTATAACCATACTGATGAAGATTTTGCTTATCACCATAGATCCTTCATCCGACGATGGATGGCGATACAGACGGAGACCCACATTGGAGCACCAGACTGAGCCCCCCATGGTTCAAATGAGGGGCAGAAAGAGGAAGAACATGAAAAAAAACTCAGGACCGCGAGGGGTGCGATCACCCACTGATACAAGGGGACTGATCTAATGAGAGTTCACCAAGGCCAGTTGTACTGGGACTGAATGAGCATGTGATCCAACCAGATTTTCTGAATGTGGCCGGATTCTCTGAATGTGGCTGGCCCGGAGCCTTTCTGAAAAGCCGCTGACAATGACACTGGGCCTTGTTTCCTCTGCATATACTGGATTTTGGGGATCCAGTCTGTTTGGATACTCACCTTCCTGGACCTGGAGGGAGCGGTGAGGAACTTAAACTTCCCACAGGGCTGGAAGCCCTGAGTGCTCTTAGGGATGGAGAGGGAGGAGGAGGGGGAGGGGGAGTGGGAGGGTGTTGGGAGGAGGGGCGGAAATGGGAACTTTCATAATTTAATAAACTTTGGAAAAAAAGTTACAAATGGACAAATGAAATCAATAGTAATTAATACGCTAATAACAAATAATAAACAAAGAGAAGAAAGATGGTTCAACCATACAGAGTCCTTCTGATCTTGCATATAGCTGGGCTAATTGGGATCATAAATATCCATTATTCCAAGTTCAGAGTTTCTAGTACCATCTTTTAATCAATATAAGAACCAGGTACTCACATGGTGCATATCCATGCATACAGGTAAAATACTCTTTTTAAAATAAAAATTCAAAACAAAGAAAAACAGGCAGGAAGAAGGTTATGTACCTGCAATCCAATAACTAAGAAGGCACAGGAAGTGTTAATGTCATGAATACATGCCATCCTGGGAAACATAATCATACACTCTGTAAAATTTTAAAATTCAAGATATGGGTGAAGCTCAATACAACAGCATATGTTTGATAGGAGCAGAAACATCATACAGCAATATGAAAACAAAAAAGCCAGGAACACTGGCCTACTGTTAATCCCAGCACTTGAAAGTCAGAGTCAGAGGATCTCTGAGTTTGAAGACTGCCTGGTATGTAGACATACTTTCAGGATAGATAGGGCTACACAGACAAACCTAGTCTTCAAAGATAAACAAACAAAATTGAAAACAGTATGCTACCAAACCACCTTAACACCAAATAGCAGTTAATTCTACTGAATCTTATCTGATTTAGTGATAGAGTTCATGATGGTGGGGAAGTTATGACAGCAAAAGAAGAAAGCTTACTGATTAGATTCAAATACAACACAGTAGGCACAAAGAACAGGAAATGGGTTGAGGCTATAGAAACTCATATTGTGGGATTCCCCTCTGTATGCTGTGATTATCTTTGGTTAATAAAGGAACTACTTTGGGCCTATAGCAGAGCTATAGGATCTTAGAGATCTTAGAGAGCTTGGAAAGGAATTCAAGACCGTAAAATTGAAGTTTAGCTGCATTTATTTCCCCAGGTAGGCTTTGCATACTGATGACATGCTGTGGCTCCTTAAAGAGAGTTTTTCCTGATTTAAGGTTAGACATCATATTCAAAATCAAAAATCAAAAAGCTGCGCCATTTTGAAATGCCGGAATTCTGGGCCATGCTGCCAGCACAAACTCTGATTCTTTGTGGAGGACCAGGTATGGTGTCTGTGAGCAGATTTCTAATGGCAACTTAGACCCTCTATATTCCTGAAAATGGGGCAATGTACATGGCTCTCAGAGGCAGCAAACATGCCCCTGCAACGTTGGAGTGGGTGTACCAAGGTGGAAGGCCATATTTGCTCTACCAATGGCATAGCCTATGTTCATAAGAAGTCCTTAGCATATTAGGAAGCACTCATGAACACTAAAGAATTACAGATACACAATAGGACAGATTCACACATAAAAGACCTCTAAATGAGACACAGCATGTTTTAAAATTGTACATAAGCTTGGGAGAGAGAAGGGAAAAAATATAGGGAGTCATAAAAAGAAGTAAATGGTTTTATAAAGTGAAATGAAGTCTTTAAAGAGACAGAATACAGACAATCATAAATTAAAGGAGTAAATAGAATAAAATATTAAAAAGTAATAGAATAAAAACAAATAAACCACATAAAGATGGACTATATACAGAGTGTCTGGATTATGTATATTATTGTGTTTTCTTTGAATTTTTTTGACTGTAAAGGAACTAAGTAATCAACATATATGCTTTAAAGGTATCATGTCCTCAGAATTTGGATCTAAGAATCTGTTGCTTTGGAAAACAGGTTATTGTTTTGTGTCCACAGAGGATGAGAACTTGTGGAATCCTTCCAGAATAATATGGTTTGATGAATTAAGACTGCCCAAAAGGTCAATATGACCAGCCCCAAAAAATCACTTTGCCAAATAAAAAGCAGGAAGCAGTTTGGAGAGAACGTTGCCCATATTCCCATATACTGTTCATAAATGGGAGGTTTTTCATTCAATAAATTACATTCTGTCCCGGGTCACTATAGGTTCCTGGTTATTTATGAGTAAAATTTATTTAGTCACACATGGTCCACAATAGCCCCTACATTGTTCAAATGTTCAAAGTCTCTTCTGATGCTCGAAATGATCACTTGACAGTGACTTGTCCCATAGTCATTCAGTCTCAAAGAAACACACAGAGCTCTACATTAATTAAAAAGTTGTTGCCCTATTAGCTCAGGCTTCTTAGTAACTAATTCTTACATCTTACATAAGTACATAATTCTTAACTGTGTTAACCACATGGTTTGGTACCTTTAATCAGTGGGGCATGCTCATCTTGTTTCCTCTGAAACTGGGTGATAACTGCAGACTGAGCCTTTCTTCTTACCAGAGTTTCCAGTTCTGATCATTCCACATATCCTTCCTGGCTGGTTACTGGTCAATCAGCATTTTATTAAACCAAAACAAGTGATAAATCTTCACAAGGTACAAGATCATTGTCCCACAGCAAGTAACATCTTGTAAAAATCAGAAAACAAGTTACATCTTTCCAACATACAATGGTACAGAGTACCATTCACACTCCAAAGTAGAGAAATGGAGACATAGTGAGAGACGATTGAACCAAGGCAAGACTGAAGCATAGCAGGAAAAACACCAAATCTTCTAGCTCTGTCTCAGATGCACAGGGCTTCAGTTTCAAAGGGCTTAGATGTCCCTATCCCTGCATCTTTTCATACATCTGTCTCTTTGATTACTTCCACTCCCTATATTCAGCTAGCTCTCCATAGAAGATGTCTTACAGTTTAGGCATCTCAATATCTTGTAGTATCAAAATGCAACCTAGGCTGTATCAAAATAAAACTCTGGCTATTGTGGAATATTATTGTTAAGATGTCTTATTTGTTTATGTTGTGAAACAATAGTTTCAATGATGCAAACATGTGATGCATTCTTTTAATAAGCTTCATAAAGATGGACTATATACAGAGTATCTGGATTATGAATATTATTGTGTTTTCTTTGAAGTTTTTGACTGTAAAGGAGGTAAGTAACCAACATATATGCTTTAAAGGTATCATGTCCTCAGAATTTGGATCTAAGAATTTGTTTCATTTGTTTATTTCTGTAAAGCTGTGGTACTGGATTGATATAAAATACCTCTTTGGCCTAATGAACAGTCAATAGCTTGATAGGAAAGAATAAAAAGGGTTGGCAGGTAGAAAGAATAAATGAGAGTGTTGATTTTCCCCATAAAACTGATTTTTCATTTTCTTTCTACACCACTCATTTTTTCCCCTGTAGATCTAAATAAATCATCAGTAGTAAACACCCAACAGAATCAATCCTTTGTCTTAGAAATCACAGTTATTTTTTAATTTTGCCTTACTCAATTTCTCAAGGAATGGAGAAAATTGAAATGATTTTGGAACAAAATATTATATAAATGACCCAAAGTTGAATTTTTCATGAAGTCTATTTCCTACTTAAAAAAGTTTTGATTACTAAAAGGATCTCATTCTCTTATAAAAAGAAAATTATACTGAATAAGATCACATAGGCACCATTTTGTTTCCTTTGACTGAAGATTGTCTGTAAGTCTGTATCAGAGTGAGGAAAGAAAAACTTTTTCAAACCAAATACAATAACAAATTAAAAAAACAGTGTATAATTTGTATTACACTTAAGCAACTGTTTTGATCTGTTTTACGGTGCACAGTACTTTTGTGTACTTAAAGGAAAGGAAGTTTATCCCCACATTTTGAATATGTTTACTTGTGAGAAAGAATGTCTTCAATGTGTATAAGAACAGAGGGTGTCATGTCAGATCCCCTGAATCTGGAATACCAGGTGATTCTGGGCCTCCCAACTTGTATATTGGGATATGAACAGGACTAATAACTTCAAGTCAATGAATAATTCTTAAAATATAGACTGGCATGAGCGGAACAACACTTTAGCTATATCACTCTGGTTATCTATGAGGAAAAATCTTTTACAAACTTATAGAGCTACAATGACAATCAAGATGGTAGTTCCTCAGAAAATTGAGACTATATCTACCCTCAGGATGCTGTTGTACCAGTCTTGGGCATATATCCACAGATGATCCATCCTGTAGTTAGTTGTTTTTTTTTTTTTACTCTTTGACTCTTTTGGGAAATAACGACCCAGCTCCAAATAAATCACATGGAGAATTATTTTTACTTATGAATGCCCATTCTTAGCTTGGTTCTAGTCAGCTTTTCTTACTTTAAATTATTCTATCTACCTTTTGTCTTTGGGCTATGATCTTTATTCTATATACCTTTCTTTACTTCTTACTCTGTGGCTAACTGTGAAGTTGGGTGTTTGGTCCCTGACATTCTCCTCTTTCTCTTATTGGTCCTCAATCCTCTCTTTCTCCTTTTACTTATTCTCCCTGACTGGCATCCCAACCTATCCCTCTCCTGCCTAGCTACTGGCCATTCAGATCTTTATTGACAAATCAGGTGTTTTACGTAGGCAAAGTAACACAGCTTCACAGAGTAAAAAATGCAACATAAAAGAATGCAACGCACTCTTGTCTCATTACATAAATATTCCACAGCATAAATAGATGTAACATATCTTCAATCAATGTTCCACAACATTTCCCTTTTGTCTAAATAAAAAAATGAAAGGTTTTAACTTTTAACTTTCTGCACAGCTGCCATTTCCTTTTCATTGGCATTAAAAAAATTAATGTTAATAAACTACAGTGCAATCTATATCTAGGGGTATTAATTACCCCTTTCTGTTTATTAAGCATATCTTTTAGGGGGCCAGATGAAACATTAACTAGTTAATCTTTATCAATAAAAATTGGAAGTCAGATATCAGAGTAAAAACCTGAAAGATTAGAGAAACAGTGGAGAAGCCACCAGTAACTCATCCTTTTCCATTCCTCTATCCAAAAAAGGGCCAAGATATGTTGCCAGCCCAACCTTACTACTTGTCTCCTATCTATCCACAGTCCTCCAAACTTCTATGGTATCTTTTGTCAGTAAATAGCCAGCTCTGTTCTCTGAATCCAAACATGCATCTTTAAATAAAAATATGATCAAAATATCACACAACACCCTGCAACCTCTCATATATCTCACTCTTGCTACTTCCACACTCCTATACAGCTCTCCACGGCAGATGTCCCATAGCTTGAGTATCTCAACATGCTGTGGTCTGCAATATGAGCCGGCTTCATATCCACCACTTCATGTAATAAAATCTCACAATCTCTTTTTTACTGGGGCTCTGACTCTGCCAAACATAGATGGGCAAAATAGTGATGACCTGATCACAAAAGAATCCATGACCTTTATATTTTGCATCTTTCATGTTTCCTGAATCATTATGACATGGGTAATCCTGCCAAGATTTGATAGACTCCACCAAACTTGGACCAAATTTGCTGCAAGTTCTATATGATGTTGCTCCTGGGAAAAGGAATTACTTTGTGTACTTCTTCCAAGAATTAAGGGCTTAGCTAGATGCAGTCCTATACTTGGAGCATGTTCCTAGGCTTCAAATGCACAGCCAGGCTCTTTCCTTTAATGGTACTAAAATCTTTGATAATCTCTGCACCGTTTTTCACCACTAGACTGCCATCTGAAACTACTTAGTATCGTTTTTCTTAACAAAACAGACTTTTCTGACGTAGGATGTCCTTCTGTATGCTGTGAATATGTGACAGGTCAGAATAAAGCTGGCTGGGAAATGGAAACAGATACAGAGAGAAAGAAGGAGAATTCAAGGAGACTCCAACAGCTGCAGGAGGATAAAAATGTGAAGGAACACGTTATGAATCACATAGCAAAGCAGATATAAACAAACTATGGGTTATGGGTTAATTTAAATGTAAGACCTTGCCAGTAATAGTCTGAATCATTGGCCAAATATTTATAATTAATATAAGCCTCTGAATGGTGATTTGGGAGCTGGCAGATGAGAGAGAAACTTACAGCTACAAGCTACACTGTGTCTTTCTTCTTCATTTTTTTCACCGTAGACCTGAATGAGTCATCAGTAATAACCATCCAAGAGAAGCAATATTTTGTACAGGAAATCAGTTTATTCCTTTGTAATTCTACCTACATACTTTATTAAGACATGGAGAGAATAAGAAAGATTAGGACAAAAATATCGCACAAATGATCTCTAGATAAATTTTTCATGAAGTCTTCTAAGCACCTGTGCTTATGTATCAAGCTAAGATCAACCTGATGGGGCCACAAAGAATATAGCCAGACTTGGGTTGGAAAGGCAACAGCAAGACAAGGCTGTGACTGTCTTATTGAGAAAAATCAGACATTTTATTTATCAAAAACAGAAGATAATGGCAATTTCTAGAATCACTACAGTTACAGCTTCAAGGATGATGTGGGATTCCCCTCTCTAAGCTGTGAACATGTTTTATTCCCATTGGTGAATACAAAAATCCTCTTTAGACTTATGGCAGCACATAGTAGAGCAAGGTGGGAATTCTGAGCAAAGAAAGAGGTGAAAAGAAAGGACAGTCCAGGAGACACCATGTAGCTGCCAAAGGAGACAGACGCCGGATGGAAACTTACCAGCCAGCTAGAGCCATATGGCAATACACAGATTTATTGAACTGAGTTAATTTAAGATGTGTTATGTAATAAGAAGCCAAAGCTATTGGCCAAGCAGTGTTGTAATCAATAGTTTCTGTGTAATTATTTCTGGGCATCCAGGAAACAAAAGAATAAGCCTCCATCGACCAAATGGTGCCAAAATGATGCAACTACATCATATAAAACCTGAGAGAGTTAAAAAAACAATTAGACACAAAAGAACAGAGTTAAGCAAGACTTCTTGGTAGCCACATATTTTACCAGATGGGCTTTGTTAGTTAGCAGCAAGGAAAGGTGCCACAGCTCCTATAAGAAATGTCTTCCTGTGGCGATACAGACGGAGACCCACATTGGAGCGCCGGACTGAGCCCTCCAAGGTCCAAATGAGGAGCAGAAGGATGAAGAAAATGACGAAGGACTGCGAGGGATGCTATCACCCACTGATACAAGGGGTCGGATCTAATGAAAGTTTACCAAGGGCAGTTGGACTGCGACTGAACGAGCACGTGATCCAGCCAGATTCTCTGGATGTGGCCGGATTCTCTGAATGTGGCTGGCCCAGAGTCTTTCTGGGAAGCCATTGACAATGACACTGGGACTGGTTTCCTCTGCATGTGCTGGATTTTTGGGATCCAGTCTGTTTGGATACTCGCCTTCCTGGACCTGGAGGGAGGAGGGACGAACTTGAACTTCCCACAGGGCTTGAAACCCTGACTGCCCTTAGGGACAAAGAGGGAGGAGGAGAGGGAGAGGGGAGTGGGAGGGTGTTGGGAAGAGGGGCGTAAATGGAAACTTTTATAATTTAATAAAATTACTTTAAAAAAAAAAAAGAAATGTCTTCCTGACTAAGCATGGGCAACAAAAGGATGCACAGCTTCTTTAGGGAAGCGCTTCCTGGCTTGTGCTGGCACAAATAGCTCTGACTCTTTAGGGAGGTACTGCACTTAAATGGGGTCTAGGGACAGCATGTTACAAATTGCTTAATGGAGACACAGACATTCCATGTCTCTGGAGCTGGGGGAAGAGAGAATGGTTTACAGAACTGGCGGTAAATATACTACTACCATGTTGGAGTAAGTAGAGCAAGCAGGCAGGGCTGAGGAGTTGGTCCTAGTCATGCCTGTTCAACATTTTGTTAAAAAGTGCTTCTGGTCAGAAAATAATTACATATCAATCACTTAAGCAGCAAAAACACAAACATGAAGATAGATATGCCAGGAAATGGAAAGAGGCTAACATCTGAGAGAAAGAAGAGAAAACTAAAACTGTCTCTCCACAGAAACGTCCCAAACAAAAAAAACTCAAGAAGCTCATAAAATGAGAAATGTGAATACAAAATTGGTATGACCCATATTTTCAAGAAAATAAACAATATACTTAGATAACAGTGACTAAAATTAACAACGTAGATGGGTAGCACTGACAAAGACAAAAAGACATATTATGCTCCTTTAAATAAAAACTACAAGATTCTAGCCAAAATCAAACTCTTAAGAAATTACTGATCAGCACTCATCTGATACACTTTAGTTCCTTATCCTTACCTATAATAGAAAATGGCTTGGGTGAGGAGGGCTGTTCCACCAAAATTGGAGAGATTCTCTTAAAACCTTCTCATATCTTAACTTTGTAGAAAATAGTTTTGATTACTAAAAAAAAATCTCCTTGTCTTATAGTAAAGAAAAGAATGTCTATTAGGATCACTTAGACACCATTTTGCTCCCCCTGATTGATGACTGCCTATAAGTCTGCAATCAGAGTGAGGAAATGAAAACATTTTAAAACAAAATGCAAGATAACAAATTTTTAAAGAATCAGTGGACACTTGAAGCAACTTGTTTTACCCTAATTGCTTTATAAATCACAAGCACTTTTGAAAACAAGTTTATTGCTATTTTTTGCAAGTGTCTGTGCGTTAGTGAAAACGTCTTCCAAAGGTAGACAAGTAACACAAGAAAGAGGGGTTCAGATGCCCTAGATCCAAATGGTAGAGTTTTTAGCCTCGCAAATTGAGTTTAGGTATCTGAATTCAGGTGCCCTCCAAAATGAATATGTGCCGAGCCCCCTGCCAACATTCATAATACCTTTTATACAATAAACTTAAAGTCTCTCACAGATTGACAACAAAAACAACAAAACCTAAACAAATAAAGAAGTAAAGAAATGATCCTTGGAAACATGATGCATCAAAATTAAGATGATGTATATGATAAATATGCATCATAAATAAATACAGTACAATGGCATTTCCCAAAATTTTTAACAGGAAAATTGATTACAAAACTACATTCATGTTGGACCCCAAGGTGTGGCGGTACACGCCTTTAGTCCTGATGCCTAGGCGGCAGAGGCAGATTGACCTCTGTGACCTCAAGGCGTGGTAGTACACCCCTTTGGTCCCAATGCCTGGGAAGCAGAGACAGGCAGATCTCTGAGTTCAAGGTGATGTAGCACATGCCTTTAATCCCAGCGCTTGTGCTTGTTAACTCTCTACTGCTGCGTCCCTGTCTACTCCCGAGGCATCATCTGGGATAATGGGCAGCGGACCAATCCAAGAGTGACACGTCAGAAGCGAGGACTGTTTCCTTTATAAGGACTGGGTTCCCCTCATTCTGGGTCTCCGCCATGTTGGCTGATGCTCGCTCTCCCAAGGGGCATTAAAGCTTTACTGCAGAAGTATCCTAAGTGCCCCGCGTCATTCTTGCTGGCGAGGCCGAGTGCAGGACAACTGGTGCTTGAAACCCCGGGACGCCGGGGGACCCTGACAACTACTCGCACCGCCGGAGACCCCTTGGACACAAGGAGGATTCAGAACTGCAGGCATGCATGCTCAGAGAGGTACGTTCTAAAGTCCAGAGAGCATATCAGAAACTGAGCAGCAGTGGGAGGTTGTGCGCGCACCCAGATAAGTTAAAAATGACCCTCCGGTAAAGAATGGGGGAGACAGAAAAGAAAATAAGTTAAAAAGGACCCCCCAATGATTCTAAGAAAGTAAAAATGGGGGAGAAGGCTGATTTACAAGGTCAAAAGTTTTAGGTTATGTTATGTGTGTTGTCTGTTATGTACTGGACAGGAGAAAGATATTTAAATTTAGAAACTGCTAAGGATATGATGTTTTGGAAAAGAGGTTCTGTTTTTGTCTCCACAGAAAAGGAGAGCCTAAGGGTGTACTTGGGATTTATGTGGTTTGAATCACCGAGACCTCCTGAAATGTTGTAGTATATACCCCTAAGAATGCAACAGCCCAATACAGCAGGAAGCAGCCAGAGAGACTAACGGCGCCCAAATTCCCTAAAAGATTAAATGAGGTCCTTTCAATGATTGCAGAGCAGCAAGCCTGCTTCTCTGAATTCCGCTTTGCTCCGTACACCGGTTTGGGCTCGGAATGGGTGCAGCTATGGCTGGAGGGCGGCTGGAGCGGAGCTTTGCTCGGTAGCTATGGTGGGGGGCACGTTGCGCCAGCTCAGTTGGTGCCTGGCCTGGAGGGTGTCACGTACTGAGAATGAGAGCGGTGCCACAAGCTGCCAGGCTAGAATTGTACCTAATTGTACCTTGCAATGTACCTAAAACTGTGAGGGTCTCTGAGGCTAAAATGGCTCTGGTTCCATTTGGCTACGCTAAACGATGCTAACTTCAGGCAGGACTGGTCGTAATTATCATAATAAAAGCGCAATTAAGGTTTAGACGCAGTAAACAGGCAGTACCATATTACATGTACATAGTGCGACTTAAGTTTTTAAGAACTGCTTAGCATTTTAAGAACTCAAGTCCTCCTGAAAGATTGCTGTGTATACGCTTGGCTTGTCTGGTGTTTCAGGATCCGCAGGGAGGTGGATGCGAAGGGCCCTTGGATTTTGGGATGATTGGGTCGTTGGCTGGATCTGTGAGAGTTTACAGCCACTTTTGCTATGGCACAGGTGTTGAGAGTTTGCTAGTAAGGAAGCGGCCCTGTTCGCCGCCTCTCCCATCGGCCCCTTGAGCTGCAGCGGCTCTGGTGCGGACCTTGAGATGTTGCCGGCCTGTGCTGCCTCGGTCTGGGTGTCGGCTCCCGCCACTGGGCGGGCTCTGGAGCCCGAGGCCACTGTACCGGCAAGAAATACGGGAGCCAATAAATCTTAAATCTAATATCAACAAACAGGGCCTGGGTTTTTCCTAGGCGCCACTGGCGCAGCACGGCCCATACCGTGGAAAACAGAGACCCCCATATGGGTTCCCCAGTGGCCACTTACTTCTGAAAAACTAGAAGGTCCAGATTGCAGACACTGGCCAATTTTTAGGCTCTGTTATTCTTCCTGAAAAGATTCTGCCTCAAAAAATAAAAATTTATAGGGATGATTTGCAAACGTTAAATGATTTCCAAAAGTTGTTAGGGGATATTAATTGGCTGCGACCATTCTTAAAAATCCCCTCCGCTGATTTAAAGCCATTATTTGATATCCTGGAAGGAGATACTCATATTACCTCCCCTCGGGCCTTGACGCCGGCAGCAGAGGCAGCCTTGTTGCTAGTGGAGGAATCCATTAAGGAGGCACAGCTGTGTCGTATTGATGAAACTCAACCATTTGCTCTATGCGTGTTTAAAACAAGAAAGCTACCCACCGCTGTGCTATGGCAGGACGGACCGTTACTGTGGATCCATCCGCATGCTTCTCCTAATAAAAGTATTGATTGGTACCCCACCGCTATAGCTCAAATTGCCCTTAAAGGCCTTAAAATGCCTGTTAGTTATTTTGGCAAGCATCCAGAGGTTATGATAATTCCCTATACCTCCTCTAAGGTGCAAACTTTGGCCGCTGCCTCTGACAATTGGGCCATTTTGGTTACAACCTTTTCGGGGAAAATTGATAATCATTATCCCAAACACCCTCTGCTGCAGTTCGCTGCATGTCATCCCATTGTGTTTCCCCGAGTTACATCTTCTGCCCCGTTAAAAGACGGGATGACGGTTTATACAGACGGCTCCAAGAATGGTGTGGGAGCCTATGTTGTCAGTTCTAAAATATATACAAAGAACTTTTCTGCCACCTCGCCCCAGGTGGTGGAATGCATGGTGGTTTTAGAGGTTCTTCAAAGATTTCCTTGTCCCCTTAATATTGTTTATGATTATGCCTATGTAGTGAACGCTGTTAAATTATTAGAAGCCGCTGGAATTATAAAACCTACTAGTACAGTGGCAGCTCTCCTCCAAAGGATACAGGAGTGCTTACTAAGTAGGAGAGCTCCATTTTTTATCACACACATTAGGGCGCATTCGGGGCTTCCAGGCCCAATGAGTCTGGGCAATGACCTGGCTGATCGTGCTACGCGGCTTGCTGCGGTAGCTCTTGCCCCCCCCCCGTTGCAGACCGCTAAAACTTTTCATGATAAGTTTCATGTTACAGCTGAAACCCTGCGCAAACGTTTTTCACTTACCAGAAAAGAGGCTCGCAATATTGTAACCCAATGTCACAGCTGTTGCCAGTTTCTTCCTATCAGACACACTGGCGTGAACCCCGGAGGGATTATGCCCTTGCAAATATGGCAGATGGACGTAACTCATATCACTGCCTTTGGAAAACTTCAGTATGTGCATGTGTCGATTGACACATGCTCTGGCGTTATTCATGCCACACCACTTACAGAAGAAAAAACCTCTTATGTCATTCAACATTGTCTTGAGGCATGGAGTGCTTGGGGCAAGCCCACATCTTTAAAAACGGATAATTGGCCTGCCTATACTTCTCAAAAGTTTAAGCAATTCTGTGCACAGATGCAGGTCACCCACATTACAGGCCTGCCTTATAATCCCCAGGGACAAGGTATCTTAGAGCGGGTGCATCGTACACTCAAATCTTATCTACTTAAACAGAAAAGGGGAATATTGACAGAGCTGCCCACGACGCCAAGGGTGGCCATCGCCATGGCTCTGTTCACCATAAATTTTTAAAATCTGGATGATAATGGCCAAAATGCTGCAACACGACATTGTTCGGATCCGCAGCGGCCCAAAGATTTGGTTAAGTGGAAAGATGTGCTTTCTAATGAATGGAAAGGCCCGGATCCCATCTTATTGAGATCCAGGGGAGCTGTTTGTGTCTTCCCACAGGATCAAGAAAGCCCATTCTGGCTGCCAGAGCGATTGACCCGAACAGTGAAGAGTGATCCACAACACACGGATTCACCTGAGGACCTGGCTGCTGCTCCTCCTGCCATTTTGCGGATGGATGACAGAGTACCGATGGAGGACACTCTCAGCTCCCCCAGAAGCTGTTACCAGTCAGCCATAGGATGGCGATGTCTCCTCGATTTTTGACAACCAATAAGACTCTGGGCCCCTCCCTACCGTCCTAGAGATGATTTATAAGCTTGGCCATAGGACTCCAGTCCTGGGCCATGTCTTTCATTCCCCTACTTCTAAGAATGGGTGGGGGTGGAAATGTTTTGGAACAGTCCTACGCTATGGAATAGTGTTTTTCCTCTGGATGGTCTGCTGACTCAAATCCCAAAATCGTAGGGACAAAGTGGTTATTGCACAAGCGTTGGCTGCCCTGAAACAGGGGCCTCTACCGATGTGTGGTTATCTATGCTGAAGCAGTAAGGTTTATGCCAACCAGCTCCTGCACCCCTAGGACAATGGTCCATTGCACAGGGTGGAGTGCTTGGCTTAGCTAGCCCTGAAGGATGTCGAGCTAAAGAGCATCGCACAGAGAATGGCCCTCTCTGAGAGATATGTCGTCCTGCATAAGGGTTTCCTGTCGTATATTCCCTTTCCCAGAAAAATGGCAGAGGGCAGGCCGGATAGGTTCCAGGTGTCATGAACCTAGGGGCAGATTCCGTGAAAGCCCATCGTAATGTTTTCGCTCTGGGAAGTGCGACCTCTAACTTTGCCTTCTGAGGGAGTTGCCTTTCTGCAAAGAAGTAAAAAAAGGGGGTTATGTGGAGGGCCGCGACCACATTCTCCATTGCTTCAAGGAACAAAGGTAGAGATTGATCTCTGTGACCCCAAGGTGTGGCGGTGCACGCCTTTAGTCCTGATGCCTGGGCGGCAGAGGCAGATTGACCTCTGTGACCTCAAGGCGTAGTAGTACACGCCTTTGGTCCCAATGCCTGGGAAGCAGAGACAGGCAGATCTCTGAGTTCAAGGTGATGTAGCACACGCCTTTAACCCCAGCGCATGTGCTTGTTAACTCTCTACTGCTGCTTCCCTGCCTATTCCCAAGGCATCATCTGGGATAATGGACAGCGGACCAATCCAAGAGTGACACGTCAGAAGCGAGGACTGTTTCCTTTATAAGGACTGGGTTCCCCTCATCCTGGGTCTCCGCCATGTTGGCTGATGCTTGCTCTCCCAAGGGGCATTAAAGCTTTACTGCAGAAGTATCCTAAGTGCCCCGCGTCGTTCTTGCTGGCGAGGCTGAGCGCGGGACACTGTAGAGTCTTCCTCTCCCCAAGAAATCCATACACAGGGAGGCTCAGAGGACAAGGAGCACTACCCAGGTCATTACATACAGCAACAGAACCACATCCTTGCTCATGATCCATCCAAATCTTAGGAGAAATGACAGCTCAACAGACCTCCCCTGAACACCCTACACTCGCTATGGCATAGCGTCTGTGTGGTCTTTCTTCCAACTCATCATGACAAATTATGAGATGAATACTGTAGGGAACCTGCAAGCTTCCTGCCATGATTCTTCCTGAATGCTAAGACTTCCCAGAGTCCCTCATTGGCTAAGGCCACCCTACTGGGCCTCAGAATATTATCAGCTCCCCAAATGGGTGATCAGAAATCAAATGACTCAGACAGCACAGCACATCCTGTTCTGCCCTTCCAGCCAGTAGGCAGGGCCCTAGTCCAGAAAGTTTGTATTTTAGTAGACATTCATCCACTTTCCTAGAGCATACCCTGATCCTCATCCAAAGCACATTCCATTACACACTCAAGTGGAGTGCAGCCAACCCATGGCCAATACCTTGGAAATCCTGCAGCCAAACACAGGTCACATTCACAACTGTTGTTAAAGAAAAATGGGCTATGAATTAGAAGATAATAAGGGGTCATGGCAAGGCTTGGGGACAGGAAAGAGTATGTGGATATAGTGTAGTAACAATCTCTAAAATTTATATTGAAAATTTGAAACAGGATTTATGGCCATGTGCTTCAGAAACTAGGGATTTATATTAGAGCAAATCAAAGATTTCTCAAACCTTTTATCTCAGGTTTTCTATATTTAAAACCAGTCCTGTTAGGCAGGACCATATATTACTCAAATCTATTTTGGTTGAACTACTGCAATTATAGCAATTTGGTTTCATATGAAGGTCAGTTCTTTATCCAGATTCTTAATAGCCCTGGCCTGTGGACAACAAGAAATGGCCACCAGGACATTTATGGAGCATCTAAAATTGATTACCTAATTTATAATTGGGTAATTACTACATAGCTAAACATTGCTTATCTCAACTACTTTGAAGTAGAAAAGTTCTCAACCACTGTCCTCTCTCTCCTTTTCTGCACTATGAATCTACCAGCTTCAAGCTTGACCTATGCACTCAATTCTTGCACAGATCCCTCTTCATTTATAAGCAAGCACTAAAAGACAGAGATACTGGAGGTCAATCATTAGCTGCTCTATTTTTCCTTCTCACAGACCAGGCCCGGTCCTGAAGGAGTTGCAGGTCTGTCTATCCAGCACTGGGCAGCAGAGGCAGGATTACGTCTTTAAAGCAATTTCCAGTTACATAGCATGAGGCAATAGGATTATAAACTCATAATCTCACACACAAGTATGGCAGAGCCTCCCCCTTCCCCAGGGACTCAATACTCAACAAAGTTCAGAGGCCAAGGAACACTACCCAGGTCACAACCCAAATTAACAGACCTTGTCTGACTCATGGTCCATTCCTTTCCAAGCAGCTCTGACAGCTCAACCAACCTGTTCTTCCTGGTCTGGGTACAAGGGCCTCTACATTCACCATGGCATGGCTTTGTGGTCGTCCAACAGCTCCCTTCAGCAGGACAAAAGAATCCTGGAAAAAACCTATAAACATCTGACTGATGCCCCTGATTGCCAAGTAGTCTTTCATTAGCTTGAACCACCCAGCTGGGCTTCAAGACACTAGCAGTTACCATACTGGGTGAACAGAGATCAAATGTCTCCAAGAGTAAAATCCCTCCAGGTGTGTCCTTCCACACTATGGTGAGAAAAGACCCTAATATAGGAAATTTGTAGTTTAGTAAAATCCTCCATTCTCCCAGAGCACTTTCTGTTCTTCCTCCAAGGCATGTGTGTGCACATTCCATTACACACTCAATGGCCAGTGTAGCCAACCCTTTACTTCATAGCTGGGAGGTCCTGCAACCAAACACAGGACACATTCAACAGTAATTGTTAAACAAAAGAGGCCATGGATTAGAACATAATAAAGGGTCCATGAGAACAGCAGTAAGCAAGAGACAGTGAAAATAATGTAATTATAATATCAAAAAATATGGTTAAAAAGTTGAAACAAGCTTCATGATCATGTGCTCCAGATACTAGGGATCTGTATTAGAGCACACCAAGTACAATTCACATCATTTCTCTCGGGGTATACAGTCATGTTAGGAAGGACCACACCATTTTATCCAGTTCTTCTAGTTTGCTTGAACCACTGTAACTATAGTAATTAGGTTTAATAATAAGTTCAGTTTTTATACCAATTCTTGAAGGCATGCTCTGTGGTGTGTCACTACTCATTGCTAATGTCAACTACTGTCACAGCAGAAAACCTTCACCCTCTTCCTTGTCCATCCCTTTTTCTTTTGTGTCTATGCTTGCTTTACAATTGCTCAGTGAACGAAATTATTACATCAGTCCTACTTCACTTATAAATTCACAATAAAATATGGAAAGTTTGGAGGATACTCTTTCACTAATCTATTTCTCCTTCCCACAGGCCAGTCAAGGTCCAGCTTGGAAGGAGTTGCAGGACTATCATTCCAGCACTGGGTAGCAGAGGCAGGACTAGGTGTTCAAAGCAATTCTCAGTTGCATAATGTGAGGGAAGCCTGAGCTACAGGAAACATTGATATAAACCAGCTATTCTCAATCTTCCTAATGTTGTGAGCCTTTAAAACAGTTCCTGTGTTGAACCCCAGTATAAAATGATTTTCACTCCTTCTTTAAAACTATATTTTTGCTATTGTTATGAATTATAATATAGACATTTGTGCTTTCTGATGGTCTTAGGCCAGTCCTGTGATAGAGTCATCTACCCCCAAAGGGAGTTGTTACCAGCAAGGTTAAGAAACCCTACTCTAAACTGATATAAATAAATAAACATCACTTAAGAAAAAATGGAATGAAATTCTTAAACTAGGAAACATTGAAAAATATAGCAATAATGCATTTAAAGAAAATGAATATTAAAAATGATACCAGTAATTCATGCTTTAAAATGAAAAAAAGAGAACACTTATGTATACTAAATTTGAAATGGAGTAGACCCTTCCCTCTTAGAAAGAATGCCATTAATAAGAGACTGTATGACTTTGTTCCCTGTAAACTGTTAGCTACTGAGTGATGTAATATGACGGTGTTACAGTCAATTGCCTGTTTCTCAAACCTTTCAGCTGACTTAACTATGTCAACTAAGATTGTACATATCTGCACAAGAGAGTTCTCTAATGGGAAACTGAATACTTAGTAGTTCAAGCTATCCTCACTAAACTTTACACCCACTAACTCTGTCTGTCTTCATTCACATGGAAGGAATTAATACAAGCAGGGAAATTACAAAGAAAGTCACTCACCATGCCCCAGCAGTCCTTCTTTGTAGTGGAGATCCCTGCAACTCACTGCCTTCAACTGTGACCTAGCTATTATCTAGTCTGTTTCCCCCTGCAGTGGGCACAGAACAATGTTCTTCCTCTCTGGTCTGAAGGGAGAAGCCATGATCCACACACAAATCTTTTCCCTGTTCTGCAATGGACAGTTTCCCGCTCTGCAATGGACAGTCGTCCACTGTGTGACTCAAAAACAATTTTAGAACTGTGTGGTGCTGCAGACATGCAATCCAAGGTTTAGAGTGTTTAGTCAAGAGAACCAGGACAATGCCTTGTGGGGCTACAGACAGGGTTCAAGCACACTGCAGTCAAAAAAGGAGACCTTGACTCAAAATCACTTTTCAAAAAGACTGGAAATTAATTGTAGAATTAATATACCTTTATCACACAACAGGACTTCATTTTGATTGTGACCCTGTAATGGCCCCTTGAGCAGCATTTAGAAGTCAGTTCTTTAATGGCAGAATGGGCATTTGTGCAGGTTGTAAATCAGGCTTGTCTCCTTTGTTATGGGAATGTGGCTAGTTAATCCTGGGGGGCAAACTTTTATGTTTTATCATAATATTCTCTAACAGGCAATGTTAGAATCCCATTACCTTTGGGGTATTTGGGATGCAGTTCTCCCTTACCTAAATTTTGCTTTATGACTTAATGTTTCCCCAAAACTGGTAATTCCCTATACCATCAATTCTACTCTTCTACATCACAGATTAGCAGTGGAGTGCTACTCTATACAGGCAATACTGTTTACAAGCGCCACAGAATTAACTCCAGATGGATCCTAAACCTAAATATTAAATGTTCAAGGTGCAGAAGTTCTGGAAGATTCTAGACAGACCAGGGCAATGTGACTTTGGTAAATCTGTGTTCCATTGCAACAATACAAGCACTAAGGGAGCCCGCATTTCTCAGTGAAATCAACAGCAATGGTATTTCTTTTCTTTATGATTTAAGTAAGGTTTATTGTTACCTTTATTGCCTATAATCTAGAAGATGCAATTTTATTGTGCCTTTGCAAACAGGTTACATCTCTTAAAAAACTGATCAAAAATTTCCAAACATATAGCTCTATATGATAGATTACAGTGCAGCACCTTTCATAATTATAGAAACACTATAGAACCCAGGAGCATGGGGTAAGCCAAAGAAATACAATCCTGATCCATCTCAGCAAGATCATCTGATGAGTTCTTAGTGTGGGTTAGAAAACATGGTGAAGTACATGCACGCTGTGGTCATGAATGAAATGGCCAACAGGGGTTGCTTGCTTGCTTTCAGGGTAATGGGGAATCTGCACACATGCACACTCATTCGCACTCCTGTATCCTTCTGCTTCCCTCCCATCCCAAGACATTCACTCCAGCCCCTTCCCAAAAGAAATATTCAGGCACTAAATCCTAGAGAAGCCCACACCTGCCTAGCTCGGAGTAACTTAAGTTTGCTACTTGAAAGTGTAGGGATCCACCCGTACCATGGAGCGAAGCACATGCTATGAGTCTAGCTGCTTTTTCCTCTTTGGAAATAAATGAAGCGTATGCCTGCTACAGCTTAAAAACGCCTTAAAAAATTTCTCTTACTACACCTTGAAGTAAAATCAACAGTGGAAAATTTGCCCTAAAACTAACAGCCTCATCTGCTACTAAAACACATTTGCCACTCTGTTTTCGATATCTACTCAACTGTAATTCAGAATGGAAAGTCAGTGAAGCTTGTACCTGCTTATGGTGAATACTGCAGTACCACATATAACCTGTCAGCTACAAGCTTATGAAACACCAAGCTTTGTATGTGATCCTTGCTACATATTCCCTCTCTGTGTTCCCCAAGACCACAGTACTCTATCGTAAGATAATGTACAGACAATTCAATGGTGAAAAGTTTGTCTTCACCATACACATCCTAGAGATGAACCTGACAAGCCACATTTCCATACCTTCCCTGAAGATAACTTGAGTCGGCGGACTAAAGAGAAGGACAGCATCTTTGTCAGTCTACTAAATGAGAGGTTGGGCTGGGAAACCAGAGGGCTTGTTTAGTCTACCAGCAGCTGGAATTGTGCAGATAATCCAAGAGCTCTTGGCTTTTGACACTGTCCTAAAGGCTGCCATCTCTGAGGTGGAAACAATACACAGCATAAAAATAAGGAATCTGAGCTGCACAGTCTGTGAGACTGGCTACTGGAGAGGACAACTTGGGGATCCCCATCCCTACACGACCTGGTGTGGGTTTAATGTCTTCCTACACATTAGCTGCTGTGGAGAAAGTAAAACAAAAAATTTACTTCCTTTCTTATTTTCAATTAAATGCTCACACATTCACAAATCACATACTCTCTGAAAATGAAGTGGCAGTTTTTCTTCAATTTTTTAAAAATAAAAAGGCACCAATACCCGTTCATTTATGTATTAAAAGTCTCTATAATCATGACGGAACAGAAATGGCATCTGTGCTGATCACATAAAGAAGAAGAGGAAAAGACAACTTCAGCCACTGCGGAGAAGTTCTGGCTACACCAGAATTTAAACATTGGCTAGTATGATTTTTATTGGTTCAGCAGAGTCCCATGGTGGCCTTGGTCCACTACTGGGAAAGGAAATGACTCTCAAAGAAGCTCTGGCTGTTTCCAATGCTTGTTAGCCATGTGACTGGCAATCGTTGCCTCTAGCATAACCTCCTCTAATAAGAGGCTGAAAGAGACAGATGGCATCCTCCTGCATGCTAGCATGAGCATGGCATCAGGGATGGCTTGGTCTTACACCACTGTGAAGAAGGTTCTAGAGTAGAAAGGTCCTAAAACTGTATTTCAGCATCTTTGGTCAAGGTCTGGCTTCTTCAAATCCACCTCTGCTGCAGTCAGTCTCTCACAGATTAAAAGTTCACACAGGTAAAGAAGAGCCTAGAACCTTATTTTCACGGTAAAACGTCAGATCAAGTTTCTATTCTTGGCCCTTGACCACTGGGGTTATAAGACCTTACTGAGGAAGCTGTAAGACCAAACACTTGCTAAACTCATTCTTTAAAGTTTCATGAGCTTCACAAGAAAACTGCCAATGTGACTCACAGCACCAGGAGGACCAGGCAGAGCCTATGTCCTTAAAATGGCCTGAGCCAACTAGTTGAAAGGTCTTGCTTCCAAAAAGGATTTGCCACCAGTCTCAAGAACATGTCTGTATCACACAAACTTTATGTGAAGTCTAAATGTCATATAGATGTTTGAAGTTGGAAGGTAAGAATAAGTTAGGAGGGGAAAAAAAACCCATAAAAACTAAATTTGGCTGAGGAATAATAGTTATTAAAAAAAAAGCCTGACACTCTAGAATTTAATTCAAAGGAAAACTCATCTATAGTAAACGAGTTTACACCCTCAACAGGATACTGCCTGGCACTATGCCTTTTCTCCGGCAGTTCAGAGGCATCTCAGTTCCCCTTTCACTGCTTCATGGGATATGGGGACCCTACAGAGCATCACACAATGAAGCAGTCATATGAACAAAGCCTGCACTCTGAGCTGGGCCAATCATGATCCCGGCCAACCAACACAGCACACAGGAGCCATCAACATGAAACTGACCATATGGGCATTCCACAGGGCTTTTCTGAGTATTTTTCTTTCCCTTCACAAGCAAATGCCAGCTCTCCCAGGTAAACATTCCAGTAAACCACCCAGGCTAGTACACCACTGTGAATGCCAGCAATTTCTAACTAACTTAGCCCCAAAGCTGTTATCCCCGTTCCCTTAAACCGAGTCCACCTGTAGTTTAAAACAGGAAGAGTGACATTTCTCTTTGCTTCTGTGTTTACAACTTCCTCATTTTCTCATGAAAGTACTCCTATGTTGATATTCAGATCTATGTCAGATGAAACAAAGTTGTAGATTATTTGGTGACTTTCACACAGCACTCTTCTCAAGGTGAAGTATTTCATGGGTTTAAGTCAGAATTGCGTCCACAGAAGTCTTTGCCATGTAATTCTTCATACAGAGAATAACTCTTCCGCAAGGTTCTTTGTGGGGACTGCATTAAATGAAGACACCTCACAAAAGAAAAGACATTATCTGTAGACATTTGATTACTATACAGGTCCACAGTCAACTCAAGAAGACGCTGCAGGGTAGAGGCGTGAACAATATCTAATCCAACACAGAACAACGTGGCCACAGCACAGAAGGTGCTAGTGTCTACCCTTAATGACCTGAAGTGATGAATCTGGCAACTGCATTTAGAACTGGAACATGCTTTTTCCCTTCCACATACACAATGTTTGATGCCAGTGCACATATTTATAGCCACATGCACAACACTGTGTGTCTGTGAGGAACAACTACTGTGATACCCAACCAAGACTTGAAGGCAGATTTCAAAGGACAGGGTGCTAAGACTAAGAGAGCATGTATCAACTTAGGAACATCCTTACTTCAGAATTCCATTTATTAAATATACTTTTAAAAAGCACCTCTTGGTAATAAAAGCAAAGAACCAGTAATATCCCTTTCATTCTCATATCTGCTGGCTAAATTCATGACGGGATTTTAAACAGAAAGCCTGCTAGGCTACAGACAGAACTCAAATGCAAGCGTGCTGACTTTGAAGCAAGAGCTGGAACAGAGAAAAACATCAAAAAGCAACACAAATCTGGAATTCATCACAGCTTTCTTCCTTAAGCCAAAAAGAAAGACAAAACAAAAAAGCAAATTCATTGTATAACCACAATTCAATTTGTCAAACTCCTATGAAGAATTTTCATTTAATTATGTATGTATAACAAGAAAAAAAGTTCTTCCACAAACACGCTCAAGCTTACAATTATCATGAAAAATGACAGAAGTAAAAGCAGGAATATTAAACACAAGTCAGGAATGTCAACTTCTTTCTCTGCTTTTAAGTAACAAAACCACCATATAGTAAATACAACACCTGCACTGAATGGCAACTGCTGGTGTGTTTACTTGATCAGAAACGGAGACCAAGAGTGATAAAAGCCCTATGGAACACCGTCTGGAGCACGCCCTTGTGCACACTAGCGTGTCAGTAGCTTCTGGAGCACAGCTCATAAACCCGGCAGTCCTTGGATAGCTGCAGTCAATGGATCGCTTGTCTTGAATGTACCCATAACTCAGTTTCACTTACAAATTGCAAACAAACTCATTTCTTCAGAAAAATATCTGTTTGGCATCTCCTGGACTTTGTTCCATTGGGCAATATGGACATTTTAAGTTGCTACCATTAAACATTTTATTCAGGGCATCTCTTGATATAATATGACCACAAACCAATTCATGGGTGGATTCTTATCTGTTGTTTGCTGACGAAGAATGGGGCAGGCAAACGGAGTGATACCAGCACTTTTTACCAAGGTCCACTTCAATAGGTAATTCGTCTTTCTGGTTCCAAACTCCAGTACACTGTCTCTGCTCAATCACAGCTTTGATGTTAATTAGTGCGGGCAGTGCCACACAACCTGCTGAGAAACTGACACTGAGAGGAGACTCCACAGAGAGCCCCAGGAGGGCACAAGCATCACGTGTAAAGATGTCACAGATGTCAGCCCACTGATTTGCATCAAGTAGGTGAACATATGGTGAATTCTCAATCCCTTGTCTCAGGTACACGAGGCTTCCCACCAATACCTGAATGTCTTTTTGATGATTCTGAGCGAATGTCTGGAAATTTTTTGCAGACTGTAAGGTTTCCTGCTGATTTGTAGCTCCACCCATTAACAAGCTAATAAAGTACAGTCGGTGTAGCTTAAATTCCAAGGAGCTGTTCTGGGCTATGAGCATTTCTCGGTTGGATACTGCCCACTCGAGAGCAGGTCTCAGAACTCTGACTTTTAATGCTTCTAATATTCGATTTAACTCCACAATGTTTCTTTTTGACTTGGGTCCACAGACGGTCCAGATTCCTGGCAGAGCTCCTCAGCTATATCCAGCATTCTTTGTCGGAAGAAGTGTTCCACCATCACCTCGTTGAGAAGTCGCTGGCTATCTGCCTGCCAGCAGCCATCTATTCCCACACTGCTAATGTCAGAGGCAAAATTCTTATCAATGGCTTTTCCAACTCGAGAAACGCTGCTATGGATGTCTTTGTGATCAGAGGCCAACTTTTGAACAGTGTCCTTTATTTTTTTTTGCAGCACTTTGTCAAAACAAGTGACAGTGTCCCTGATAATTCAGCGTCTTGACCGTGGCTCTGCAGGATCTCCTGCTTGAGGCCGCCAGTGTAGTCGATGAGCTCCTCCAGGCTATGCTGGCACAGCTGCCCATAGCCCGAGATCTTGTGCAACACTTTCTCCAGCTCCCGCTCCACCATCACGCACTGATCCATGCCAAAGACGCGGCGCCCGGCTCCCGGGCACTCGGTGGTCCGCAGCGATTCGGCCCAGGCCCCACCGAGGCCGCGTCCTGCTCCTCGTCCCCCAAGGCAGCGGGCGGCCTGGGAGGCTAAAGTAAGGCAGGCATGCTAGCCACGGCGCCGGGGGGAGCCCCGCGTAAACCGTTCCGGCCCGCTCCACGGAGCCCTTGCCCTGCTGCTCGCGCTATCTCGCCTGCCCCATCCAGCGCCGAGTCCCTCCCCGGGCCCCCTGGCTCCCTGCTTTCCCCTGCCCTCCTGCAGCACCGCCAATTGCTTTTGTTTTCACGGAAACCGGCCAATGACCTGGTTCTCCCGGGCAGCACCAAGAGCCGCGACACGGGAGGGAGTAGCGAGCCTCCCTCATGAGCCAGCAAGGCAAGGTCCCATTCCCAAATCTCTGAACAGGCTCAGTTAAGTTACTCAGCCGCTGCCAGCCAGCTCGGGAATTTCAAAGAACATGCAGAATCATGCAGGTCCACGCACACCCTATTGGGGCAGGCAGGACCAGCAGGACCAGGCAGAAACACAATGAACTCTGCATCTGGTCACCGGCTCCCACCAGGCCAGAGGAGGATGCAGCACACTGTCTCCCATGGCTCAACTAGCCACTTCTCCTGGTCTGAGAATAGCCCCAAACTCACCACATCGTGGTTTTCCATCTTGCCCATGCTCCTTGCTCAGCTTCCCGCACTCACAGCAGAGCACACAAGACCAGTGCTGATGAATTCTCTTCAAAGTCAAGCTTGAAAATGGCTGCCACCGCCAGAAGAATCCTGCACAACTTCTGACTGGCAGGTCACCTGGAGGGTCTGATTGGCTAGTGAGGCCTGAGCAACAAGAGAACCTCCCACAGAGTTATACTGTACTTAAAGGCATAGCTTAGCTGGGTGGTGATGGTGGTGGGGTGTGCCTTTAATCCCAGCACATGGAAAGAAGAGGTAGGTGAATCTCTTTGATATCTAGACCAGTCTAGTCTAAAAGAGCTACTCAAAGGAAAGGCTCCAAAGCTACAGAGAAACCCTGTCTCAAAAGACAATAGATAGATAACAGATTAAAAGGCCTAAAAAATTTTATGCACTTCAAACATGAATTTAATTCATTCCTTCATTTACTCTCTTATTAAACTTTATGTTTAATGTTTCCAGACACTTAGTTCTGTATTAGGTACCAATATACTAACAGGATGTAATGTGGTAGTTCCTAAAGAGCTCACAGCTTTGTGAGGAAGTCAGTTAAAAAAAACGGGTGGTTACAAATTTAAAAATAGAGGATATTAGGAATACAGGAAAGGCTTTTTCAACTCAAACTGGAGTGGTGGTACTAAGGCTTCCCTGAGGCTAGTACCTAGAGAATTTTACTGTGTAGTCCTGACTGGCCTGGAACTCTGTAGATAGACTAAGCTGCCTTTGATCACACAAAGATCCTCCTGGCTCTGCCTCCTAAGTACTGGGATTAAAGACATGCACCCCAATGCTGAGCCTGCTTTGCTGTTTTTAAAAGCTGATTTCTCAAGAACAAAGAGAAGCAGAAGGGCCTTCTAGGGACAAAATGTGTGGTCCATGGTGTGAGGCTGGGAGCTGTAAGAAGCTGTGTATGTTGCAACAGAGCACATAAGGACATGGGTCAGAAGGGAGCAGGGCAGATATCGTTGGACTAGAACTCTGGGTTGAGAAATTTGGGTTTGGAGCTGGAGAGATGGCTCAGTGATTAAGAGCACTGGCTGTTCTTCCAGAGGACCTGAGATCTATTCCCCAAGTACCCAAATGGTGGCCCACAACCACCTGTAACTCTAGTTCCAGGGGACCCAATGCCTTCTTCAGGCTTTCCCAGACATAAAGTAGGAATACAGTACACAGATAACACATTCCCTCAGGACACCTAAATAAATAATGAATAAAAAACTTAATGATTTTATCCTTAATGTCATGGAACACATTAAACACACAGTAAAAATAGTTTAAAGGAAGACATGCAATGACTAGAATGACATTTTGCTCTATAATCAATACTGATTCCCTTCCAGCAGATTGCAGCCTGACAGGGCTCCTGGCAAAGCTGAGGATGACCTCACAGACAGCGGGAGGTGTGAGAAGTCACCATTCTGGGAACTTCTTGGAATACTTATCACTTCAACTACACAGCTTCACTGGGGCTTCGGTCACAGGTTGTAAAATGTGCAGGATTCCCTCTGTCACCTACCCCTGTAGGGACGGTGCTTATTCCTCCTTCCACACTCCAAACTACAGGTACAATAGACAATTCAATGTTTTCTGTATTTTAAGAAATATTTCATTCTTCATTAGAGATAAGATCTTCAACTCTAGCCAGGGAGGCAGGCCTTTGGGTAAATATTATGGCTTCAAGTGTAGTGTTTTTGTGCCATCCTGAGTGTGTGAATGAGTGAGTCTCTGTACCTGTGTCTGTTTCTTGTGTGTCTTCTAAGGTGGGTTCTTTTCCTTTCAATGGTTTATTTTGTCCTATCCTGTTGTGTTAGATTTGCTTTATCTCAAATTTTATTTTATTATTATTCCCTAGAAGCCTGATTGCTTCTAATGAGAGGCAGAAAGGGAGTGGACATGGATAGCAGACTGTAGGGAGGGACCGGGAGGAGTAGAGAGGAGAAACCCTTAATCAGGCTATATATGTGAAAGCAAACATCTTATTGTCAGTAACAGGAAAAAATGAAATGCATCTCCTATGACTTTATCATTATTATCCATCTATGGCCTCTTGGAATACTGCTCTCTTTTGTTTCTTTTAGATTTATTTATTTTATTTTATGTGTATGGGTGTCCTGCTCAAATGTGGGTATGTGCACCATGTTCAGTGCCTGGTGTGCAGAGACCAAATGAGGGTGTCAGATCAGTTATGGATGGTTGTGAGTCTTCATGTGAGTGCTGGGAATAGAACCCAGGCCTTCTGCAAAATGGCCAGTGCTCGTACCCACTGAGCAACCCCTCAAGTCCCAGCAGTACCTTTTTCATGAAGTCCCTTGGAAGACAACAATTTCTTCCTGCTGTAAACAGGTCAAGTTCAAGACTTATTGGTGACATTCAATGTTAGCTTCTTTGTATTGTATATGGGTTATTGTTCTACATGTGCCTGAAGGAGGGAACTGCACATGGTTTAGCTAGGAGCATTATGTGCCTTCTAGCGCAGGGTCGTCCAAGTGTTGAATGAATTGTTTTGATGAACTACACTTTAGTGTGTGATGGTGGTTTTTAGTACCAGTGTCATGGGTATAGAGGGGAGTGTTCAGAGATTCAGTGACACATTATTCTGGGTGTTCTGTGAGGTAGTTTTGGATGAAATTAACATTTAAATGGGTCCATTATGTATAGGCACTTAATCTTCCTAATGTGGGTTGGCCTTGTGCAATCAGTTGAAGATCCTACTAGAAAGAAAGGATTAATCCTTCCCTGGCTTAGAGACTTGCTCATGCATGTTTGTCTGTCTCTAAACCGAGATTTTGTTCTGTTTTGTTTTGTTTTTTCGTTTTTTTTTCCCACGCTTCCAGACTCTGTTTGAAATGTCCTTCTCCCTGGATTTTCAGCCTGCTAGTCTCTGGGCATAAACCATTAGAGCTCTCTTATATGTTTAGCTTGGATAAACACATGGATCCATGATTCTATTGTTGTGTATCTATGGAGAGTTCAAATAATAACACAGCATTTGCATTTTAGAAGTATTTCAGAGAAGGAAGAAGAATTTTCTCTACCATTCCTAGGTCTGCATTGAAAGTAGGCAGTTTTGAAAATGATGTTAGTCTTTGATGCATTCAACTACTAAATCCTCAGTAGCTGAACTTTTCTCCCTACCCATGGTTTCAGGCACATAGGACTTAGGTGGTAACCTCGGTTACCACTATAATGTCTTCTTCAGGCCTGCCTTGCTCTTCACTGAAGGAATGTTCCTCTCACCTCTGAGTCCTTTTCCCTGCCCTACCTCATATGAAGCCTAACTTGGTGAGGCAGACTGGCCAGCTTTGTGACTATGGGAAAAATTGGACTGCCCCAGTGATTCATGTGGTGTTGCAAAGCAGTCTAATCTCAGAATCACTTGGTAAATGAATTGATATTTTCAGGCCTAGGGAAGACAGTCTTAGAGTAACTGCAACATGTGCTTGTGGTGGAGACTTCCTCCAGGAGCCTCAGGGTCAGCACCTTGTGCACTTACAGCATTCCTGTTTGTGCATGTGAAGGCACAGCCTCCCCTAAACAGCACCAGAGAAACACTGCCACAGAAGAAGCACTGGAGAGCCTAGGGCTTAGATGAAAGGAGAGATGGCAGGAATACAATGCCAACACTCCAGAAGCTGAGGCAGGAGTGTTGTTGTTCGAAGGCAGCCTGTGCTATGTAGGTGAAATGCTATTTTGAACTCAATATCTAAACCAATCGAGTGAAACAAATACAGCAAAAGTCTTCCCCCTCCCTACTAAAACGACACAATTGAAAAGAATGGTGACAGAATCAACCATGTACACATCTCTGTTGAAGTTTTAAAGGCCAGGCAGTGGTGGCACATGCCTTTAATCACAGTAGTCACATTAGTTAGCCATAAAGGCCAGGTGGTGGTGGTACATACCTTTTTTTTTAACATTTTTTAAAAAAAAAAACTTTATACAAAGAAAACAACAATACACATGCAAATGTGGTCAGGGGAAAGCCAAGAGTCCCCAGTGCTCCAGGTGGTACATACCTTTAATTCCAGGACTAGAGAGAAATTTAAGGTGGGAGGAGACAGGCCTCAAGCTCCGTCTGAGGATTCATGAAGGCAGGATCTACCATTTTGGTCTGAAGTAGAGGTAAAAGCCGGTGGTTATCTGTATTGCTATTCTGAAACTTGAGCTTGAATGCCAATGTCTATCTGGGTTTTTATTAATGATGCAATACAAGTACTCTACCAAATGAGAATCACCGGCGGCAGATGGCTGTATCTTGAATTTTGCTTGTATTTTCTTACAGTTTCATAGTTTCAGGTCTTACAAAGTCTGGGCTTCACTTTGAATTTGTTCTAGTTCAGGGTAAGAGATATGGATCTAGTTTCCTTCTTGTCTGTGTGACTATCCAGAGCACCAACTGTGGGAGAGCTTTATCTCCCAATGTATGTTTGTTGTTATTGTTATGGTTTTGAGACTGGCTTTCTATGTAGTACAACTCTTTCCTAGAACATCCAGTATAGACCAGGACTGTGGAATGACTACATCTGATAAGCCTGAGAGTCAGCTGGTCTAGACTGATAGTAAAGAGAATTGGTGGTAGCTATATTCTTAAAGTCAGCCTGGGTCTGCCAGAGGGTCTTGACCATAGCAGCTAAGTCTGACAGGAGATGATGTGGGCCTATGGACAGTGGCCACATCACTTCAGCAGATTCTCTGTCCTGGGTAAAGTGTGGAATATACAAGGCTTACCCCTTCCTAAAATAATCCAAACTTGTTTCAACCTGTTCCTGTGCTTGTATCATTGGTATTGAGCCTATTTTGGCTGGGACCCTGCAACACAGGCTAACCTTGGACTCACAGATAAGCCACCTGCCTCTGCTCCTGAGTACGTAGATTAAAAGTGTGCACTACCATTCCCTACCAAATGTATGTTTTTGATAGCTTTGTTAGAAACAAGGCAGTGGTGGCTGTGTCAGCTCATTTCTAGATCTCCTGTTGTATTTATTGGCTCTGCATTTCTGTCTTTGTGTGAGTGCCATGTTCTCTTTTTTTCTGTGATTCTGTTGCATAGTTTAGAGATCAAGTAATGTGGTCCCTATGTGATCAGAATAGTTTTGGTTACTTAAGATCTCTCTGGCTTTTGTATAAAACTCAGGACTTGTTTTGTTGTTCTAGGAAGAATACTATTCAGATTTTGATGGAACGTATTGAATGTGTTCAATGGAACACGTAGATAACTTTCTTCAATACAGTCATTTTTCCTAAATTAATTCTACTCATCCATGAGCCTGGAGACTGTTCTGCTTTCTACTGTCTAATTCAGTTTTTTTCTGATGTTTTCATTGAGAGGTCTTTCATGTCTTTGGTTGGGTATAGTCTTAGTTTTTTGTTTTTCTTTTCCATTTATTTTGTGACAGTATTGTGAATGTGATTTCTGCTCCTGTAGGTTACTGGGCTTTGCTTGTTGATTTTTTCTTGGTTCTTTACTGAAAGTACTTATCAGATCTAAGAGGTTTTGGGGAGTCACTTAGGAATAAGGTGAGTGTAGCTCTTCCTTTCTTACATTTATTTCCTTTTATTTCTTTCCTTTGTCTTACTGTTGTAGCTCAGGCTTCAAGCACTATACTGAGTATGAATGAAGAGACTGGGTACCCATGTTTTCATCGAGATTTTCAGGGAAAGGCACTCAGTTTCCCTGTAGTATGATGTTGGCAGTGTATCATCTGCATTGAACCTTTGTCATGTGGACACACATTCTTGTGATCAAGGGATGCTGAACTTTGTGAAGGCTTTCTGAACATATTAAGGTGATTATCTAATTTATTTCCTTATCTCAAATTATGTACTGTATTATTTTTCTTGATTTACACATGTGGAATCAATTATATGGGAGGTTTTACAGATCTTCATGTTATCCTTTCTCAGAGGTCAGGTTAATCTTTCTGTCATTTCAGTTAGCATAATGCTGTCTCCATGAACACCACTCTCTTCCTCTCCATAGATCCATTCCTTACAGAGTCAAACTTCTCCACCTAACTTTAATATACTTGAATAGATTTTGTTCCCTGTCGTGCAACAGACATTGTTCTCATCAAGAAAATAGTGTTGAGACTGTCCCATAGTACAATAGATGCATCTCCTGTCATGTCTCCTGTGATCACAGAGCACATAAGGAGGTAACTATTGCTGCTTTGGGTCACACCTGTTTTACTGCCACTTCTGCCTTCCTCTCTCCTCTCGTATCCTCTCCTATTCTCTCCTCTCCTCTCTTCACTCCTCTCCTCTCCCATTTACTTTGTCACCCATGTTTCCATCCCTTAAAGATCAGTGTTCAGCAGTGTTTTGTCCCGTGTCCTATATCTTTCTTCATGTGCTCACAGAGCCCTCTGTTTCCTGATTTAACTGGCATATGATGAACAAGTCCTCTTTCTTGAGGGGTATGTAGACCTCATCTGGCTGTTGGGTTAATGTGTTTGAATATATAGCATGTCTAGGAAACTGACTGTTTATGGGACAGAGTCATAACTGTGTTACTCAAATCACCCTTGAATTTATTTTTATTTTGCTTTACTTTTAGACTTGTTTTAAGTGTATGAGTGTTTTACCTGTGTGTATATCTGTATACCACATGTATGCCTGCCTGGAGAGGTGAGAAAGAGCATTAGATCCTCTGAAATGGAAAGTTATGGATGACTGTGAGCTGCCACATGGTGCTAGGACCAAATCTGGGTCCTATCTAAGACCAATACATATTCTCAACCAGTAAGCAGTATCTCCATCCCCAAGTCTCAAATGCTTGATTTTCCTGCTCCAGCCTCCGTGTTGCCCTGATATCAAAACAGCTATTATTTCAAACTTGGTTCCTGAAAACAATGCTATTTTTCCCTCAGTCTACAGTATCCCACAAAACACATTCAAGCAACCTGGCTACTGGTATTAAAGGTGTCTGCCATTATGCCCAGACATTACTATTGTCCAAACATGTGTGCATATCAGAGATTGACTTTGTATAATTAGTTCTCTTCTCCTATGTGTTTGTGGGTTCCAGGATCAAACCCAGGTTGCCAGGTTTATGTTGCAAATTGTCACCCATTAGCCCCCAATAATTCAGTTTTTGTTTTGTTTTGTGAAGCAAGGTTTTTCTATGACTATCCTGGAACTACTATGTAGACTAGGCTGACCTTGAACTCATAGATACCTGCTTGCCTCTGCTTCCAAAGTGTGGAGATCAAAGATGTATGTCCCTATTCCTGGCTCCCAATCATTAAGTTTTGAGAAGACTATGTACTCCATATCTCTGGACATTTCCAGTCCTCTGTTTAAATACTCAGGCTAACAAACTGTGTTCTTGTTCTGTAGATTGCCATACCAGGCTTGCCTCTGCATTCAGTTTAATGTCATCATCCCTAACTCATTGTCTATAATACAGGGAATCTCATGACACACAATTCTGATGTCAAGGTTTGTTAATACAGCCTTTTAGTGGTTCTCTGTTCCCGTGGGATGCATTTCCATCCAGTCAGCTTGATTGCCAAAGGTTTTGTTATGTCCCAACCTTGAAAATCTTGCTTCCAGTCTTCTCTTTGCAAACTCCTTCCCTACCTAACAGCATTCTTAGGGTCTCATCTAAATGACTTTTCCCTAAACATCCCTGCTCTGTACTGTGTCTGAGCCCCTGGGTGTCTGTGTATCAAGAACACTCTGACTTGTTGCTTGTGTGTCTAGAACACTTACCATTATTTCAGCTGCTTGTCAGTTGTTGCTTTATGTATCACTTCTGTGGTCCTGTGGAAGTAGCCAGCACTGTCCTCCTGTCTAGCATTTGCCATTTCCTCTGGGATGAGAGAGTAGATGAGTGCACTGTCAGCATCTTATAAGAAGCAACTTCATATTTCCTGTGGAATTCTACAGCCTAGACCAACTCTCTTTTGCATAACCAATGCTCACATCTATAATATACTTCTGATGTCACTAAAGGACTGCTCCTTCAGACATGCTTCTGATTAAATAGTTGAGCAAAAAGTGCAGAGTTGTTCGCAAGAGAGGAAAAATAAAGCTTAATTGTTGTGTGATTCTTTGTGTTCTGAAATAGAAAACTTGTTTGGAGTCAGAGATTGGAGCTAGCCACTAGCTAACCATAGAGGTCTGGAGGACTATACAGACAGATAGAAAAAGAGGAAGGGTGGGGATGGGTGGTGGTGGTACACTCCTTTAATCCTAGCACTCAAGGCAGAGGCAGACATATCACTGTAAGTTCAAGGCCAGCCTGGTCTACAAGAGCTAGTTCCAGGACAGGCTCCAAAACTACAGAGAAACACTGTCACTAAAAATAAGAGAAAGAGAGAGAGAGAGAGAGAGAGAGAGAGAGAGAGAAAGAGAAGGTGGGTAGAAAGAAGATATGAGCCCTTTTAGGTAGATAGGGGATAAAGTTTTTGTCATGATATTAATGGTCATATAGACTAATAATTAATTTTATTAAAAGGTTTCTTCTAGCTTACTTTGTATGATTTCAGAATTGAGTCTCTATCAGGTAGCTAGGAATTACGTTTTGTACTCTGGATGTACATAAATTATGGTCCTTTAACCTCTTCGAGATCTACCCCGTATGACATTTAAAATGCTTAAATTTTCTGCAGTGACCCATTACCATGCCTATCAGTGACTTTGAAGTTCTCAAAGTGGGGCCCCACAATGACAATTCCACCATGATTGTGGCACTATCACTAAGCTGACAAACACTACCCAAAGATTGGCTTTGGGCAGTAAACTGCTCAGCACAATTTCAAGGTGTTGAGCTGAGACATTCCAGCCTCACAGATTTCCCTAACCAGGACATTGGGTAAGCTCTGCACTTTCCATTATACAGAGACTGAACAACAAACGATAAAATAATTTCTCTCAGAACTTGACAATATCCCAAGATTTCAGGGCTCCTAAAGATGCTGCCACTCCCAAACAAAAGGAAGTAATTTTAAGACATGATACCCACATTCCCAAGAGGTTGGATGGGCAGTTTTTGGTCATTAAGTGGTTTATGGATATTTGTGATTGTTTAGTGGGGGCTAGTTACAAATTGTGCCAATTAGTTGTGGGAAGTGACTTGTTTGTTACCAGCTGCTCAGCCCCAAAATAACCACACAGAAACTGTATTAATTAAATCATTACTTGGCCTATTAGCTTTGACTTCTAATGGGCTACGTCTTATATCCTAATTTATCCCATTTTACTTAGTTTATATTTTTACCATGAAGTTAGTGGCCAACCAGCAAGGTTCCACCTGACAGCTCTCATCTTTCCCCTCTGATAGCTACAATACATTTCACGACTCCACCTTCTTTCTCCCAGCATTCACTTTAGTTTTCCCCACATACCTCTATTCTGCTCTGTGCATGAGTTTTTTAATTAACCAATGATAATCACAGTATACAGAGGGAAATCCTATATCATTATTCTGATGTTGAATATTACTTTAACTTTGCCAATGTGTTACATTTGTTTATGTTGTGGAATATTACTTTACCTATGCAAAGATGTGTTATACTTGTTTATGCTGCATTTGTTTAATTATGTAAAGATGTATAAGGCAGCTGATTTGTCTAAACAAAGGCTGAATAGCCAATAGCTAGAAAGTAGAGGGATAGGTTGACCTCCTAGGCAGAGAGATTACATAGGAGAGAAGGGGGAGAAAATACGAAGATGTCTGGGCATAGCCAGCCAAGCAGGGCTAGCCAGGCAGATACAGAATACGACATGCAGAATGAAAGAAAGGTTAAAAAAAAACTAAGGCAAAACATAGATGAAAAGAAACAGGTTAACATAGGTTAGAAGAGGTAGCAAGTAACGAGCATAAGACCAAGCATGCATAATTAATAAGTTTCTGTGTCATGATTTTGAAGATGGTAGGTGACTCAAAAGAATTCCTGTTACATTATTTCTTGCTTCAGTTTCCTCCCCTATTCAGTTTTCAAAATTAAATAATACATTCATAATGCTTGGCAACATCAGTCTTGCAGGAAGATTGACAATGAATTCAGATCTTAAATATTCTTTTACCAACCTTAAAATTGAATACTCTTGGTCATCTCCTCTCCAATTTACCCATAAAAGTATTATATTGGCATATATTAATGATGTACAGTGGGTTCCACTATGACATTTTAATAGATGTATATATTTTTACTTATGTTCTTTTATTATTTTTTTGAGAAATATATTTTTGTACATTCCCCACCGTTCTCCCCTTATCCTCTCTCCCATGGTCCCCGTGCACCCAATTTACTCAGGAGATCTTCTCTTTTTCTACTTCCCAAGTAGATTAGACCCAAGTATGTCTCTTAAGGTCCTCTTTATTATCTAGGTTCTCTGGGGTAGTAAACTGTAGGGAGTTTTTTTTCTTTCCTTTATGTTTAAAAGTCAATTATGAGTGAGAACATATTATATTTGTCTTTCTATGTCTGGATTACCTCATTCAATATTATGTTTTCTAGATCCATCCACGGTTTTAATCTTGGACATTCTGTTAGGTGTAAGAAGGATTCTCAGAGTTGTTTTGATTTGTATTTCTCTGATGGCTAAGGATGTTGATCATTTCCTTAAGTGTCTTTCAGTCATTTTAGATTTGCCTGTTAAGAGTTTTCTATTTAGGTCTTTACCCCATGAAGTCATGAAGCTGACTTGATTTCTAGGTGTCAGTGGAGCTGGTTGTTGTCAGCCTTGCTCCCCATCTACATATTTAGGGCCTGGATATGTAGAAAGACTGTATTTTCTCTTACACTACCATCACCACCAACAATAAAAATACAAAAAGGTTTCAAGAGTAGAGCTGAAAGCTAAAGGGCAAAACACTAACTTAACATAAATAAAGTTCTGAACTAGGTAATTGCTAATTAACAAGTATACCTTTCACCTTTCGACAACTATACCATGGTCTCGTAGCCATATTGATGACTTGAGCAGAAAAATATTGGAATTCTACTGGTGGTGACAGAGCTATTGTATCTCTAGTAAAAGAGGAAAAGGGAAGGTGACGGGACCTTCCCTCAAGATTCTGGTCCTGTACTCTCTGCTCCTATCTCCTGTGGAACTCACATATCTTCCTCTTCTAACCTCTCTCCCCTAACTTGTTGTTTAGCCCAGACCCAAACACCAGCAGACACTCTTTGCTAATCCAAGAACTGCTCCTGCCAGGGAAACAAGTGGGCAGATATTGTGTCCACACCTCTCCTTCTGTTTTCCATATACAACCCCCAAATACTTATACCAGCTCTGTAGCAGGGAACCTACTGCTGCCTCCCTTTCCTCTCTGGTCCCATACCCAGTACATCACAAAGATCTTCTCCTCCAACTTATACCATCATCTCACCCCCAACACCAACAGACATTCCCTGCAAACATACTAGCTGAACAGGCAAGGGAAGCAAATAAGCTAACTGAAGACCTTCAGACTCCTTCCTCTCCTCTCCTCCAAACCCAGTTTTCTAGTCTCATCCCTATCTATGCAGCAGGTAATGCAGCAGATAATGTATTTTCCTTCTCTGTCTGCTGATATCTGTAGGTCCTATAGACCTTCCCCTCCTAAACTGCCTCTCTCCATTTGTTGCTTTATATGAGCCTACAACTAGGAAGCATCCCTTAATAAACCACAGGTCACTCCTGCCAAGAAAGCAAGAAGGCTGTCTGTAAATTTTCCCTTTCCTTTGTTCCTTTTCTAACCCTCAAGTCCCATACCCACTGCTATAGCAGAACTTCTGGGCTGATTTCTTTTCACTGCCTCCCCCCATTCAAAGGATGTGAAATAAGCAGACCACTGTTGGCTCTGCTCTTCTTCCTCCTGTGAATGCCTTCAGAACCTAGTCTACCTCTATTACGAAGAGTGAGCTACAAATACCCAGAAAACCATATTACCTAAAATCCCTACTGGCTATTGCTATCAGTTCCAGTGAAAATTTCCTAACAGGCAACATACAGGCATCATACATTCCAAAAATCCATAAAGAAAACAAAAACCAGGGGAAGAAACACCCAGCAAACAATGTCAAACCCATAAATGAGCATCTATATCTCTAATCATCCTAATCGCTGATTCTTTGATGCCAGTGTAAAAACACAATCAATAACACTCAGGGCAATATGATTCCACAAGGGTCCATCTATCCTCCAAAGCAGCAGGCCCTGAATATTCCAATATACTTCAAGCACAAGACAAAGACCTGAAAACGACTCATATGAAGATAGAGGTCCTTAAGGAGGAAACTAATATATTCCTTAAAGAAATCAAGTAAAATGCAAAGAATTAGTGGAAAGGAAAATGCAGAAAACTGTTAAAGACATGAAAAGGTAAATGGGATCAATAAAGAAGCCCCAATTAAGGATAGACTAGAAATGAAAATTTAGAAATTCAGGTAAGAAATAGAGATTCAAGCTCCACCAACAGAAAACAAGAGATAAAAGAGAGAATCTCAATCTCAAGTGTTGAAGACACAAAAGAGGAAATGGATATTTAAGTTAAAGAAAATATTAAATCTCAAAGTTTTCTGAAAAAATCCAGAAAATAAGACTTCATGAAAAGATAAAACCTATGAATAATAGGAATAGAAGGAGGATAAGAATCTCAGCTCAAAGGCTGAGAAATTATTTTTAACAAATTACAAAAGAAAATGTCCATAACTTAAATGAGATGCCTATAAAGGAACAAGAAACATACGCAACACCAAATAGATGGTGCCAGAAAAGAAGGTATCCTAGACACTAATAATAATACAGAACAACAACAATAAAAAAGAATATTAAAAGATGTAAAGAAAAAAGATGGAGTAACATATGAAGCAAACATTCTAGAATTATATCTGACTTCTCAAGGAAGACTCTAAAATTCAAAAGGCCCTGAACAGATGTGCTTAACACTCTGAGAGACCAGATGCCAGTCCAGACTACTATACATACATAGAAAAACTTTCAAACCTTTCAATTGCCTAACCCTACCTCTAACCCTCCTAACCCTCACCCCTAACCCTAACTGACAGTTGGGAAATTTGGCTATTAATGAAGCTGTAGAGGGAAGGAATGCTGATACCTAGGGCTCTGACGAAAAAGGTACCCTGACAGTTATAAGTCAGGCCATATCCACAGCTGTGAAGGGAAAGTGTACCGGATCCCTACAGCTATGAGGAGAAAAGTTATCCTTGTGGAGGTCCAAAACCAGGAGTCTATTTCCACTTTATCTGAAGGTCAGAGTTTGAGGGTTTCTCCAAGTTGTTAACAGGTGTGGTTACACACCCTCACCTAAAGTGTTGTTGTTTTGTGTTTTGGACTTTAAGAGGGCCCATACAGGTGAATGTACTCGCCCTTGGGAAAGTGAAAAAATTCAAACATACTTCTCCTTTTGAATTAAGAGGTTTCACCTAGGGATTGACTGCCTTTAGGATACTTGGTCTAGGGTGAATTCACTGCCTGAATAACGGAATGTTTTTCTCAACAATCACGGACTTGATGGCTCAAAGAATTGAAGCAAGTAACTGTTTTAGTTGTCCTATGCATCACATTAAAGCATCTTTTGTCTTCTTCCTCTTATTGTGTCAGGGTATAAAAGTATATGGAAAATTAACTGCAGGCAGACTTTCAATATTTACTGGAACTCACTCCCGGTAATGTCCTATGCTTCTGTTTTACTATTTTCATATGTGTCTTCATTCTCTTTACTTATTTTTCTATTCCCCATGCCCCTACCCTAGTAAGTGGTATACTTGTTAAAGATGGTCCCTGATATATACTGACTATTGAAAAGCCCAGCCACACTTGAGGCTGTGGTCCAGTGGGAGAGGTTCTTCCTGCAGGATGCAGCAATTCTGCTCCTCTCCAAGAAAGCCATCACAGATGGGCCCCATTTCATTCTGCTAAGAGAGCTTCAAAGCCGACCTGTTCATTGCTGTTCTGCTCCACTTCCCTAAGGGAGTTTCCTAGCAGTTTCCAATACTTCTGTGTTCCACCACACGAGGGAGTTTCCTAATACAGATGTCAATTGTTTTCTCAGCTTCAGCCCAAATTATTACTTCCCTGCTTCAGTGGAGGTAATAGGAAACTGCTGCTGAAATGTTGCAGTCTCTGGTGAAGAGTTGCTACTTCTGCTCCCCTCTTTTAAGAGAGTTTACCAGCAAAAGTGATCAACGCTTCTCTGTTCCAATCCACTACAAAGTTTCTTATCACTCCAGTGAAAGATCTTTACCTTAAACTCATTCATGAAATTTATTTGGAAGGGAAGAATCCAGGAGAGGGGCTGCCTCTGCTAGGATAGAAATGCACAGATGCCACCTGAAAAGGTACAGAACTTATATAGGATTTCTTAGGGGCAGAGTTTTCTCAGTGAGAAGATTCTCAGGGTGGGAATTGGTTAGATATTAATCTCTGAAATAGAACAAACCAGAGAATGGATGGATGTCATGCTCTGGGGTTGATAGATCTTGAGCTTAGGGATTAGCAGGTGTTGTGCTCAGTTGGTCTAGCATAGCATGTGTTTCTTGGCTCTTGTTTCAGAGTCAATGTGTGTTCTTTCACTAGACCCTTATAACCTTTTGAGTCTGGTTTCAGGGCCAGGTGTTTCTTTCATTGTCTCTGGATTCAGGAACAAAGTGTGTTCCTCTGTCTTGGTTTTGGAGTCAGGATATATTTCTGTGGCCCCAGTTTCAGAGTCAAAATTATGTATTTCACTGGCGCTAGTTTCAGAGTCAGGATATGTTTATTTGGCTGGCCCATTCACCCTATACAGAGGGCTTTGTAAACTCACAAATTCATTTTAACCATGAGTTTGTTACTACAACCACATAAAATGAACATAGTTCTTGAAAAGATTGTTAACACTGCCAAATTTAAAGGCAGAGGATTCTTGTTCATTCCTGGCTGCCCAGACCTGAAATGATCAATCAGAAACTATATTAATTAAAACACTGCTTGGCCTTTTAGCTCAGAATTCTTTTGGGGGGGGTGGTTGGATTTGAGACACAGTTTCTCTTTGGCTTTGGCGCCAGTCCTGGAACTAGCTCGTCTAGACCAGGCTGGCCTTGAAATCACAGATATCCACCTTCCTGTGCCACCCAAGTGCAGGGATTAAAGCTGTACGCCACTAGGGCCCAGCTACCTCAGAAATCTTAATAACTATGTCTGACATCAGAAATTAATTTGTTCCTATAATTTTGTATTTTACCACAAGACCTGTGATTTTCTAGTAAGGTTCCAGGGCATTTTTTTCCTTCAGCACAACATGGAATCTGACTCCACTTTCTTCTCTCCTCTGTCTCTGCTTTGAATACCTGCCTTGCTCAATTCTGCAAGGTTATAGACACAAAGCATATGGTTTATTAAACAATGGTAATAAAATACATTCACAGCAAACAGAGGGGAATCCCAAATCACTGTGTAGCTGATTATAAGTGTTTTGGTTAAAGATCTTACCAAATACTTTCTAATAAGAAGTCCTCAGTATCTTTTTCAGGAAGTCAATGTCTAATATAATATGCAAAGATTTTAACAGATTGTTGCATACAAGAAGATTTACTCCTATATAAAATACAAAACTTTATCACACTGAATACATTTAGAGGGTTTCTCTGCAGTATGATTTTTCTCATAATTTTGATTATTCATACATTCAAAAGCTTTACCACACTTATGATTACATTCATAGAGTTTATCACCAGTGTGTGATCTTTCATTCATTTGAAGAGTCTATGAAGTGAAAAGGCCTTACCACACTGATTACATTCACAGGGTTTCACTCCAGTGTGGCTTATTTCATGAATATGTAGATGACTGTGACAAGCAAAGGCTTTGCCACACTCATTACATTCATAGGGTTTCTCTCCAGCATGTGTTAGTTCATGTCTTTGAAGATGACTCTGATAAACAAAGCATTAACCACACTAATAACAGTCATAATGTTTCTCTCTAGTGTTTGTTTTTTATGTTTCCAGAGATGACTGTGACATACAAAGGTTTTACCACATTGATTACATTCATAGGGATACTTTCCAGTATGGGTTCTTTTATGCCTTTGGAGACTCCTATGAAATAAAAAGGCTTAGTTTTTCTCCAGTGTGGATACTTTCATGAGTTTGTAGATGACTGTATTGTGCAACGGCTCTACCACACTGATTACACTCATTGGGTTTCTCTCCAGGATGGGCTCTTTTATGTTTTTGGAAATTACTGGGACAAGCAAAGGCTTTACCACACTGATTACATTCATAGGGTTTCTCTCCAGTATGTGTTCTTTTATGTATTTGGAGATGACTGTGTTGTGTAAAGGCTTTACCACACCGACTACATTCATAGGGCTTCTCTCCAGTATGTGTTCTTTCATGAATTTGTAGAAGACTGTGACGTGCAAAGGCTTTACCACACTGCCTACATTCATAGGGCTTTTCTCCAGTATGGCTTCTTTCATGAACTTGAAGATTACTGTATTGTGAATAGGCTTTACCACACTGAATACATTCATAGGGTTTCTCTCCAGTGTGGCTTTTTTTATGTCTTCGTAGATTCCTGTGGCATGCAAAGGCTTTATCACAGTGATTACATTCATAGGGCTTCTCTCCAGTATGGATTCTTTCATGAACTTTTAGATAACTGTGATGAGCAAAGGCTTTAGTACAGTGAGTACATACATAGGGCTTCTCTCCACTATGGATTCTTTCATGATCTTTTAGATGACTGTGATGTGCAAAGGCTTTCCCACACTGATTACATTCATAGGGTTTCTCTCCAGTATGGGTTCTTTTATGTCTTTGGAGATTACTGTGACCTGTATAGGTTTTACCACATTGACTACAGTCATAAAGTTTCTCTAAAGTATGGCTTCTTTTATGTCTTTGGAGACTCCTGTGAAGTACAAAGGCCTTACCACAGTGATTACATTCATAGGGCTTCTCTCCAGTATGTGTTCTTTTATGCCTTTGACAGTCATGACATGGAAAGCTTTTACAACATTGATTATATTCATAGGACTTCTCTCCAGGATGTGTTCTTTTATGTCTTTGGAGATGACTTTGTTGTGCAAAGGCTTTACCACACCGACTACATTCATAGGGCTTCTCTCCAGTATGTGTTCTTTTATGTGTTTGGAGAATACTCTGTTGTGCAAAGGCTTTACCACACTGACTACATTCATAGGGCTTCTCTCCAGTATGGGTTCTTTCATGAACTTTTAGATTACTGTGTTGTGCAAAGGCTTTACCACACTGATTACATTCATAGGGCTTCTCTCCAGTATGGGCTCTTTTATGCTTTTGGAGACTACTCTGACAAGCAAAGGCTTTACAACAGTAATTACATTCATAAGGCTTCTCTCCAGTACGTGTTCTTTTATGTCTTTGACAGTCATGACATGGAAAGCTTTTACAACATTGATTACATTCATAGGATTTCTCTCCAGTGTATGCTCTTTTATGCATTTGAAGATGATTGTGATGTGAAAAGGCTTTACCACACTCATTTTCTTCTTCATAGGGTTTCAATGTAGTGTGTGTTTTTTCATGCCCCTGAAGATGACTGTCACATGCAAAGGCTTTAACACATTGAGTATATGCAGAAGTTTTCTCTCTAGTTTGACTTGTTTCATGCCTAGGATGATAATGGTACATGTGAAAGCATTACTACGTTCAATACATTGTTGAATTTTTTATCTGTATAAATTAACTTTACAATTTAGTCCTATTTTAAAGAGGAATTATCTGTTAGGGTTTTATCACCATGTTTACAACCTTTTTTTACTCTTCATTAAGGCTTGCTTTTGTAATTTGAAGATAACTGATAACAGCCTTTATTACATGGTTCACATTTACAGAATCTTTTTTCTTTAAGAGAATTATCATGTATTTGAAGAGAACTGAAAAGACTCAGAGCTTTCCCACTCTTTGCAATCATAGAGTTTCCTATATGGTGAGTGATACTATATTTGCTAAGTGAACTAGGACAACCCAAAGTATTTACACAGTCCAAGAACTCATGGTGCTTTTCTGAAATGTGAGCTTATTGATATATTTACAATGAGAGTAGAAAACCAATTACTTGTATACTTGTACATCAACTTCAACAAGTATACTCAGCATGGGGACTGCTACATATCTTCTATCTGTCCCCTTATTAAACTTAACAAGTATATGGGTTAAATCACCCTTTCTATAGACTTTTAGTGTAATAGAGAGTTTTAGAGATATACTTATCACCTTTTCAACATGTAAATCTTTTATACTATGAATAATATGAAATAAATGAATTGGGAAGTTTACACTATAGCTTTCATTGTATTATGATTCAAATGGTAATATAGGTTAAGACATTGCTTCCTTGACTTCTTTCTTAAAAGAACGACTTGCAAGTGCAGTTCACCTATCTGAAATTAAGGTATATGATTTTATGAGAATTCAATAAACATTGATGCACTTTATTATTGACACTATTGCTTTTCTTTCAAACATATAGGATACATTACAAATTCTTCAGAGGTATATTTTATCAGGTTATACATGAAAATCACCTTTCATGTCTTCTAGAACTTTGACAATCTTCTTCAATATTATGGTCTTCCCAACTGTATCCTAAAAATATAGTTCCAGAAAAAATGTATGTTATATATCAAAAATTGTAAAAAATTTAGTTACCATTAGAAGCAAACCTTACAGCCATGCCTCATTTATTTACCCCATTTTTCTTTCTCAATCATATCACAAAAGACTATCATTAACCAATGAATATTTGTCCCTGTATTTGAAACATGAAAGGTAATTCAGTCTTACCTATACTAGTGAGGTTCCTGTAGGTCTCTTCCATCACATCTTTGTAGAGATTCTTCTGGGAAGGATCCAGCAAAGCCCATTCTTCCAAAGTGAAGTTGACATGCACGTCATCATAGGTCACTGCATTCTAAAATATCCCATACAAGTGAACAACAGAAAGCATGAGTTTAACAATACTGTAAATATATACTTGTTTGACATAAAATCATATAATTCTGGTGCCCTCTTTACTTATTGCATGACATAGGCATCACTTTTTAGTCACCAAGTCACTTTAGAAGCAAACTGAATAGAGTTTCACCTGTCATTTCTGAATCCTTTCAATGGGATATCACCTCGCAAGAGAGATGCCTACTAACCAACAATGAAAGATATGTAAACAGATCAACAGTATAGAGTACAGATAATAGAAATTGTATGAATGATTAATTCCTAACTACAAAAATTAAAAATAAGATGCAAAAAGCTGGATACATTGAATCACGCCTCTAATCTTTGAACTCAGAAGGCAGAGGCAAATAGATCTCTATCTGCCTCTGAGTTGACTACAAGCCTAGTCCATTGAATAACTTCTAGGAAATCCTGAAATACCTATTAAAAACCTGTATCACATGAAAAAATTAATCAAAAAACATAACAGATAGAAATAACTCATAGATTTTGGATGAAACTTCAACAAAGAGTTATGCCTGAAGTGCCCCAATTGAAACTGCAACATAAATAAGATTTTACTAAAAGGTACTGTGTGTTTAAAAAGTTATAAATGGACAAATGAAATCAATAGTAATTAATACGCTAATAACAAATAATAAACAAAGAGAAGAAAGATGGTTCAACCATACAGAGTCCTTCTGATCTTGCATATAGCTGGGCTAATGGGGATCATAAATATCCATTATTCAGAGTTCAGAGATTCTAGTACCATCTTTTTATCAGTATAAGAACCAGGTACTCACATGGTGCATATCCATGCATACAGGTAAAATACTCCTTTTAAAATAAAAATTCAAAACAAAGAAAAACAGGCAGGAAGAAGGTTATGCACCTGCAATCCAATAACTAAGAAGGCACAGGAAGTGTTAATGTCATGAATACATGCCATCCTGGGAAACATAATCATACACTCTGTAAAAATTTAAAATTCAAGATATGGGTGAAGCTCAGTACAACAGCATATGTTGGATAGAAGCAAAAACATCATACAGCAATATAAAAACAAAAAAGCCAGGAACGCTGGCCTACCATTAATCCCAGCACTTGAAAGTCAGAGTCAGAGGATCTCTGAGTTTGAAGACAGCCTGGTTTGTAGACCTACTTTCAGGACAGATAGGGCTACTCAGACAAAGCTAGTCTTCAAAGATAAACAAACAAAATTGAAAACAGTATGCTACCAAACCACGTTAACACCAAATAGCCGTTAATTCTACTGAATCTTATCTGATTTAGTGATAGAGTTCATGATGGTGGGGAAGTTATGACAGCAAAAGAAGAAAGCTGACTGATTAGATTCAACCACAAAACAGTAGGCACAAAGAACAGGAAATGGGTTGAGGCTATAGAAACTCATATTGTGGGATTCCATTCTGTATGCTGTGATTATCATGGTTAATAAAGAAACTACTTTGGGCCTATAGCAGAGCTATAGGACTGGAGAGATCTTAGAGAGCTTGGAAAGGAATTCTAGACAGTAAAAATGAAGTTTAGTTGCATTTCTTTCCCCAGATGGGCTTTGCTGAATGATGACATGCTGTGACTCCTTTAAGAGAGGTTTTCCTGATTTAAAGTTAGACATCATAATCAAAATCAAAAATCAAAAAGCTGCGCCATTTTGAAATGCCGGAATTTTGGACCATGCTGCCAGCATAAACTCTGATTCTTTCTGGAGGACCAGGTATGGGGTCTGTGAGCAGATTGCTAATGGAAACTTAGACTTTCTATATGCCTGAAAATGGGGCAATGTACATGGCTCTCAGAGGAAGCAAACATGCCCCTGCTATGTTGGAGTGGGTGGAGCAAGCTGGAAGGCCATATTTGCTCTACCAATGCACAGCCTATGTTCATAAGAAGTCCTTAGCATATTAGGAAGCACTCATGAACACTAAAGAATTACAGATACACAATAGGACAGATTCACACATAAAAGACCTCTAAATGAGACACAGCATGTTTAAAAATTGTACATAAGCTTGGGAGAGAGAAGGGAAAAATATAGAGAGTCATAAAAAGAAGTAAATGGTTTAAAAAAGTGAAATGAAGTCTTTAAAGAGACAGAATACACACAGTCATAAATTAAAGGAGTAAATAGAATAAAATAAATATTAAAAAGTAATAGAATAAAAACAAATAAACCACATAAAGATGGACTATATACAGAGTGTCTGGATTATGTATATTATTGTGTTTTCTTTCAATTTTTGACTGTAAAGGAACTAAGTAACCAACATATATGCTTTAAAGGTATCATGTCCCCAGAATTTGGATCTAAGAATTTGTTGCTTTGGAAAAGAGGTTGTTCCTTTGTGTCCACAGAGGATGAGAACCTGTGGAATCCTTCCAGAACAATGTGGTTTGATGAATCAAGACTGCCCAAAAGGTCAATGTGACCAGCCCCAAAAAGTAACTTTGCCAAATAAAAAGCAGGAAGCAGTTTGGAGAGATTGTTGCCCATATTCCCATATACTGTTCATAAATGGGAGGTTTTTCATTCAATAAATTACATTCTGTCCCGGGTCACTATAGGTTCCTGGTTATTTATGAGGAAAATTTATTTAGTCACTCATGGTCCACAATAGCCCCTACACTGTTCAAATGTTCAAAGTCTCTTCTGATGCTCAAGATGATCACTTGACAGTGACTTGTCCCATAGTCATTCAGTCTCAAAGAAACACACAGAGCTCTACATTAATTAAAAAGTAGTTGCCCTATTAGCTCAGGCTTCTTAGTAACTAATTCTTACATCTTACATTAGTACATAATTCTTAACTGTGTTAACCACATGGTTTGGTACCTTTTATCAGTGAGGCACGCTCATCATGTTTCCTCTGAAACTGGGTGATAACTGCAGACTGAGCCTTTCTTCTTACCAGAGTTTCCTGTTCTGATAACTCCATGAATCCTTCCTGACTGGTTATTGGTCAATCAGCATGTTATTAAACCAAAACAAGTGATAAATCTTCACAAGGGACAAGATCATTGTCCCACAGCAAGTAACAACTCATAAAAATCAGAAAACAAGTTACATCTTTCCAACACACAATGGTACAGAATACCATTCACACTCCAAAGTAGAGAAATGGAGACATAGTGAGAGAGCACACCAAGTACAACTCACATCATTTCTCTCGGGGTATACAGTCATGTTAGGCAGGACCACAAAATTTTATCCAGTTCTTCTAGGTTGCTTGAACTACTGTAACTTATAGTAATTAGGTTTCATAATAAGTTCAATTTTTATACCGATTCTTGAAGGCATGGTCTGTGGTGTGTCACTACTCATTGCTAATGTCAACTACTGTCACAGCAGAAAACCTTCACCCTCTTCCTTGCCCATCCCTTTTTCTTTTGTGACTATGCTTGCTTTACAATTGGTCAGTGAACTAAATTCTTACATCAGTCCTACTTCACTTATAAATTCACAATAAAATATGGAGAGTTTGGAGGATACTCTTTCACTAATCTATTTCTCCTTCCCACAGTGCAGTCAAGGTCCAGCTTGGAAGGAGTTGCAGGACTATCTTTCCAGCACTGGGTAGCAGAGGCAGGATTAGGTGTTCAAAGCCATTCTCAATTGCATACTGTGAGGGAAGCCTAAGCTGCAGGAGACATTGATATAAACCAGCTATTCTCAATCTTCCTAATGTTGTGAGCCTTTAAAACAGTTCCTCCTGATGTGTTGAACCCCAGTATAAAATGATTTTCACTCCTTCTTTAAAACTATATTTTTGCTATTGTTATGAATTATAATATAAACATTTGTGCTTTCTGATGGTCTTATGCCAGTCCTGTGATAGAGTCATCTACCCCCAAAGGGAGTTGTGACCACCAAGATTAAGAAACCCTACTCTAAACTGATATAAACAGCACTTAAGAAAAAATGGAATGAAATTCTTAAACTAGGAAACATTGAAAAATATAGCAGTAATGCATTTAAAGAAAATGAATATTAAAAATGATACCAATAATTGATGCTTTAAAATGAAAAAAAATGAGAACACTTATATACTAAATTTGAAATGGAGTAGCCCTTCCCTCTTAGACAGAATGCCATTAATAAAAGACTGTATGACTTGTTCCCTGTAAACTGTTAGCTACTGAGTGATGTAATATGACTGTGTTACAGTCAATTGCCTGTTTCTCAAACCTTTCAGCTGACTTAACTATGTCAACTAAGATTGTACATATCTGCACAAGAGAGTTCTCTAATGGGAAACTGAATACTTAGTAGTTCAAGCTATCCTCCCTAAACTGTACACCCACCAACTCTGTCTGTCTTCATTCACATGGAAGGAATTAATACAAGCAGGGAAATTACAAAGAAAGTCACTCACCATGCCCCAGCAGTCCTTCTTTGTAGTGGAGATCCCTGCAACTCACTGTCTTCAACTGTGACCTAGCTACTGTCTAGTCTGTTTCCCCCTGCAGTGGACACAGAACGGTGTTCTCCCTCTCTAGTCTGAAGGGAGAAGCCATGATCCACACACTAATCCTTTCCCTGTTCTGCAGTGGACAGTTTCCTGCTGTGCAATGGACAGTCATCCACCGTGTGACTCAAAAACAATTTTAGAACTGTGTGGTGCTGCAGACATGCAATCTAAGGTTTAGAGTGTTTAGTCAAGAGAACCAGGACAATGCCTTGTGGGGCTACAGACAGGGTTCAAGCACACTGCAGCCAAAAAGGAGACCTTGACTCAAAATCACTTTTCAAAAAGACTGGAAATTAATTGTAGAATTAATATACCTTTATCACAAAACAGGACTTTATTTTGATTGTGACCCTGTAATGTCCCCTTGAGCAGCATTTAGAAGCCAGTTCTTTAATGGCGGAATGGGCATTTGTGCAGGTTGTAAATCAGGCTTGTCTCTTTTGTTATGGGAATGTGGCTGGTTAATACTGGGGGGCAAACTTTTATGTTTTATCATACTAATCTCTAACAGGCAATGTTAGAATCCCATTACCTTTGGGGTATTTGGGATGCAGTTCTCCCTTACCTAAATTTTCCTTTGTGACTTAATGTTTCCCAAGAACTGGTAATTCCCTATACCATCAATTCTACTCTTCTACATCATAGATTAGCAGTGGAGTGCTACTCTATACAGGCAATACTGTTTACAAGTGCCACAGAATTAACTCCAGATGGATCCTAAACCTAAATATTAAATGTTCAAGGTGCAGAAGTTCTGGAAGATTCTAGACAGACCAGGGCAATGTGACTTTGGTAAATCTGTGTTCCATTGCAACAATACAAGCACTAAGGGAGCCCACTTCATTTCGCAGTGAAGTCAACAGCAACGGTATTTCTTTTTTTGTATGATTTAAGTAAGGTTTATTGTTACCTTTATTGCCTATAATCTAGAAGATGCAACTTTATTGTGCCTTTGCAAACAGGATACTTCTCTTAAAAAACTGATCAAAAATTTCCATACTTATAGCTCTATATGATAGATTACAGTGCAACACTATTCATAATTATAGAAACATTATAGAACCCAGGAGCATAGGGTAAGCCAAAGAAATACAATCCTGATCCATCTCAGCAAGATCATCTGATGAGTTCTTAGTGTGGGTTAGAAAACATGGTGAAGTACATGCACGCTGCGGTCATGAATGAAATGGCCAACAGGGGTTGCTTGCTTGCTTTCAGGGTAATGGGGAATCTGCACACATGCACACTCATTCGCACTCCTGTATCCTTCTGCTTCCCTCCCATCCCAAGACATTCACTCCAGCCCCTTCCCAAAAGAAATATTCAGGCACTAAATCCTAGAGAAGCCCACACCTGCCTAGCTGGGAGTAGCTTAAGTTGGCTACTTGAAAGTGTAGGGATCCACCTGTACCACGGAGCGAAGCACATGCTATGAGTCTAGCTGCTTTTTCTTCTTTGGAAATAAATGAAGCATATGCCTGCTACAGCTTAAAAACGCCTTAAAAAATTTCTCTTACTACACCTTGAAGTAAAATCAACAGTGGAAAATTTGCCCTAAAACTAACCGCCTCATCTGCTACTAAAACACATTTGCCACTCTGTTTTTGATATCTACTCAACTGTAATTCAGAATGGAAAGTCAGTGAAGCTTGTACCTGCTTATGGTGAACACTGCAGTACCACATATAACCTGTCAGCTACAAGCTTATGAAACACCAAGCTTTGTATGTGATCCTTGCTACATATTCCCTCTCTGTGTTCCTCAGGACCACAGTACTCTGTCATAAGATAATGAACTGACAATTCAATGATGAAAAGTATTTGGTTTGTCTTCACCATACACATCCTAGAGATGAACCTGACAAGCCACATCTCCATACCTTCCCTGAAGATAACTTGAGTCGGCGGACTAAAGAGATGAACAGCATTGTTGTCAGTCTACTTAATGAGAGGTTGGGCTGGGAAACCAGAGGGCTTGCTTAGTCTACCAGAAGCTGGAATTGTGCAGATAATCCAAGAGCTCTTGGCTTTTGACACTGTCCTAAAGGCTGACATCTCTGAGGTGGAAACAATACACAGCAAAAAAATAAGGAATCTGAGCTGCACAGTCTGTGGGACTGGCTACTGGAGAGGATGACTGGGTGATCCCCATCCCCACACAGCCTGGTGTGGGTTTAATGTCTCCCTCCGCATTAGCTGCTGTGGAAAAAGTAAAATGAAAAATTTACTTCCTTTCTTATTTCCAATTAAATGCTCACACACTTACAAAACACATACTCTCTAAATATGAGGTGGCTCTTTTTCTTCAATTTTTTAAAAATAAAGAGGCACCAATACCCGTTCATTTATGTATTAAAAGTCTCTATAATCATCACTGAACAGAAAGGGCATCTGTGATGATCACACAAAGAAGAAAAGGAAACGACAACTTCAGCCACTGAGGAGAAGCTCTGGCTACACCAGAATCTAAACATTTGCTAGTACAGATTTTTTGGTTCAGCAGAGTCCCATGGCGGCCTTGATCCACTACTGGGAAAGGAAATGGCTCTCAAAGAAGCTACAGCTGTTTCCAATGCCTGTTAGCCATGTGACTGGCAATCGTTGCCTCTAGCATAACCTTCTCTAATAAGAGGCAGAAAGAGACACATGGCATCCTCCTGCATGCTAGCATAAGCATGGCATCAGGGATGGCATGGTCTTACACCACTGTGAAGGAGGTTCTAGAGTAGAAAGGTCCTAAAACTCTACTTCAGCATCTTTGGTCAAGGTCTGGCTTCTTCGAATCCACCTCTGCTGCAGTCAGTCTCTCACATATTAAAAGTTCACACAGGTAAAGAAGAGCCTAGAACCTAATTTTCACGGTAAAACGTCAGATCAAGTTTCTATTCTTGGCCCTTGACCACTGGGGCTATAAGACCTTACTGAGGAAGCTGTAAGACCAAACACTTGCTAAACTCATTCTTTAAAGTTTCATGAGCTTCACAAGAAAACTGCCAATGTGACTCACAGCACCAGGAGGACCAGGCAGAGCCTATGTCCTTAAAATGGCCTGAGTCAACTAGTTGAAGGGTCTTGCCTCCTAAAAGGATTTGCCACCAGCCTCAAGAACATGTTGTATCACACAAACTTTATGTGAAGTCTAAATGTCATACAGGTGTTTGAAGTTGGAAGGTAAGAATAAGTTAGGAGGGGAAAAAAAACCTAAAAACTAAATTTGGTTTAGGAATAACAGTTATTAAAAAAAAAGCCTGACACTCTAGAATTTAATTCAAAGGAAAACTTATCTCTAGTAAACGAGTTTACATCCTCAACAGGATACTGCCTGGCACTATGCCTTTTCTCCTGCAGTTCAGAGGCATCTCTGCTCCCCTTTCACTGCTTCATGGGATATGGGGACTCTACAGAGCATCAGACAGTGAAGCAGTCATGTGAACAAAGCCTGCACTCTGAGCTGGGCCAATCATGATCCCAGCCAACCAACACAGCACACAGGAGCCATCAACATGAAACTGACCATATGGGCATTCCACAGGGCTTTTCTGAGTATTATTCTTTCTCTTCACAAGCAAATGCCAGCTCTCCCAGGTAAACATTCCAGTAAACCATCCAGTCTAGTACACCACTGTGAATTCCAGCAATTTCTAACTAACTTAGCCCCAAAGCTGTTATCCCCGTTCCCTTAAACCGAGTCCATCTGTAGTTTAAAACAGGAAGAGTGACATTTCTCTTTGCTTCTGTGTTTACAACTTCCTCATTTTCTCATGAAAGTACTCCTATGTTGGCATTCAGATCTATGTCAGATGAAACAAAGTTGTAGATTATTTGGTGACTTTCACACAGCACTCTTCTCAAGGTGAAGTATTTCATGGGTTTAAGTCAGAATTACGTCCACAGAAGTCTTTGCCATGTAATTCTTCATACGGAGAATAACTCTTCCACAAGGCTCTTTGTGGGGAGTGCATTAAATGAAGACACCTCACAAAAGAAAAGACATTATCTGTAGACATTTGATTACTGTACAGGTCCACAGTCAACTCAAGAAGATGCTGCAGGGTAGAGGCGTGAACAATATCTAATCCAACACAGAACAACGTGGCCACAGCACAGAAGGTGCTAGTGTCTACCCTTAATGACCTGAAGTGATGAATCTGGCAACTGCATTTAGAACTGGAACATGCTTTTTCCCTTCCACATACACAATGTTTGATGCCAGTGCACATATTTATAGCCACATGCACAACACTGTGTGTCTGTGAGGAACAACTAATGTGATGCCCAGCCAAGACTTGAAGGCAGATTTCAAAGGACAGGGTACTAAGACCGAGACAGCATGTATCAACTTAGTAAAGTCCTTACTACAGAATTCCATTTATTAAATATACTTTTTAAAAAGCACCTCTTGGTAATAAAAGCAAAGAACCAGTAATATCCCTTTCATTCTCACATCTGCCAGCTAAATTCATGGTGGGATTTTAAACAGGAAGCTCGGTGGTCCTCAGGGATTCGGCCCGGGGCCCACCTAGTTCGCTTCCTGCTCCTTGTCCCCCAAGGCAGCAGGCGGTGTGGGAGGCTAAGAAAAAGCAGGCATGCCAGCCGCTGCTGCTTGCTCTATCTCCCCTGCCCCATCCAGCGCCGAGTCCCGCCCGGGCCCCCTGGCTCCCTGCTTTCCGCTGCCCTCCTGCAGCACCGCCAATTGCTTTTGTTTTCACCGGAACTGGCCAATGACCTGGTTCTCCCGGGCGGCACCAAGAGCCGCGACACAGGAGGGGGTAGCGAGCCTCCCTCATGAGCCAGCAAGGCAGGGTCCCATTCCCAAATCTCTGAACAGACTCAGTAAGCATAGTTAAGTTACTCAGCCGCTGCCAGCCAGCTCGGGAATTTCAAAGAACATGCAGAATCATGCATGTTCACGCTCACCCTATTGGGACAGGCAGGACCAGCAGGACCAGGCAGAAACAGAATGAACTCTGCATCTGGTCACTGGCTCCCACCCGGCCAGAGGAGGATGCAGCACACTGTCTCCCATGGCTCAACTAGCCGCTTCTCCCTGTTTGAGAATAGCCCCAAACTTACCACATCGTAGTTTTCCAACTTCCCCATGCTCCTTGCTCAGCTTCCCGCACTCACAGCAGAGCACACAAGACCAGTGCTGATGAATTCTCTTCAAAGTCAAGCTTGAAAATGGCTGCCACCGCCAGAAGAATCCTGCACAACTTCTGACTGGCAGGTCACCTGGAGGGTCTGATTGGCTAGTGAGGCCTGAGCGACAAGAGCACCTCCCACAGAGTTATACTGTACTTAAAGGCATAGCTTAGCTGGGTGATGATGGTGGAGGGGTGTGCCTTTAATCCCAGCACATGGAAAGAAGAGGTAGGTGAATCTCTTTGATATCTAGACCAGCCTAGTCTAAAAGAGCTACTCAAAGGAAAGGCTCCAAAGCTACAGAGAAACCCTGTCTCAAAAGACAATAGATAGATAACAGGTTAAAAAGCCTAAAAAATTTTATGCACTTCAAACATAAATTTAATTCATTCCTTCATTTACTCTCTTATTAAACTTTATGTTTAATGTTTCCAGACACTTAGTTCTGTATTAGGTACCAAATATACTCACAGGATGTAATGTGGTAGTTCCTAAAGAGCTCACAGCTTTGTGAGGAAGTCAGTTAAATAAACGGGTGGTTACAGATTTAAAAATAGAGGATATTATGAATACAGGAAAGGGTTTTTCAACTCAAACTGGAGTGGTGGTACTAAGGCTTCCCTGAGTCTAGTACCTAGAGAATTTTACTGTGTAGTCCTGACTGTCCTGGAACTCTCTAGGTAGACTAAGCTACCTTTGATCACACAAAGATCCTCCTGGCTCTGCCTCCTAAGTACTGGCATTAAAGACATGCACCTCAATGCTGACCCTTTGCTATTTTTAAAAGCTGATTTCTCAAGAAAGAAGAGAAGCAGAAGGGCCTTCTAGGGACAAAATGTGTGGTCCATGGTGTGAGGCTGGGAGCTGTAAGAAGCTGTGTATGTTACAACCGAGCACATAAGGACATTGGTCAGAAGGGAGCAGGGCAGATATCGTTGGACTAGAACTCTGGGTTGAGAAATTTGGGTTTGGAGCTGGAGAGATGGCTCAGTGATGAAGAGCACTGGCTGTTCTTCCAGAGGACCTAAGACCTATTCCCCAAGTACCCAAATGGTGGCCCACAACCACCTGTAACTCTAGTTCCAGAGGACCCAATGCCTTCTTCAGGCTTTCCCAGACATAAAGTAGGAATGGAATACACAGATAACACATTCCCTCAGGACACCTAAATAAATAATGAATAAAAAACTTTATGATTTTATCCTTAATGTCATGGAACACATTAAACAGACAGTAAAAATAGTTTAAAGGAAGACATGCAATGACTAGAATGAGTTTTTGCTCTATAATCAATACTGATTCCCTTCCAGCAGATTGCAGCCTGACAGGGCTCCTGGCAAATCTGAGGATGATCTCACAGACAGCGGGAGGTGTGAGAAGTCACCATTCTGGGAACTTCTTAGAATACTTATCACTTCAACTACACAGCTTCACTGGGGCTTCGGTCACAGGTTGTAAAATGTGCAGGATTCCCTCTGTCACCTACCCCTGTAGGAACGGTGCTTATTCCTCCTTCCACACTCCAAACTACAGGTACAATAGACAATTCAATGTTTTCTGTATTTTAAGAAATATTTCATTCTTCATTAGAGATAAGATCTTCAACTCTAGCCAGGGAGGCAGGCCTTTGGGTAAATATTATGGCTTCAAGTGTAGTGTTTTTGTGCCATCCTGAGTGTGTGAATGAGTGAGTCTCTGTACCTGTGTCTGTTTCTTGTGTGTCTTCTAAGGTGGGTTCTTTTCCTTTCGATGGTTTATTTTGTCCTATCCTGTTGTGTTAGATTTGCTTTATCTCAAATTTTATTTTATTATTATACCTTAGAAGCCTGTTTGGTTCTAATGAGAGGTAGAAAGGGAGCAGATCTGGATAGTAGGATGTAGGGAGGGACCGGGAGGAGTAGAGAATGGAAACCCTTAATCAGGCTATATATGTAAAAGCAAACATCCTATTGTTAGAAACAGAAAAAAATGAAATGCATCTACTATGACTTTATCATTATTATCCATCTATGGCCTCTTGGAATACTGCTCTCTTTTGTTTCTTTTAGATTTATTTATTTTATTTTATGTGTATGGGTGTCCTTTTCAAATGTGGGTATGTGCACCATGTTCAGTGCCTGGTGTGCAGAGACCAAATGAGGGTGTCAGATCAGTTATGGATGGTTGTGAGTCTTCATGTGAGTGCTGGGAATAGAACCCAGGCCTTCTGCAAAATGTCCAGTGCTCATACCCACTGAGCAACCCCTCAAGTCCCAGCAGTGCCTTTTTCATGAAGTCCCTTGGAAGACAACAATTTCTTCCTGCTGTAAACAGGTCAAGTTCAAGACTTGTTGGTGGCATTCAGTGTTAGCTTCTATGTATTGTATATGGGTTATTGTTCTACATGTGCCTGAAGGAGGGAACTGCACATGGTTTAGCTAGGAGCATTATGTGCCTTCTAGCGCAGGGTCGTCCAAGTGTTGAATGAATTGTTTTGCTGAACTACACTTTAGTGTGTGATGGTGGTTTTTAGTACCAGTGTCATGGGTATAGAGGGGAGTGTTCAGAGATTCAGTGACACATTATTCTGGGTGTTCTGTGAGGTAGTTTTGGATGAAATTAACATTTAAATGGGTCCATTATGTATAGGCACTTGATCTTCCTAATGTGGGTTGGCCTTGTGCAATCAGTTGAAGATCCTACTAGAAAGAAAGGATTAATCCTTCCCTGGCTTAGAGACTTGCTCATGCATGTCTGTCTGTCTCTAAACCAAGATTTTGTTTTGTTTTGTTTTGTTTTTTTGTTTTTTTTCCCATGCTTCCAGACACTGTTTGAAATGTCCTTCTCCCTGGATTTTAAGCCTGCTAGTCTCTGGGCATAAACCATTAGAGCTCTCTTATATGTTTAGCTTGGATAAACACATGGATCCGTGATTCTATTGTTGAGTATCTATGGAGAGTTCAAATAATAACACTTAGCATTTGCATTTTAGAAGTATTTCAGAGAAGGAAGAAGAATTTTCTCTACCATTCCTAGGTCTGCATTGAAAGTAGGCAGTTTTGAAAATGATGTTAGTCTTTGATGCATTCAACTACTAAATCCTCAGTAGCTGAACTTTTCTCCCTACCCATGGTTTCAGGCACATAGGACTTAGGTGGTAACCTCGGCCACCACTATAATATCTGCTTCAGGCCTGCCTTGCTCTTCACTGAATGAATGTTCCCCTCACCTATGAGTCCTTTTCCCTGCCCTACCTCATATGAAGCCTAACTTGGTGAGGCAGACTGGCCAGCTTTGTGACTATGGGAAAAATTGGACTGCCCCAGTGATTCATGTGGTGTTGCAAAGCAGTCTAATCTCAGAATCACTTGCTAAATGAATTGATATTTTCAGGCCTAGGGAAGACAGTCTTAGAGTAACTGCAACATGTGCTGTTGTGGAGACTTCCTCCAGGAGCCTCAGGGTCAGCACCTTGTGCACTTACAGCATTCCTGTTTGTGCATGTGAAGGCACAGCCTCCCCTAAACAGCACCAGAGAAACACTGCCACAGAAGAAGCACTGGAGAGCCTAGGGCTTAGATGAAAGGAGAGATGGCAGGAATACAATGCCAACACTCCAGAAGCTGAGGCAGGAGTGTTGTTGTTCGAAGGCAGCCTGTGCTATGTAGGTGAATTGCTATTTTGAACTCAATATCTAAACCAATCGAGTGAAACAAATACAGCAAAAGTCTTCCCCCTCCCTACTAAAACCACACAATTGAAAAGAGTGGTGACAGAAACAACCGTGTACACATCTCTGTTGAAGTTTTAAAGGCCAGGCAGTGGTGGCACATGCCTTTAATCACAGTAGTCACATTAGTTAGCCATAAAGGCCAGGTGGTGGTGGTACATACCTTTTTTTTAACATTTTTTTTAAAAAAAACTTTATACAAAGAAAACAACAATACACATGCAAATGTGGTCAGGGGAAATGCAAGAGTCCCCAGTGCTCCAGGTGGTACATACCTTTAATTCCAGGACTAGAGAGAAATTTAAGGTGGGAGGAGACAGGCCTCAAGCTCAGTCTGAGGATTCATGAAGGCAGGATCTACCATTTTGGTCTGAAGTAGAGGTAAAAGCCGGTGGTTAACTGTTTTGCTTTTCTGATCTTGAGCTTGAATGCCAATGTCTATCTCTGGGTTTTTATTAATGGTGCAATACAAGTACTCTACCAAATGAGAATCACCGGCGGCAGATGGCTGTATCTTGAATTTTGCTTGTATTTTCTTACAGTTTCATAGCTTCAGGTCTTACAAAGTCTGGACTTCACTTTGAATTTGTTCTAGTTCAGGGTAAAAGATATGGATCTAGTTTCCTTCTTGTCTATGTGACTATCCAGAGCACCAACTGTGGGAGAGGTTTATCTCCCAATGTATGTTTGTTGTTATTGTTATGGTTTTGAGACTGGCTTTCTATGTAGTACAACTCTTTCCTAGAATATCCAGTATAGACCAGGACTGTGGAATCACTACATCTGATAAGCCTGAGAGTCAGCTGGTCTAGACTGATAGTAAAGAGAATTGGTGGTAGCTATATTCTTAAAGTCAGCCTGGGTCTGCCAGAGGGTCTTGACCATAGCAGCTAAGTCTGACAGGAGATGATGTGGGCCTATGGACAGTGGCCACATCACTTCAGCAGATTCTCTGTCCTGGGTAAAGTGGGGAATATACAAGGCTTACCCCTTCCTAAAATTATCCAAACTTGTTTCAACCTGTCCCTGTGCTTGTATCATTGGTACTGAGCCTATTTTGCCTGGGACCCTGCAACACAGGCTAACCTTGGACTCACAGATAAGCCACCTGCCTCTGCTCCTGAGTGCTAAGATTAAAAGTGTGCACTACCATTCCCTACCATATGTATGTTTTTGATAGCTTTGTTAGAAACAAGGCAGTGGTGGCTGTGTCAGCTCATTTCTAGATCTCCTGTTGTATTTATTGGCTCTGCATTTCTGTCTTTGTGTAAGCGCCATGTTCTCTTTTTTTCTGTGATTCCATTGCATAGTTTAGAGATCAAGTAATGTGATCCCTATGTGATCAGAATAGTTTTGGTTACTTAAGATCTCTCTGGCTTTTGTATAAACCTCAGGACCTGTTTTGTTGTTCTAGGAATAATACTATTCAGATTTTGATGGAACGTATTGAATGTGTTCATTGGAACACGTAGATAACTTTCTGCAATACAATCATTGTTCCTAAATTAATTCTACTCATCCATGAGCATGGAGACTGTTCTGCTTTCGACTGTCTAATTCAGTTTTTTTCTGATGTTTTCATTGAGAGGTCTTTCATGTCTTTGGTTGGGCATAGTCTTAGTTTTTTGTTTTTCTTTTCCATTTATTTTTGAGACACTATTGTGAATGTGATTTCTGCTCCTGTTGGTTACTGGGCTTTGCTTGTTGATTTTATCTTGGATTTTAACTGAAAGTGCTTATCAGATCTAAGAGGTTTTTGGGAGTCACTTAGGAATGGGGTGAGTATAGCTCTTCCTTTCTTACATTTATTTCCTTTTGTTTCTTTCCCTTGTCTTACTGTTTTAGCTCAGGGTTCAAGCACTATACTGAGTATGAATGAAGAGACTGGGTACCCATGTCTTCATCGAGATTTTCAGGGAAAGGCACTCAGTTTCCCTGTAGTATGATGTTCTCAGTGTATCATCTTCATTGAACCTTTGTCATGTGGACACACATTCCTTAAACTTCTAGCTTCTTGAGTCCTTGTGATCAAGGGATGCTGAACTTTGTGAAGGCTTTCTGAACATATTAAGGTGATTATCTAATTTATTTCCTTATGTCAAATTATGTACTGTATTATTTTTCTTGATTTACACATGTGGAATCAATTATATGGAAGGTTTTACAGAGCTTCATGTTATCCTTTCTCAGAGGCCAGGTTAATCTCTCTGTCATTTCAGTTAGCATAATGTTGTCTCCATGAACACCACTCTCTTCCTTTCCATAGATCCATTCCTTACAGAGTCAAACTTCTCCACCTAACTTTAGCATACTTGAATAGATTTTGTTCCCTGCCGTGCAACAGACATTGTTCTCATCAAGAAAACAGTGTTGAGATTGTCCCATAGTACAATAAACGCATCTCCTGTCATGTCTCCTGTGATCACAGAGCACATAAGGAGGTAACCACTGCTTCTTTGGGTCACACCTGCTTTACTGCCACTTCTGCCTTCCTCTCTCATCTCCTCTTCTCTCCTCTCCTCTCTTCACTCCTCTCCTCTCCCATTTACTTTGTCACCCATGTTTCCATCCCTTAAAGATCAGTGTTCAGCAGTGTTTTGTCCCGTGTCCTATCTCTTTCTTCAAGTGCTCACAGAGCCCTCTGTTGTCTGATTTAACTGGCATATGATGAACAGGTCCTCTTTCTTGAGGGGTTTGTAGACCTCATCTGGCTGTTGGGTTAATGTGTTTGAATATATAGCATGTCTAGGAAACTGACTGTTTATGGGACAGAGTCATAACTGTGTTGCTCAAATCACCCTTGAATTTATTTTTATTTTGCTTTACTTTTAGACTTGTTTTAAGTGTATGAGTGTTTTACCTGTGTGTATATCTGTATACCACATGTATGACTGCCTGGAGAGGTGAGAAAGGGCATTGGATCCCCTGAAATGGAAAGTTATGGATGACTGTGAGCTGCCACATGGTGCTAGGACCAATATTCTCAACCAGTAAGCAGTATCTCCATCCCCAAGTCTCAAATGCTTGATTTTCCTGCTCCAGCCTCCGTGTTGCCCTGATATCAAAACAGCTATTATTTCAAACTTGGTTCCTGAAAACAATGCTATTTTTCCCTCAGTCTACAGTATCCCACAAAACACATTCAAGCAACCTGGCTACTGGTATTAAAGGTGTCTTCCATTATGCTCAGACATTACTATTGTCCAAACATCTGTGCATGTCAGAGATCGACTTTGTATAATTAGTTCTCTTCTTCTACATGTTTGTGGGTTCCAGGATCAAACCCAGTTTGTCAGGTTTATGTTGCAAATTGTCACCCACTAGCCCCCAATAATTCAGTTTTTGTTTTGTTTTGTGAGGCAAGGTTTTTCTATGACTATCCTGGAACTACTATGTAGACTAGGCTGACCTTGAACTCATAGATACCTGCTTGCCTCTGCTTCCAAAGTGTGGAGATCAAAGATGTATGTCCCTATTCCTGGCTCCCAATCATTAAGTGTTGACAAGACTATGTACTCCATATCTCTGGACATTTCCAGTCCTCTCTTTAAATACTCAGACTAATAAACTGGGGTCTTGTTCTGTAGATTGCCATACCAGGCTTCCCTCTGCATTCAGCCTAATGTCATCATCCCTATCTCATTGTCTACAATACAGGTAATCTCATGACACACAATTCTGACGGCATGGTTTGTTATTACAGCCTTTTAGTGGTTCTCTGTTCCCCCAGGATGCATTTCCATCCAGTCAGCTTGACTGCCAAAGGTTTTATTATCTCCCAACCTTGAAAATCTTGCTCTCCAGTCTTCTCTTTGCCAACTCCTTCTCTACCTAACAGCATTCTTAGGGCCTCATCTAAATGACTTTTCCCTAAACATCCCTGCTCTGTACCATGTCTGAGCCCCTGGGTGTCTGTGTATCTACAACACTCTAACTTGTTGCTTGTGTAACTAGAACACTCACCTTTATTTCAGCTGCTTGTCAGGTGTTGCTTCATGTATCATTTCTGTGGTCATGTGGAAGTAACCAGCACTGTCCTCCTGTCTAGCATTTGCCATTTCCTCTGGGATGAGAGAGTGGATGAGTGCACTGTCAGCATCTTATAAGAAACAACTTCATATTTCCTGTGGAATTCTATACCCTAGAACAACTCTCTTTTGCATTACCAATGCTCACATCTATAATATACTTCTGATGTCACTAAAGGACTGCTCCTTCAGACATGCTTCTGATTTAATAGTTGAGCAAAAAGTGCAGAGTTGTTCGCAAGAGAGGAAAAATAAAGCTTAATTGTCATGTGATTCTTTGTGTTCTGAAATAGAAAACTTGCTTGGAGTCAGAGATTGGAGCTAGCCACTAGCTAACCATAGAGTTCTGGAGGACTATACAGACAGATAGAAAAAGAGGTAAGGTGGGGGACAGGGGGTGGTGGTGCACTCCTTTAATCCTAGCACTCAAGGCAGAGGCAGACAGATCACTATAAGTTCAAGGCCAGCCTGGTCTACAAGAGCTAGTTCCAGGACAGGCTCCAAAACTACAGAGAAACCCTGTCACTAAAAATAAGAGAAAGAGAGAGAGAGAGAGAGAGAGAGAGAGAGAGAGAGAGAAGAGAGAGAGAGAGAGAGACAGAGAGAGAAGATGGGTATAAAGAAGATATGAGCCCTTTTAGGTGGATAGGGGATAAAGATTTTTGTCATGATATTAATGGTCATATAGACTACTAACTAATTTTATTAAAAGGTTTCTTCTAGCTTACTTTGTATGATTTCAGGATTGAGTCTATCAGGTAGCTAGGAATTAAGTTTTGTACTCTGGATGTACATAAATTATGGTCCTTTAACCTCTTCGAAATCTACCCCATATGACATTTAAAATGCTTAAATTTTCTGCAGTGACCCATTACCATGCCTGTCAGCGACTTTGAAGTTCTCAAAGTGGGGCCCCACAATGACAATTCCACCATGATTGTGGCACTATCACTAAGCTGACAAACACTACCCAAAGATTGGCTTTGGGCAGTAAACTGCTCAGCACAATTTCAAGGTGTTGAGCTGAGATATTCCAGTCTCACAGACTTGTCTAACCAGGACATTGGGTAAGCTCTGCACTTTCCATTATACAGAGACTGAACAACAATTGATACAATAATTTCTCTCAGAACTTGACAATATCCCAATATTTCAGGGCTCCTAAAGATGCTGCCACTCCCAAACAAAAGGAAGTAATTTTAAGACATGATACCCACATTCCCAAGAGGTTGGATGGGCAGTTTTTGGTCATTAAGTGGGTTATGGATATTTGTGATTGTTTAGTGGGGGCTAGTTACAAATTGTGCCAATTAGTAGTGGGAGGCGACTTGTTTTTTACCAGCTGCTCAGCCCCAAAATAACCACACAGAAACTGTATTAATTAAATCGTTACTTGGCCTATTAGCTTTGACTTCTTATGGGCTACATCTTACATCCTAATTTATCCCATTTTATTTAGTTTGTATTTTTACCATGAAGTTAGTGGCCAACCAGCAAGGTTCCAGCTGACAGCTCTCATCTTTCCCCTCTGATAGCTACAATACATTTCACGACTCCACCTTCTTTCTCCCAGCATTCACTTTAGTTTTCCCCACATACCTCTATTCTGCTCTGTGCATGAGTTTTT